>NC_089734.1:12899398-13208981 GCF_035083965.1 Branchiostoma lanceolatum | reverse complement strand
AGGTCCCAGAACCCAGAACCTTTAAACTCTTAAATTGGGTCTGTCAACAAAGAATTTTATTTTCACATTTGAAGAAACAGTCTGTCTTCTTTCTTCCTTATAAAAAATGTATATGTAGCTATATATAGAAGAAGATTTTTAACAGGTACAATGTATAGCAACTTGCAGATACAGGGTGCAAAATACCTGATTGCACGTTGCACAGTGCAACAAGATTTTGGTTTGTGCAAGTTAATTCCAAACCCAGGTAGTGCAGTGTGCAACCTTATATTTTGAGCCAAAGATCTCAATCGGAGCCCTGGAAGCTCACAAAAACACAGTGTCACTCTCATAAAATTCGGTAAATCTTCAATTGAAATAAAAAAATCAACACTTTTTCGTTTTAAACCATCCAAAATCCTTCATAGATCGTGGAATTTGAGCTGAAAAAGACGAAAACACAATGCCGTCGGCTAATCAAGATGTTGTTAGGTCAATGGGAACACAATACTATCTAATTTATATTTTGAAATATTAGAAGTATTATACGCTAATGAAGAAATCGGTGAATGTTGCTGGAGCAACCAAAAATTTGAATGTGCAACCTACGTTGTAGCATTTGCCCTAGGTTGCAACATGGGCAACCTGGCTCAAAAAAGTATTTTGCACCCTGAGATAAATGACAATTGAACTATTTCTAATATCTAACAATTCTAAAGAACTAAATCTAATATATCTGATTCAATAGCAATAGAAACAATCTATCTACTAGAATAAGTGCTTAAATTACTAAAACATCATGCTTCATTAGGAATGTATAACATTGTCTTGTTCGTATATAGAGTTATATATTATAAATGCTTTAGGTCATGGGCACACCCAGTTTATTTTGGGTCTCAATTGCCTGTCTTAAACTCACATCTTGGCTGCTCATGATTGGTCCAGACATCATTCCGCTCCGCAAGCCCCGGGACGAGCCAGGACGACTCTTTTTTGCTTGCGTAGGTTCCGCCGTGTCCCTGGCTTCTGTGGTCGCCATCTTGCTACTTGCTTCCTTCTTCAACTTAACTGGGGACTCCTCAACATTACTGTAAACAATGAGAAAGCATATATTGACAAAAACTCAGGAAAACAATGTTTTCATCTAAGCATTCAATAAATATCTATTACAGAATTCTTCAATCTCCCACATTACAACCATACATTGTAAAACCATACATTACAATTGAATCAGAGAAATTCTTTCTATTTTTTAGACGGACCAGTAAAAAAGAAGAAAATTGTATGCATACTAGAAGAAGACCTTCTAAGCTACTGCATGGTACTTGAGACGTAAAGCTGACCAAGCTAAAGACGTTGAAGAACACTTGACTTGAGGAACAAACCATTATGGGAAAAGAAGAGGGGGTAAAGTATTTTGATACATCATTTGTTTTTTAGCCAACACTTCACTTCAGCCATTTTTGCATCAACTAGCTTGTTCAACATTTGTTTTATTTCTGTCAATTTTTGTGGGCAAGTCAAAATTTTTTCCTCATCTTTTCTTCAACTTTCATCTTCTCAAGGACTTTTTTAAGAGGACTTGACTTGATAATGAAATCTCCAAGTGCTTCAAGATCAGACAAAAGACCTCACTTAATAAGTGTTTGACTATGCTCACATAAAGTGATGACATCATCACTAACCTGTGTACACCAGCTTTGCTGACATCAGAGATAGCTGTGCTTCCCATCCCTTCCTCATCATCAACGTTGTGGATGTCAAGGTCGGATGCGGAGCCCCTCGATACTTGTTTTGCGTGATGGTTGGATTGGTTGCTATGGAAACCGGAATCTTCTGACGGCGCTTTTGAATGAGAACCACTTCTGCTGGACGGACGTTCTGAATTGGAGGGAAGTAAAATGGAGGTTGTAGTTGTCTAAGATTATGAAAAATAAGCATTCCATTTTTTATTAATGGCTATGGGTTCAAGTTTATCATGATCAACAAATAGTGTGATCATCTTGCATGGATTAGGTTTTGTGGGTTAAATTCCTGACCAAGCCTTTCTACATAAGACTTTAGAAATGGTACACATACTACTTTCTCTGTACAGCATTCAAAACATATGAGAAAGAATATGGTAGTTGAACACACACCACTACCAGTGAACTACCCTTGCTGAAGTATGATATGTTCTAATGCATACAACATGTGTAGCTGTGTGGCCCAAGGGCTAAGGATACAGAGATGGGTGCCACCATTTACACTACTAGTATATAGTGTGAAGGGCTTTGACTTTACTATTGTTAACAAATGATTAAAAACAATAGGATACACTGGAGATTTCAACCCAGTTGTTTCTTCTAACAATTACAGTGCCAATCATCTCAACATTGACAGTATATTATAGCTTAATATTCAGTTATCATGGAGAAATTTTCGCATAATACTGTATACGTATACAAAACCAGGAAGGATTGAATGATAGCCTTGCTTTTGGCATTTTCTATTATTCATGAAGTCAGAAGAGCAAGGGTTACTTTTGTATCTAGTCTATTTTTCATGTCTAAGAATAATAGTTTATTAGCATGTCTTGACATTCAAGGTAGCCTGGGCACCATCCAGATATTAGTAATTAGCTTTGCGACTTGACACACCAACTAATAGTGCCTGCATGTAGCCAGGTTATATTCAAAAAACGTAAATCATAAATTACATGCAAAGGCTAATCTCCAAGCAGATGTAAGGATCTGACCTCGTCTCATCAGTGTTTTATTATTTTCTCTAGGAGGCAGTGAAGAGTTCAGAGGGTTTACTATAAGAAAGACGTACTAAATATTCCTCACAAAAAACATGCTTAAAACCTTATACTGAGCCAAATGCCCAGACTGTTAATAGTGTTATATTCATACAGTCATTTGCTTGGAGTGACCAAATCCTGTCAAGGCAATGTAAGTTCATGCAAAGTTTCCTACTAAAGGAAAAAAACTCTCTTAAAGAAAGCTTCACCTACAAAAAGTCTCACTATCTTAAAAGAGAGTCAGATGTATTACTGAGATACTATAAGACACAGAAAGAAGCCTACTAGTATGACTATGAGTATTACCTGAAGTCATTCTTGAAGATGGTCTTGAAGATTGTCTCTTATCTTCCCTCCCAACGTCTATCTTTTGTAGGAAGTACTTAGTCATGACTTCTAGCATCGCTCGAAGTGGAGGGGAACACTCCTTCATTGGTGAGAATAAATTCATAGTAATGAGTAATTAGTATAGATATGCAAAGAGAAGCATTTTTGTCACTGTAACCAGGGGGCCAAAGTATACATGCAAATTTTACGTTACTCATATAACTTACTAAGTTACTACTTAGAAACATACAACTTTTACAGAATCCATACAAGTTTTACTAATAATAGACTACTAGTAGATCGTATACTATATATTCCGTAAAACTCGTATGAATTCTGTAAAATTTGTATGAATACTTACGCAACCCTGCTAATGCTTAGGTCCGAATTGGAAAAAGGGGCCTCGCCAGGTAGTTGACGGGCTGTTTTTTTCCTCTTTCACGGGAGACCCCTACATGGCCCCATGGGACACCCTGCGACTGTATATATGGTACATCTGTATACCCGGCTAACATATATATGCCCAGCCAGGACCCCAAATCATTTCAAGTTAACTCAGCCTTAAAATCAATGCGGGACCTGGTAACAAATGGAAGTTGTGAGCTAACCATGCGAGTACTTTAAACTTTAACCTTTTGAGTTTTAGCTTTTAACTTTTAACACCAAAAAATATGAAGACATGAAACAGCTGTAATAATCTTATCATAATGAGATGCAGCCTACATACCTTGTTCTTCTTCATCAAGTACTCCAGGTGCAGCTCCTTGGCCAGCTGCAGCCGGTTACTGATGCTACCCTCCGACCTCGGCATCTCGCTGTCCATGGTCTGTAATGTGCCCTTCAGACCCTTGAGGGAAATATGAATGACAAGTTTGACATGTCAGATTCTTGTATCTGAATGATCAGTGATCTTAACCTTTTCCCTGCAGGCTGCAGCCTAACCCTTACCTCTTCCCTCATGAACTCAATGAAAATCGGCCTGCGTGCCGATTTGAGCTTATCATGAATAAACAAAGGTTCAAAATCAAAAACCACAAAACCGCTTTGAGAATTGGTAGCCAAACAGCTACTTCAGTGAGCTGAAGGTTAAGGTACCGTTGAAGGGTAGCCTGGATACCAGACCTTTCGCGCGATGCGATGATAAGCCCTTTTGGGCGGGGAAGATCTAGTTGTAGGGACAGAGGTGGCACCCGGGAGCGCTTGGCAGCCGAACCCTGATTTCTTAGTGTGTTATCTGTGGCGGCGGCGCGAGTTGCTTCCCCGGCCGAAGGATTAGCGCCAGGAGCGCGGTGGTCTGGCACCCAGGCTACGTTGAAGGGTGGCTGAGGATTTTTGGGATGTTTTTCATCTTAATTCTGATCAATTTTTTATCAAAAAAATAAAGTGCTAGTTAGCTATCCAGCCATCTGTCTATTTTCATTAACCATCTATATAATATATTGGGCACCACACCGGACTTCAAGTTGGCAACTGCAAACTGCCCCCCTCCCCCAAACACAGGTGAATTTCGATATCAAACTAACTAATAAGTGAACGACGATCTCTAGAGTTTGAATAGCTTTTAGTCTTAGAAATACAGTACAGAGCCTCTGTATCACTTTATAACAAATTTTCTAGACTTGTAAACAGAATGACGTTACACCGACAAAATACATCATCTGGGATTATCGATTTCAATTTTCTAAAGAACTTACCTTTCGACTAAGGTATTCCCGGACCAAGGAAGACGCTACGTTTTCAATACTACTGTTCTCCATCGTCCTACAGATGAGAAATACCAGCAAAAATCCTTCAGGTGATTTTTCTTCACACCTTTCTGCTACATAATGGACAAAAATCCCGTTGCTTGGTAAAAAACGACTTCGACCAAAATAAAGACCGCCATGTTGAATGGGATCTACCACAATTACGAAATGGGGGAGTATCTATTAATTTTATCAAACCCAAATTGAACAGATATTCTTGATAAAACTAGTAAAAATGTTCTTAAAATGCTATACTTATAATTCCTTTGTCTTTCTTACTTTTTTGTTTTTTAAAAATAGACATATATGATATTTTATTTCAAAAAGGATCACCCCTTTTTAAGACAAAGTGTGATAATCTAGGATATCGAGTTGCATGCTGGGAGAGCGGGAAACGGACACCTGTATGAATGTGTCCAGTCAGAGAAAAGGGAAAATTGAGCATTTTCCTGACTTCTTTTCCTTGTCTTTTACTAGAACTCCCAAAACCCACAATGGGATGCCATTAAAGGATTCAGGACAGGATTGCCTCCAGTTTATATCCGATGACGCTGACCAATTACAGTAACAAACGCAAACCCAAAAGTTTACTATCTCTCGAACTAGGTGTAACATCTAACCTAACATTATACCACCAGAGTACATAATTCTGCCACCCTGAAAAGGAACTTCCAAACAGATCTCCAACCCAACATCCCCCGGCACTCCTGTATATCTA
The DNA here is from genome assembly GCF_035083965.1 of Branchiostoma lanceolatum. Taxonomy (NCBI): domain Eukaryota; kingdom Metazoa; phylum Chordata; class Leptocardii; order Amphioxiformes; family Branchiostomatidae; genus Branchiostoma; species Branchiostoma lanceolatum. The sequence goes on along the minus strand of NC_089734.1, from coordinate 13,203,430 downwards.
AAATGTGCATGCCTGGGGGTGCTGCACTAGAGATCTCTCAAACTCACTGTTGTTCAAAGTTGCGGATTTATGTAACCTGGCGGATTAATGTTAATGTAGGATATATTTGTAGTTGCGAAAGGCTCTATCTTTATTTTGCTGTATTTGTTGAACATTTGTGATGCCATGACTTGTGCGTATTTGTTTTTTTATTTTGACACCTTGACCTTCATAAATAGATAAGATATAAAAGTGATATTCTTAAATAAAGTAATTCAAAAAGACCGTTCGGTTGAATGTGAGCCTAATAACAACAGAGATTAATAAACATACAAGCATGTCTTTTACTAGCAATAACGGTATTTGAAGACCCCCCCTCCCCCAACACACACACACACACATGCTCACACACACACACACAAACATACACACACGCGCGCACACACACACACACACACACACACACACACACACACACAAACACACATGCACACACAAACACACACACACACACAAACACACACACACACACCAAACGCCAAAGACATGAAAGATATTTATTCCGATGCGACGCCTAGACTCGTATAAAAAAATGTACATCACACGTGAACTTCGTTAGGGTGACAGCATGTACACTCCACGTGTTAACACCTCCACATGTAACAGGTGGTACGTCGTAAAACTTGACAGCTACATCCCCGGGCCCTCACGTGGCAAGACACCTGCATTTTCCAAAGTCAAGGCAGGACAAGCCTTCACTTCTCCGCGACACTTGTCTGTATCTTCCAACCTTTGCTTTGCGCCAGTAATTAACGGGAAAACAAGGACAACACGTGGATGGTATCAACAAAAACGGATTATGGTGTAGATTCTTCCAAACTCGAGGGAATGGAAAGGTGAGACAGTTAAGGGAAACGATTCTTGTCAAGATTGAATGCACGTGTTTTGCTGTCGGCGGCATTGGCCATTGACATTAGAAGAGTTACTTTTTCTTTCAAAGCGTTTAAACTTAACAGTAACAGTAACACACTTCAAGCATTATATTTGAACCTTTTAATCTTACAAAAATGTATTCATATGATTCGAATGAATGAGCTTTTGTCTATGTTGTGGTTCTAATGACTTTTAATTTCTGTCATAATCTGTACATGGATATCTAGGTTTGCTTCTAAAGTGAGCGATATCGTTGCTTTATATAGTTTATATAGTTTCTATTAGTCAACCACGCTTGCATATATCAGTCAAGGATATGACCTAGCTCGCATTGTAACTACTAACCATGACATGGTTTCTATATAGATATCAACTTCAAGTACAGATATGAATATCTTCTTGTTATATATTGTTTATGGGCATGCAGCATAAGACAATGGGTCTGTAATGTAAAACATACATGACATTGTCTTCTTGTTGTTGACATAGTGTTTTTTGAATATATTCAATTTGGGTGTGCTGAAGTGATATTCTATTTGCACACCATTGCTTGAATGCCGAGAACTTCAACTTGATTTAACTAAATGTAGTAATTTAGCAAACTTATTGTTTGCAGGATCAATAATTATGTACATGTCTAATCTCCAAGCAGAGGGGTGGGAGGGGCGTTACCCGTGCCGTTTTGTGACCGGTCCGTTTTTCTATGAAACAGTCTTGTACCCCCAAATCAACCGACCGACCAGAAAACTTTTGCTTACTTTATTGTGATACCATTTAGCCCCTATCATTCTGTCAGTAAGCTGTTTGACATTGTATACATGCTTAACATAAATTGGTAGAGCATTCCAGAGCTTCATATATCTATACGGAAGCATCATCTCTCTAAATTTGAGCTTGGTTAATGATAAGTAATTTTGTACATGAACTGTTTTATTGAATGCATATTCATTGTATTCACAAACAGGTATAATTGCAAGGTATTTTGAAAGTCTTTTGGTTAATTAACCTGTAACAGTAGCTCTAAAGAAAAGTTTGGTTTGTCATCTTTCTATTTCACAGTGCCAGTGTTCCATTTCTCATTTTATAGATGTACTGACAAAATACTAATTCATAAAGTGCGCGCGAAGCTGTTTTTAAGTTTTAAGATATGTGCAGTCCACCTGGAGATTTTGAGACCGATCATCGGCACGTGTACCCCCTCCCCCACCATCCCCACCCTCAACACCCACGCACACCTGCTACCGAGGTGTTCACGTGAACAGGCGGGCTTTAGGTCGTGCGTCCGGGCGTGTTTGTCACCTGACAACCCGATACACGTGTCCGTCAGCATGTACCAAGAAAAGAAACAACAACACCAACAATACGGGGCGCGGACCGACGTCATATCGAATGATGTAGTGGAAAAACCCGTACCACGAGTTTAACACGCATCAAAGTGGCTAAACACAACCGTTCACTGTTTCAATGCCATCGCGGAAGTGCATTGAAGGCTCAAGGACAAAGGATTTTCTTAAGCGTGACCCTCAGTAACAGGTGAGACCCCTCCTTTGATAAACTCACCAGTGTATATAAACTACGCCTCGTGTAACATTCAGCACTCGACCGGTTAAGGCTTGCACTTGGTAGAGTTGTGCTGTTTTACATGTACGAAGAAACAGGCCTAGGCTTGGTTTTGTCGCCAACTTTCCAAGATACACCGTTACGAAGCGAGTGGACGGATAGCGCACGCTGAGACTTTGGCTTGACGTACCAACGAAGGCGTGGTAAATATTATCTTCCTGTTGTCTTCCTCTTCAAATAACGTCTTTAACATCCCCAAGAGAGTGTACGGAGGAAGGAAGGTTATACCGGATACAAGAAGACATCTTCACCACAAAAAGTCAACGCCCATCGGAAGCTCGGACCGCTCCGTACCGGTACGCTTCGGGTTTATGTACGGAACTTTACTCACATTCATCCGGTCAAACTAAAAAAAAACTGTCAGAGAAGAGAGTTGAGTGAACTGAAGGACTTCCAAACCAACAACACAACGCTGTAAGTGTTTACTGCCAAACCAGAACGAGTTTTTACGCGGGCTTAGTCATCCAGAACCTGCGACAACTTGAGCTCGTCCGTCTCCTGACCATTTCACAGAACATTTGAAAACATTTCGCTATAAATTCTACTCCTCTACCGGTGAAGGCAAGCAATTTTCTTGACTCCAGCAAGCCGAATATCTACTAGAGACGCTAGGAGGAAGGTACAACAAGTTGCAAACATGAAGTTTACCAAGCCTAGTATGCTTCTTGTCGTAGTGACTGTCGTTGTCATGTTGGGGATCTCTGAAGCGAACGGTAACAGTACGCCAGAACTTGAGCCAGTAAGACTCTGCGGACGAGACTTCATCAGAACCGTGGTACGAGTCTGCCCGGGGGAAGGAAGGAGGAGACGGAGTCTGGAGGAGTTTGAAGTCCCGTCTAAGACGTCCAGCGAAGAAGGACAGACGCGAGAAAATACAAAAGGTTAGACTCACATTTTTCTCTATCTTTCTGTTAACCTAAGTGATGTTAAGTCTGTCAGAAACAGCTTACGATATCGTTTTTTTTATTGATAGTCAGTAAACAAAAACCAGGAAAGTTAAACGTACAGGTTTGTATTAACATTGATTTGCTTATAATTCATAACACAAACATTACATTGTCTGAATATATATGAATTGATTATAATTCCATATCATGTATCTTCAAATGTGACGCTATGTGCTACCTATTGCTTGGTTGATTTTTTAAAAAAGCAAGTTTATTCAACTCTCCTTTATTTACTAAAAGCATAATTTCTTAGGCGTGTGTCTGTTTTCTTTAGTTTTCAAAATCGTTTGAACAGAATTGTTTTGCGGAAAACAGGAAATATTCGATTGCGGGCAAGGTATTTGATACTGTTGAAGGTCAGAATACGTGAAAACAAATACATCTAGAATAGCAGATCTTTGATAAACATTTACGTTAAAAGAACATCAACAACTTATAGTTCCTAGCTTGTACAGCTATAGCTGTTATTTACAAAATACGAGTTTTAAGCACACACATTGCTATACGCGTACTTATAAATGAGTTTCCTCGCGGGAAATGTATTGTTTGACCTTAACGCTTGCATTGGCAGATAGGCGTGGTAGCTTTGGCTACGTAAGGCAGCAGTGTTAAAAGGATTGTGGGTTTAACGTGTAAACACTCGCTTGTTGGAACATGTGTGGGGGCAAGACCCCTACTCATTCACGTCTGTAAACGTTGCCGTTGGCCTATAACAACAGATAAGGGAATTGTTTAAAACGCCTTGGGAAATCTTTGAATAGCTTCTTTAACCCCGCTGTCTGTTGAAAACATTGGAAGTTTGAATCTTCAAGCAGATGTAGGGTTGGGTTCAGTGTTTTTGCGTCTATCCTGTTTTGAGGCACTGTAAAATGATTTAAGTTTGTGAGAAATTAATTTGGCGGTAGGAGGGATTTTGCAGATTAAACATTCGTAGTGACTCAAGATGCGGTGTGATAAACATAAAACAACCGTGTAAATTTCACGATTTACGGTATTTTGTACCTCGTTTTAGTGGCCTTAGAAGAGAGGCGAAGAATTACAAACGACAACCATTAGAAATACGTAGAAAGTGTCTAAAATGAATGACGTAAAATTCTAAGAACCCTGTATGTTTACATCCGCTTGAAGATTAAGCAAGCCATGTGTGACTCCGCTTCCCCCAAAGTCCGTCCGGTCCTCCTGTCAATCAATCAATCATCGAGCCATGAACCCACCAATGACCGGAGCCCAAGGAAAGACTGAGTTCTTCACGGGCCATTTCTTATACATGGAAAATAACAAGTGGTCTGTGACGTCACAACTAGCTATAACGTATCGATTTCCCAGAATACACGTTTTTATAACGGACGTGTTTTGAAAATAAGAAGTAAGAACGTTGACCTTTTTTGCGGTTTTGGAGAACTGTCAAAACTACGTCCTTCGTGTATAACTGTTATCGTCCAAGGAAGAAAACACGTGTAACGGATATACTGTTTTGGCCATGAGGTCATCTTTGTTACATACTTTGCCGTGGAATACATCAAAACACACGGCAGGGGTTCGGTTTAATCTTTAGATTTGTACTGTATCAAAACCTACAAGGATACGAGACCAGACTTGCAGCTTGTAAGCCAGTAGAAGAAAATATGTGTACATGAGCCAAACATCAAATATCGTGCTAAGAAAGGACTAAAAATGGTGAAAATTACATGTGTAGGGATTATACAGCTTTTTTGTCACACAATAAAAAAGAGTTTGACTCATCCAATGGTTTAATAGGCATTTTGCAATTTTAACTTCCACTTTTAGGTGGCGCTGCAGTGAGAAGTTATGTACCAAATGTGACCTAACGTGTATCCCCCCTCCCCATCACGGTTCATCACTGGGGTTTATTGTATTCTGATCCATATACATTGTAGCCTAATAAAACTTGCGCTTTTGTGCTTTTACTGTTTGTAACAATTTGGACTTGCTTAAATGCTCAATTCCCGGTGTACAGAATATCCGAAATGGAACGAAATGGAACGAAATGGAACGAAATAGAATGAAATGGAACTACAGAAAGTTCGATATGGAACGGAATGGAAATAAATATGTAGCAAACTGAAATAAAATCGTTCGCTCCATATCGTTCCATTTCACACTTTCAGGACACCCTCAATGCCTTCTATTCGGACATGAAATATCAATTGTAAAAATTGCTTTATTTTCCAACTTCTTGCAGGTTTGGCAGATGTTCTTGGACTGCAAAAATGGCGCGAAGGCCACCGACTGACCAAACGGAACGTGCGATTGGCCGAGCGATGTTGCCACCAAGGATGCACCATAGCCGAGATAGCGGAAAGCGTCTGTTTCTGATGACGTCATTTCCGCCGCCCCCCTCCCACTAGTGTATTCTTTTTCGTCTATGCCATAATGGTATCTATTTATTCAAGTATAATTTATTTGCCTATTTATTTGTTAAGACCTTTGTTATATGAGTATACAAGGTATCATATGTGTTTTGTTTTTTAATACACTACGTTTCACCATATAAATCTGACATGGTTGCCTCCAAAGACAACTACATTTTCACATTTTTAAAAGTTCCCGTATATAAGGCGCTATGCTGATTTGTTTGTATGGATGACATACTCTAGGCGACTCAAAACTGATGCGAGCGTTCTTTGGCTGGGAAGATTGAACTAATGACTGAACAGAATGCCAAAAAAATAAGTTCTTTATTTTTGTTCATTCGCATCTTTTCTTGAGCTTTGAAATCATGACTTTGCCATTCCACGAAATAAGCATTTGTTATTTTTCAGCTATATACGTCATATATTTGTTCATTTGGCAGCTTTTTGAAACTATCTCGATTCACAGAATGGTCACAGACGGGGTTTTTTTCTTCTTAGAAAATGGACCGAAATTGCGCTCGCGCGAGTAGGCCATCCATACAATAAAGATAGTGTGGCTTAATTGTAATATATGTTCTAAGACGGGTGATAAGGTTATTTGTTCATTGTTGCAGCATGTCAAAAAATTCTGTATTAGGTCTATGATGTTGGAAGGAGATATTCGAAAAGCATGTACAAAATAATGCTTTAAAAAGAACACAGTATACTTCGTAAAAAATGCTACAACCTCTTTGAACTGCAACATTCCTGTGTACAAATTCAAAGAGATTTTGACAATGTGGTTCTATCTCGGAAGGGAAAATTTTCGTTAGAATTGAATATCTATACACCATTTTCCACAGCATTTTGTCCAACGTCTTTCAAAAGCGCAGGAATGTGCAGTCTACAAATTTCGAGCTGCGTTTTTCAAAGCCGTTTCCATTGCTGTTCAACAACCTCTAGCTACAAGTGCATTAGTGCCATTGGCCGGTCACGAAATCCTTGGCCCTATAGATTACACACAAGGTGCAGGTGCCAGATGTGCGCCTGGAATGCGCGTCTTTGAGGTGGCCGCCAAGTTGGAGGTCACCTCCTAGTCGCGCATTTCAAGGGCACATTCAAGAACGTTCGGAAACGCTCCCTAGCGGTTGACCTGAGAAGTGCAGCCAAAGTGTAGATAACGTGCACGCCAAGGCCGGGACGCTGGCCCAGTGTTATCGGTTTGGAGTGGGGGAATGTTGGCTACGCGTGGTTATCGTGGTTTGTGGGGGAGTCCCTAGCGGGTACGCTGCAGCTGACTTAGCACGGGAATGAACAGAGGTCCAGAATTCGTAGACAAGGAAATAGTTTGAAGTCAAACTAAAAGACCTCACACTAATATGACAGCTGTTCAAAAGACGATTATACTTAGCTGTCAGAGGAGAGAACAAAACTTGACAAAGTAGTTATTGGCTAGACTGGGTCTGATTGAGAAATACTTCAATGTTTATACTAGTACGCTGTAAATGATAAAAAATTTACTGCCAGATATCATGTTTAAATTAAAAGTTTGCCTATGTGTTCAAATGCTGAAGTTCGGAGACGATATAGAAGTACATTACGCAAACTGAAAAAAAAAATTTTGGTAATACAGAAAACCATTTTGTCTAACGTTAACGTAGTAGTCTTGTTGATTTTCAAATGTTGCTGGAATTTCGTATAGGGAAAAATGCTTTGGATCTGGAGTCTTCACAATGTACGTCGATGCTTTCCGTCTGTGAGCAAAAAAGTATCTAGATAAATGAAATTAGTCAATTTATACGTTTTTCTTTGGCAACTTTTCTTAAACGTGTTATCGTATGTAGAGCGACCATTGCCTTCCATTTATGTTTTTACTCTGTTTATTTGTTTTTATGTATTTGATTAGAAATAGACCAAATCTATCAATGTTATAACACTGTTCTGTTTTTATGTAAATACTCTGTAATTCCCGTTGCAACGGTGCTGCTATGAAAATGTTTTACCATATCATGTTGGCAGTTGTTTTGTATGGTTTTATGATTTTCAAATGTAGTTTTAAGTTGTTGATAGTCGATTTGTCTATGTATCAAAAACGTCAATACCACGAGGAACTTTTCAAGGCCAAGCCAAATACAGACAGGGATTCAACCATAACATAAATAGCAAGAGCATAGTAAGGGCATTCGTCTGAATGTGAATACTTTTTACCAAGTGTAAAACATTAATAACCTGTTCTATTGTCCTCTTCAATGTTGCAGACGTCATGTACATTATATTTCATTTGTATTAAAAACTTTGATTTAAATGTATTTTTTTTTTTGGGTCCCTTTTCAGTATATATGTGTATATACACATGCCTTCAAGTACCAAAGTAACCAACCTAAGATTGATGTGTTTAAAAAAATCGCATTTTTATAGAATTACTGTAGAGTGAAACTCATTTTCACCAAGTACAATAGAGGCATTTTCACTGGATAGTTTTAAAGAACGCTTAAGCTTGCAGCTAACGGTGCAAATGTTAGGTGTGACAGGTATATCCGTACATACATATAATGTATATAAAGTGGTGAAATACGTCTTAGATATTCTTTCAAAATTTTACACGCCTGAAATACATGTTCATACATGCATGAAAGCTGACTGCTTCTCACATAACACAGTAGATGGTAACGATGTGTACATGTTGTACTTGAGCTCATAGCACCACAGAGGAGTGGTTCCCCTACCGGAAATGCAGAAAAGTGCATGACTTGCGAGACGCGGACATATCAAAGTCAGATGGCGAAACATTTCAGCGGCTGGCTTACAGTCCTTGAATACAATTTCAACATCAATTAATTACTTTTTAAGTATATCTCGACCTATCTAATTTTTGGTCATGAAAATCAAAAATCGTATATATTTTTCTGTGAATATTCTTATTGGTCAGTATTTCTGGTCTGCTCTGTCAGTTGACTACAATCTTCCTCAGATATCACGTGACCAAGTGCCTAAATCACGTAACCCTGCAACCACGTGACGTCAGGGATTAGTCAATAGTACCAAGAAGTCTATACCGCCCGCTGTCTCAGTCTCTATCAATGATGCTAGTAGTTTGTTATTGATATACTTTAGGTGCTAAATGAGACGTACTATCATAAAATATCGGCATGTCACCTAGCAAGTCAAAAATATAATTCATTGATTGGCATATTGATTATTCTTCTCAATAAGATGAATGTTTGTATACATTAGAAGACCTAAAAAAAACTACATTTCTACTATAATCACAAAACCCACTAACCATTGAAAACTAGGGACTTTTAAACAGCCACTGCCTCAAAAAAGAAATGTAGAAATATTACTAAGATGCATAGAATATACACCTGTTACTATTGTTACCCTTTCTACTGTTTGTACCCTTGCAATTAGCCTACGGGCATGAATTTGCAAATGAAAGTTAGTATTAGTATTATTATCATTATACAAGCGATCAATGTCCTTTCGGGAAGCATTATTATTTCTAGGAGCGCCGGAAACGTTAGCTGTAGGACACGATCGATCATTGACAACAGTAGTCACATCTATCTTGTCTTTTTCATGTAGCAGGAGACAATAAGGTGTATACGATGGTGACAAACTACTGACCAGGGACATGTTATAGCCATTACAGTACCACCATCATTTTTCTCGCTGCAAAAATCATCGATCATTTCTAAAGAACTATAAACAACCTTCGATCAATCTTGTAACACTAAGGTTGTATGAGCCTTGTTTCTTGGAATTCTCTCCTCTTAAGGATTTGATACCGGGATCTTAGGAGGTTTTTCCCTTGCATGTGGGGGTGAATCCGGACCATGCTTGTCTTGTCCGGAAGCTTCGATCAATCTGATGAAAATCCTAGCTGTCTAAGACCACAAGCTGTGAAAGGTTAATTTCTCGGTCTTTGTTTCTGTAAGGGACTTTATACTCACACCTCATGATTTGTTTTCTTGCATGCGTGGCTTGGGGTTTATACGGAGTATATGCTCTCGTAAGTTATATATCATTCTGTCAATCTTGCTACACTTATACAGCTTTGTATAAGCTTCGTTTCTCTGAATTCGTTACCATAAGGTTTTGACACGGAGATCTCAGTGAATGTAATTTTACACGTGGGTGGTGGTGTTTGGTACTTATCAAGAGTATGAACCATGTTTTTGTAAAAAATGAAAATTAATTTCTTTCCATTTTTAATCTCTGTTAAATGTCAAGTTACGCAACGCTCCTAAGTTGTGTAACATTTTTTTTTTTCTTTGGGGTTCGTTTTCGTTAAGAATTGATACATATCATGTTTTATTATACATGGGAGGGGGGTAACACTCAGGATTGTGTAAGCTTTTTGTATTGCGATTCCTATCTGATAAGAATTTCCTACAGACATATAAGTGTTCGTTTTGTTATTGTATCCCTATTAGTGGATTAAGCGCTTATATGCCATGTTCTTTTCAAATGAAAAAAACACAGCCTTATAACAGCTATTATGATGTCTTGTGATTCATTTCTCTTGAATGGTTTGATATACAGATATCTGTGATTGTGTTATTTAAATAGACGAGTTCACCTTCATAAGAAGCGACCTTCACCAGAAACCATTTCTAATACAGCCGCTAGCATTGGAACTTGGCAGGTGGTAATATTCGAGTCAAAGTTAATCTTTAGTCGTGGAGAGAGTATGATAGTTGTCCCGCGGGTTAGAACACAGATCCTTGTCTGAAACTAGGCTCAGACATTACCTTGTCCTTAAATAAACTTTGGAGTACGCCTACGGCTACTTAGAACACGTGCGCAAACCTTAAACAACAACTGCTGTAATGTCAAAGTCAGTCTCCAAGCAGATGTTAGAATCTGGTAGTTTCTACCAGGCTCCACAGGTAACTGGGGAAAAAGGAGTACTCCTTTAGCGGACTAACTCCTCTGGCATGTTATCCGTCTATTTGGCAAATTTCTACTATTTTTCCAGCGCCCTGTAGAGCCTGGTAGAAGATCCTTACATCAGCAATCAGCTACTGTGAAGAGTCGCTTTTCATGAGGAAAGCTTTTTATGGAGACGCTTTCAAATGCTTGGAGACGTAGATTCGGAGATTTTCCAAGGCTCCTTGTACAGAGGCTAGTTTACAGATCGTCTTAATGAACCTAGACTTCAGACTTAGACGACATAGCCTTGTCCTTAAACAATCTTCAAGGAGGACACCTACGGCTACTTAAAACAAGTGCGCAAACCTTCGCAACTACTGTTATGTCAAAGTTAATCTCCAAGCAGATGTAAGGACCTGGCTCATGGCTCATTCTCAGGGTTAATTCATCATCATCATCAACAGCAGCAGCATCATCATCATCATTATCATCATCATCATCATCATCAACAGCAGCGGCAGCGGCAGCAGCATCAACAGCAGCAGCATCGTCATCAGCAGCATCATCAGCATCATCATCATCATCATCACGTCCCTGGGATAGGACGTTAAATGGAGTACCCGTGTTTGAGGAGAGCCACACCTCGAGCACGTTAAAGAACCCACGATCCCTCCCGGTGTGAGCGGTTCAAAACCTACAGTCCAATGTACATGGATTCGCCCTTAGTAATAGCCTCCGGCTAATTGGGCAACCCTGGCATGTACATGCTGAACCTATAAATAAAAAAACAAATAAAATTATCATCATCAGGTCATGACAAGTTCTTCCCCATCCCTCCCTATCTTCCATTGCACTGGGCGGGTCCTCCAATGCACAGCTTGCATCCTGACATAGTTGATGAATGTAGGTAGTGGTCTGCCTTCACGTGCATGTCCATGTTTTGGAGCCCATAGGAGAACATCTCTGATGATCTCTCCCTTGCTCCTTCATGAATGACCAGTGTTAACTACGTATATGTCTCTTTAATCTATTTGTTTTGAGATAAATCGATTTAAACATTGTTGTTATCGTACAGCCACGAAAGAACCGGTGCAATGGCCGAGTGGGTAGAGTGTTTGCCTTGCATACGGTGAGTCGCAAGAGGCGACTCGGTGAGTCGTGAGTTCGATCCCCGGCCGGGTCAGACCAAAGACTCTAAAAACGGTACATACTGCTTTCTCTGCTTAGCACTCAGCATTTGGGAAAGAGTATGGTAGTTGAACACACACCACTACCAGCGGACTAGTCCCCTGATGTAGTGACTTGCACAAAGTTGTGTGACCCAGGGCTGCCGAAACGGAGATGGGCGCCCCCGGGAAGGACCCCTTCTCATTTCGATACGCGTGGTGGGTTCTTTTACGTGCTCGAGGTGCGGCTCTCCTCAAACACGGGACCTCTATTTGACGTCCTATCCAAGGGGCGTCACTAACCAAAGCTAGACCTCGTGTAAAGTGCCTTTCCCCGGGGTACAACGTCGATGGGACAAATCAGGGGACCCCGGATTCGAACTCAGGACCTCTGGATTCTGGGGAAAATACCTTGCCACTGCGCCACCGTGAAGCCACGTTAGATGGAAGTAAAATCTGCTTCCTAGGACCCTGATTTATCAACCTTCTGACCCCATTTAACCCTATCCAGACTGGGCTTTTTTGGGATATCAGGGACGGGGGGTGGCTCATTCGCCCCCCCTCATAACTTCTGAACGGTATAATGTATCATCCCCAAATTTGAAGGGAGTCATGGTCATGTAAAGTTTTATCATTACTAGACTTTTGGTGACGTTATGACGTAATATGACGTAATTATGACGTCATTGATGCGATTTTATTGGCTAAAGAGGGAATTCCCGTAATATCTAAAGGTATCAAACAAAATAGTACGTATTGTTGATTTTAAGGTATACCAAGACATATCACGTAAATGGTAACTACGTTGACGTCAAAATGACGTCATTAAATTACGTCAAGTGTTGTCAGCGACCCCTTGGGATCCGCCATCTTGGATCGGCCATTTTGAAATTTTCACAAATACTTTTTTCCACTTATGACTCCCCAAAAACACTAAAAATAGACTAGAAACGTTAATCTGAATGTTTCTGGTAAAGAAAATGCTACGTAGTGACCATTTTGAAGGCGATAAAGCCTGTTGATACCTAAAATAGTGCAATGGTCCGCCATCTCGGATTTTGACCGATTACGTCACCAAATTAGCATAAATTATGAATATTTAATCATGAAAGTTACATCTAATTACTTATGGTGCTATACATGTGGGAAAACTAGTATGGTTGAGCAAGAAAACCTAAGAAGTATCATTGTTTAAAAAAATCAGTGATTTCAGCATAAGATGCCTTTCAAAAACCCGTTGCCATGGCAACACGAAAAATGATAAACTTATACTATTATCATAATATTGTTGCCAACTGAATTTTAGGCCAAGTCACCAAGTTTGGTAGTCCTAGCATATGTCGTTCGGTAGTTATACGATGTCAAAGTTGGCGCGGGCACTTTTAGCCCCCCCCCCCCCGTCTGGATAGGGTTAAACTACATGTAGTTTTTGGTCCTGTTTAAATCTAAATGTTGAATTAAAAAAGCTGGTTGTATGAGGGATAAGTTCTTTAAAAAAAGTTTTGAGTGTTGTTTGAGTTTTTTTAACTCTTCTATTATTAAATATTACATGTGCAGAACCGCTGCAAAATTCTAGATCCGAAGCAAAGCCTCTTAAAGCTACAGCTAGATGAACAGATTAAAAACTAGTTGCCAAAGCTTCTACGAGCGCCAATGTATACCTATAACCTTTTTAAATACATTTAAAGAATTACACTAAACCATAGTCAATACCTACATAGCACAGTTCAAGAAACATTAAGCACTTCCTGTCCTTGACAAAACCATTAGATTTATTGCAAATAATAAGTAATAAAATCTATAGAATGATACTTCCTGACTTTTGTTGCATATATGATACAGACTGAGATATTCTATATACCCGGACCAGGGATAGAGAGATTATGGATTTACATCATTTTATGTCTCTTGCGACTTTCACGAAAGGCCATACTCTCATGTTTTCTTAGCGTTGGCAAGGAAGTGAGAACACCTAGAATCAAAGCTAAAACTTGTTAAGCCTATCGATGGCCTCCCCTGTTTGGCCTTTGATCTTTTCCGCTTGGCTTGGATCTAAGGATCATTTGTTGTAAAGAATTTACTACAACTTCTTTAAGGCCACAGCAAGTAAATTTTATGGATGAAATCCTTTGCAAAGTCCAAATTTAGTGCGCGCCGGCGAAAAAAAACAAGGCGGGCAAAAAAAAGCAAGATATCCGCATTTTAAAACTAAAATACCATAAAGCATGTAAGAAGAATTGAAGCGATAAAACATGGTATCACATCCAACAAGTATTTTATCCTTGTATTCAATAAAACAGTAACTAACACCGATGTGAACTTTAAAATCATCATGAATTTAGATCCGGGCTTGTATAGCACATCAAGAACGCAGAGACAATGTTTCCCGTACACTAGGCACTGGAGTCTCCTGAGTCATGCATGCGGCAGACTGACTGTGGCTAAATAATGCTGGCGATGCTCACTTCGAAATCATCATTTCTACATGACTGCAAATGCCTTTTTACGGCATCTAGAACGTTTTTGCAATAGAGCTGACAGACTTTTGAAACATATTGCCCCGTTTTCGGTACGTTGGCCTTTCATTCACTCACTCATGACTCATGACCTCAGTGGCCAAAGGGTAAAAAAATTCTTGTTTTTTATTTCAAAATCAGACGAAAAACAATGCGCGCGCTGATGTCATCCATAACATTTAGATGCTGTGGCCTAACCTATTGTTCTAAGTGTTTCAAATTCGTTTGAGCTTATCCATGGCCTTTCCTTCTACCCGCTTGGCTTTTGCTCTTGGGGTCATTTGATTTAAAGAAGCTCTCATGAGACTTACTACACACTCTCGGTGCTCTATATCTTAACATGTCTGTCATCGGAGAAATTAAAGGTGTTATGGTACTTAGTATTGTTTTTGTAACGCAAGTGAACGACTTAAACAATTCGTTTGTGTCTAAAGACAGTCTACCAAGTTTAGCCTTACAGGCTCCATTGCTTGCGTTATTATTACTGGTTTACTGCAAGGTTGATATTAATGAAAGTTTATTTGCAAATTCCTGCCCGTAGGCTAATTGCAAGTACATGTACAATGTACATGTAACACGGAGTGGACTGACAAACAGTGATGAACAATATAACATATGACTACTCTAGTCTGAACTACAGACACTAAGTTCTAACTTATTGGGTTTGGCTTCTTTTTCCGACACAGTGGAAGACGAATGATCCCACTTTTTCTGTAATATGTGGGTTTTGTGATGTTAAAGGAGGGTGTTTCCTTCAAACGTGAAGAAATTAGGGTGGAAAATGGTAGCCTCTTTAAACAGCTCAGTTCTTTCGTTGTCGTAAAATGGGTAACTTGACATAAAATGTGTTTCGTCTTCCACCTTGTTTGACATGATCGTTCTCATTGACTCCTTCAGAACCCCAACCGATGAATAGCTCTTATAGGTTGCTACATTCATTTACTTTACCATTACTAAGATAGGACTACTTTTGCACAATCAATGAGGAAATTCTATCATATCAATTTCAATGTACGTAGGTTTTCTTTTGGACATGGTATCGTCTGGATATTTGGGAGGCACATAACTTTCGACGTTAGGAGAAAGTGGTATGGTTTGGTGCCCCGTATCAACGTTCAGAACAGCAGAGGCGTTTTTGTTGTAATCTTTCTAAGAGGATGCCTATCTAAAGTAAGGAAGGGCGGATTTCCATAATGTTGGGCATCCAGGTAGCTCAGACAAAGATGTACACGCTTAAATGCAAGTTATGCAAATAAAAACTTAATTTGCATTATCAATAACTAAATTCCATCATTTCAGTAAAACATTTCTTTTGCATAACATTTTTGTACTAATGTACTTATGATAGTTAACGCTACCTCTTCATCACGTGTCTTTAAGAAAGATCGATGATTCTGTACACTGCCGAGGTCTCATGAACTTTGAATATTAATCAAAACATGTCTTTATTACTCACTCATTTCTTCATCAAATGTACTTACGCAGGGGGAGCACAGCTCTATTCCCTCTGAATTGAGTACAATTTGTTACATTCTTCTTTAGAATACATCAATACATAAAAGACAAATACAAATTGTTAAAAAATTCACAATATTACATCAAGTCAAGTCATACGAGATACAATGTCAGTGGAACTGAAGTTCAGGAGCCGGAGGGTAAGTTATTGTACCGTCTGATGGCGCAATGCAGAAAGGATTGCTGCAGTCTCTTGGTTCTGGCATAGGGAACAGTGGTATATGGCTGTTTCTCAGTGTTCTTCCTGTGGCAGAGCAGGAACCAGCTTCAGGTCGTGCAATGGATAGTAAGGTCTTAGCATAGCCTTGAACAGAGTCACAGCAGCAGTTTCTCTCCTCTCCTTTCTTCCTCAAACTTGTGCAGATGTCGAGATACACATCTAACATAAAACCACGGGATGTAAGCAAAACGTTGGTGCTCAGCATGTACCCATTGCGGGTGATATGAGTGTGCTCTGAGATAGTAAGATATTATATCGTGATAAGATGATATCTGCGAGTCTTACTGTCAAATTGATTTATATTTATATCCTGTTTGACGTCACCAGCTCTGTAGAGGGTGCCAACAGTAAAATGCCTCTAGGACACTGGCTATGTGGCCTTGTGTTGTAGGAAGATATTGTTTAATGCTAATGTTATTTTTTCGGTTATTTGTTCGTAGAGGAATAAGCTTTCTAAGTGATATCATAATATTTCAGATTTAGGGGTTTGCATATCAACATTTACTTAATTACGAAATATGGTGCCTGCTCGATGTGCATTTCTCTTGTTTTTCACTCATTTTTTTTCTTGTATATTTCTCTTTTATAACCCAACCATTTGACAGAATTAAGTGCCCATTTATTCCAACAGCTTAACATTCCTTGGACACAGGTATTGACAAATTAGTTCTGATCATTAATGATTATTAGACATCAATCTGTAATTAAATTTTTACCAATTTCAAGTAGCAAAAAGTTAATAATTGTTAATATGCATTAATTGTGATTTCACTCCATACAACCTATTCCATTCGAAAAGTTTTGTGTGAGCAAATGCTTCAATTCTGCACTTTACGCCACTCTATACAAGGCATGTTCGTACCTGACTCATACTTTCATGAGGCCATAGTCACCGATAAGTATTTGGAGATCGAAATAAGCTGATTTCAATGGGAATTGAAAGCCCAATCTTACGACGCAACCCCGCATTAGGCACTGTTTAAATCGATTGATACCGCCGATCATATTTTTCCGCATTATTGATTTCATTTTTGTAGTAATGTTTGATGTTTCCTCTTATTGATCTTCGTTTTTCCTTGCAGCAATTGTGAAGATGTCTGAAAGTGAGCACTACGTTACCGCATCTGCATGAACTCATCTGACTATTCTTCAAATACCTTATCTGAGCCGAGCAGATTCAAGTGGGCATGTTTGACATTGATCAAATTATTACCATCAGAGCATCTTCGAATTTTGCCTGCAAGAGTTTTAGTTTATTCATCAGTAAACATTTCAGGGCAATGACCTGCCTTTTTTTCATGTTACCTACTATTAGAAACATCGGTTTGTGCATTCGAAATGCTAAAAGAAAGGTAGACTGTATGATTTACATTGAAAGGTTGAACTCTTGAATAAGCTCCAGACTTTGGTCATTCGAATGCATCTGCAACGTGAAACGAAAAAAAGGCTCTAGGTGGAATGAGTGCTCATCGTTAAAGTTATAATAACGTAACACAATCAAAAAGAAAATTGTATCATATAAGGCAAATTGAATGAGCTTAAAGCAGGAACTTCATCATGAATAAAATGGGCTAAAAGTTTCCCTTCTCCGGTTCACAGTATGCACAAAAGGAAATGGTCGAAACATGAAACAAAATGTTTTATATCACAAGGCAAATTTGATCAAAGTCAGGAAACTTATCATAGATAAACGGACATGAGTTGTATGTCATTACCGGTATACAATGTGGCTTCAAAGTAAAATGGTTAAACGTTGATGAAAACATGTTAGATTACAAAGCAAATCAAACTAAGTCCAAAGCAGGAAACTCTTTGTGAATGAAAGGGAAGAAACTGCGTAAACGTCTGCCATGTCCGGTTCCCAGTTCGTCTCAAAGTTGAATGGTCGAAGGCTGACAGAAAATGTATTCTATCAAAAGGCAAATGAAATTGGGCCAACAGCAGGAAACTCATTTTAAAATGATTAGGCAGAAACTACAGGAAATTCAAACATGTCCGGTTTACTCTACATCATTATATCTAGAAAGAGGATGAGTAACATCACAAGGCGAATGAACATGTGTAAAAAGTAGGAAACCCATTATAAATGGGTAGTAACTGCTTGAAAGTATTCCATGTCCGGTTTTTAGATATATTTCAAAGAAAAATGACAGAAAATATTCCATACCACAAAGGCAAATGAAAAAAGCAGGATGCTTATTAGTAAATGGGCTTAAAGGTTTGCCAACTCCGGTTCATGATATATTTCAAAGAAAAACGGTTAAATGCTAGTAGAAAATAGTTTATATTAAAAGGCAAAAGGGGGCAAAGAGCAGGAGGATCACTATGAGTAAATGGGCTAAAATTGCTTGGATGTCTGGTTCAATATACATCTCAAAGGAAAATGGTAATACATGAAGACAAGTGAAAACAGACATAACCGTTTCGTACTCTACGTTTAAGCGTTGGTGCTGGCGTTTTGACAGGTTTATGTACATCGACGTCAGTGCGTATTAGCTCTGGCGTCTTATAGACCAACGTCTAGTATCTGGAACAACTGTTAGTCTACTGAACAAGTTAGAGGGATAAAGTTAGCGTACAGCCACCTCTAGAGTTATTCTTGCAGCTTTCCATGGGTGGCTGCTATCTGTCCGACTTTGCAACGATTTCGACCAAGTTCCAGTCAAAGAAGCATAAGCTTCGACATGGAAATGACAGATCTTTAGTACGTAATCTAAGGGTACTTCTTTAGGGTCATTCTAGTTCATTTCCAAGGCTGGTTGCTATCTCTCGGACTTTGCAAGGATTTCGACTAAGTCTCATTCACAGAAGCATAAGTTTCGACATGACAATGACAGATCTTTAGTACGTAATCTAAGGGTAATTCTTTAGGATCATTCTAGCTCATTTCCAAGGCTGGTTGCTATCTATCGGACTTTGCAAGGACTTCGACCAAGTTCCAGTCACAGAAGCATAAGTTTCGACATGACAATGACAGATCTTTAGAACGTAATCTAAGGGTAATTCTTTAGGATCATTCTAGCTCATTTCCAAGGCTGGTTGCTATCTCTCGGACTTTGCAAGGACTTCGACCAAATTCCAGTCACCGAAGCATAAGTTTTGACATGACAATGACAAATCTTTAGTACGTAATCTAACCACGTCATCCCTTCGATTTTCATGGGGGTTGAAATGACGCAGTCCGCAAGGGTATCTGAAGAAACACCATGGTATGATTGCGTCGGGCGGGTAATAAATTGTTGCCGTCACACAATTATTGGATAAATTGCTCCTGGGAGGCAATTTGCTGGATTTGATAAGACGAAAATAGAGCCGCGACTCCTGCGCTTTTTGACCCGCACACCCTTATACTCCCTCCTGTTTTTTTTTATAAGATAAATGTGAAACGTTTCACCGTTTTGCTTTAAAAAAATGTATACATATATATATATATATATATATAGAGAGAGAGAGAGAGAGAGAGAGAGAGAGCATAGAGAAGAGATGTGACCAGTCTAACGTCTTGGTGTATAGCCATTGGTATAAAGCAGAAACTATCATATGTTATTGATGTCTTTTTTTTATATAGCATAACATAACACAACATAACATACCTACATCATCAGATCCAGCAGATACATCATCGCTATGTTGATCATAAGCTTGATAACGTTTAGTATGTGATGCCAGCATTCCATACTTTGACCCCAATGCATGTAGATTTTCAGTCAACACAACATAACGAACGTTTTCCTGATTGACAAGCGCAAATTTGTCAATCAGTCTCGTCAATCTGTCAATCAATCAATTTGGCTGATTGGTACCCGAGACACTTTCGGGAATACGCTTGATGATACGTCTAGGGAAATGTGACACAGGTCACTCAAGAACCACCGTGGCAATCACTCTTACTACAAATGTGTCACAATGGCAAATGATACATGTTTGTGGTAAAATGATAACTCTTATGATATAACATCATCATCATCATCACTTGACCCTGGGGAACAGATAAGTCGTAAAGAATCCGCGTACAGGGGTACATTTGCATGGAACGAGTTGCCTGCTACAGTTAGAGTGGCCACGTCCGGCCCATCTTCCAAGAAGCTTCTAAACATTACTGCTGATCTCTGACCTCCAGACCCGGCCTGCAACATTGACTCTGATTTAGGATGTATGGTTATGATTAACGCTCGGTTGTGTATACATTTTTATTTTGGGTTGCTTTTGTTTATTCCCTTATTTCTTTGTCCTGTTTAATAATGTGTTGTTCTGTACAGGGCACGCATGTAAAGTTGTGTGCTAAGCACCTGGCGCAGTTATTCTGTATAAAGAAAATGCAAACAAATACATAGATAACTTCATACACCAGTGAGCTTCAACCGACCGAAGCTGCACCCAATTCCTCTATGTCAATGCCCGTGTCTATATGATACAACAATTATAATATACAATGTTAATGATAAGTAACGACATAGATTTGATTAAAAGTTTTTTTTTAAAGATGCTGATTTGTTGAAACTACATCATTTAACATTTAAACTGCAAAAAGTTTCAACTTATCGATAGGCATTATTGTTGTGTGATGGCCCTGGAGTATCGTTGTGGTTATCAAGTATTTGCTTCAGGCGTTCTTTCTAACATGTCATAAAAGTCAATATCAGTAAGGTAACATGATTTACTGATTCCTCCTCATTTACTCACGTTCCATGCAAGGTGTAGAAAATCATGATAAAATAAAACATGAAAACATGAAAACATTTTACAAGGGCAAGCACAACCTTGAATAATTATCATGGAATGCATTTGCAATAATAACATTGAAGAATATGATGATATCGTTCGTCCATTCGGCGAATCATTTATCCAAAACGTATACCAGACAGTATGTGTTCAACTGCTGCAGAGGCAGAAACAGTAGTTGATGATGGTAGTAGTGATGCTGATGATGATGAATAAGCTTAAGACCTCCCAAATAGACAAATCACCGAATGAGATCCAAAATAATCTAGAAATTACATCAAGAATCCAGCTACAGATCAATGCACGACCTGCCCCATTGGCTGAAAGTGTGCCTGCAGTCATAGCGACGTACACTATGATGATATTGGTGATGATGGTGATGAACAAGTTTAAGAGCTTCCAACAAAGACAAATCACCGAATGAGATCCAAAAGAAAGACAAAGCAAGAATACAGCTGCAGATTAATGCACGACGTGTCCCATTGGCTGAAAGTGTGCCTGCAGTCATAGCAACGTCCTCTACATTGATGCTATCCAGGTCTTCGTATGCAGATAGCTGCAGGCCTCCTGATATCATTTCCTTTTGGACCCGAGGGTGGCCAGTCGCGTGGATTCCCAGTAATGCTGTAAGGCTCTCATTTAGAACGCTGAGACCACCACGGAAAAGGGTATCGATTCTGACCTTAACATCTCACGGTGACGCATTCGGTGGAATCCACTCAAGTATCTCTGGAGATTCTGTCTTCTGATTTGATCTAGTGCAAGACAGCTCTGTATATGATGGAACTTCACTCCATTGGCAAATCGTTTATAATCTCTGATGTTTCTTTGAGCAAAACTAGCAATCAGACATTATCAGTATCCACCGTATATTTTGTACGTAGTGTTGAGAACGAATGGTCATATTTTAGTTAAAAATGGAGGTGGGGTGGTTGACACTGAAGTTTGTGGTTTTGATACCTGACGTAATGGCACACTGACACTAGAAGAGCAACCTATCATCGACTCTTGTCATATTTATAAAAGAAAGTGGGTAATGTTCAGAGAGGTCACAGACACAGTAAAACCTTTCTAAGGAGAAAGAGCGCTTAAATGAGTTAAAATGTGGCAAGGGCAGCAATGCACAATGCCACATCTAGAGATATAAATAGATTATCACCTTTCTCGAAGGAAACCAACCAGCGAGTTATTTGCCTAGCACGATACACGACGCTGTATCAATTAAGCCACTTTTCACAACCGCCATAGGGGTTATGTTTGTTTAGATACAGAGTGTTGACAAGGCAAATTAAAAGTTATGAAAAGATCCAGTTTCTCAGAGCCGAGTGATTTGCATGAAGCTATTTTCGTGCTTTCCGCAATTATTCAGAAGATGTGGAAAATTTGAAAGCCATAGCGTGACAGGGTTAGAGCACCTCTGACCGTTGCAGTGACGCAGTCGATCAAGTATTCCTCCAAGGTGGATGATAATGCCCGGCGTTCCATGTGGCTGGGCACGTTTAGGGTCCCGGTGGATACCAAACCCTCTTTACGAACCGGCGGTCGTTGCTTTCTCGCCAAGGGCATTAAGGGCCGGTAATGGTGAACTTTTTTTAAGAACACAATCACAGAAATGCAGACTCGTTGTTTTTTTTGCTTGTCTCGGTAGTTCTACAAGTCACAGAATCTTAGACTTTCGGAATTCTCTATGGTCTTCATCAAGACAACTGACCCACTACAGTATTTGAGTACAGCAGCTCAGGCACATGCGCAGCACTACGGAAACCTGGATCGATCAAGGGGGTCAAATGTGTCTGGATGTCTGCATCTTCCCCCGTCTGGATAAGAAATGTGTGATGACCCAGATGTATATATGGCCCCTTTTTGATTATTGTAAAAAAAATCTTGTATAATTTCTACTATCTTAAACTTATCCATAGTATTATTTCAATAATTGCGTAACCAGGTGATTGGTTATGGATATGTTAAAGAATCGGACTCTTTGTTCCAAGATATTGAGATATTTTGCCATTGAATTTGCTGGTATGATAAACCATCGAATAGCATGTTAAATTCCTTATGTCTGGAACACAACAGTTTTGTAACAGACGGTTTCTGCGTGGGAAAATGTAGAAATTTTTTTAAAATCTTTTTTATTTATCGTTTCAGGTACATCCCAGGGTTGTCCAACTAGCCGGATGCTATTACTAAGGGCGAACCCATGTACGGTCATAGGTCACTGTAGGTTTTGAACCACTCACACCGGGAAGGACCCCTACTCTTTTCGATAAGTGTGCTAGGTTATTTAACGAGCTCAAGGTGTGGCTCTCCTCAAACACGGGACCTTCATGTGACGTCCTATCCGAGGAAACCTCTTCCGTTGTGCAAATTGATGACGAATATTTGCAGGCAATCTGTGTGTCACCTTGCTGCATTAGCTGAGCCGCGGATAGCCTTACTAGGCGCCATGTCATGTTTAATCAGTATCTATGTGTCCAGCATCACGGTACCGTCCTTGCCCTTATAATTCAGTACCAGTGCTTCTTAAAAAAATGCGCCATTTTGCTGGCGTATTGCTAGCCTACGCCATTATCTGAAATCCCTGGCTAGGATTAGGTGTCATGTGAAAGTCTGATAACGTTTATTCTTGTCTTTGTCTTTGTTGTCGTCCCTATATCCGTACACAATAAATCATACAGTGCTCCTCTATGTCCTTTACCTTTTCTCTGTCGTATATCTACGCATACTCCATCAGCTGAAGCCTCAGGCTGGTATTAGGTGAAATGTCATGAACCAAAGTAGGGTTCTTATATTCTTTGTTCCCAGCATTATGTTGTCGTCCTTGCCCTTACACCTTCTCCTGATGTACTTGTCCAACTGTGCTCTTCACTAGTTGTTTATTACCATCAGTGGAATAACATATACATGTATACAGCCAACTAAAAGGGTACGAGGACGCATTTTGGTGTGGGAAAGTAACAAACGGCCGATAAATCATTATGAATAAGGGTTTTATTAAAAAATGTATAAGCGACCTGACGGAGGTAAATAAATCACCAAGAAATAAGGAGGTTAACGGTTATCAGCAAATCAAATGTATCATTGTCTAGTTTAAAGAAAACATTGCAAAGACATACAACACTCGGATCAATATGGTATACCCCAACTACAGATCTTTGTACGTCTAACATCTAGGGAAAGGCGAATGACGTGGTAAATGTACGATGAAAGTGATTTGGGTTTTTTTCATGTTAATCGAGTTATTGAGCTTCTATTATTGTATTTCGAACTACCTTTAGATACCCAGTCTTCCAAAGACTTGCAGCTCACTGTCAAGTTAAAAGAAAACGTTGCCCCCAAAAAAATACCACACTGATCGTTATAACATACCTCAACTACAAACTGTTCTTGTAACATCTAGGGTAAGGCAAATGACGTGGTTATTATGGGATGAAAGTGATGTTGTTACTTTCATGTTAATTGAGTTTTTGAGATTTGATTATTGCAATTCGATCTACCTTTAGATACTCACTCTTTCAGTGATCGGGGTTGTTAGCATGTTTTTGTATTGCTTGCATATTTTTGTCCTGAATAAGATGATGTCAAATGCACTACCTATAAGAATCCATCTTTTTATGAGATCCAACCGTTTAGGTTCGTTAGGCTGAACGGCAGCCCTAGCTGGGCATTTTTTTATGTTCAGCAAGGCATTCAGCCGTGACCAATAGATGTTCGATCTGGCACACCACGATACTGTAAATGTATTTAAGTTCGTGTGGTTTATATTTCGCGCTAAGGCGAAAATAGAGTATTCGTGGTGTTTTAAGTTCGCTGCAGAGCTATAGTGACATACTGCAACGGTATTGGAGAAAAATGTTCGCGGTGGTTTTAAGTTTGCGGTGAAACAGTCGCCGCGAAAACTGCGAACATAAAACCACCGCGAACATTTCTGCATTTACAGTATTCTGTTGACTGAGATGTTAGACCGTGCGTACGTGCCCAACAAGGCATTGTACGTCTATTGAGCTTTCGGCTTACTTCTACTTTGTAAAGGATTGTTAAATGGCTTTGACAGAAACAAAGGATATGTTCTGTTACCACGTGGCTGTGTGTGTGGTCTATCAAACATTACAGTTCTTTTAGAATATGATCCATGAACAATGCTGTTATAGTTTAAAGCTTAATGTTTCTTCTACAAGGAATTGCCAACGGCGCCTTGCCAATTGTTTTACAAGACGATGTGAACAGAAAGACTGAAAGATAAGAAAAAATGTAAATCTTTTCATACAAAAAAGTCGCTACAAATGTCACCTCCGATACAAAAATCCAAATTTCCAATGCCAAGCCCTTCACCTTTACAAGATCTCAGAATGTAAACTCTTTTGCTTCACATCGTGACTTACCGGTGGGGGGATCTAATAATTCGTGTCGATCTTCAAACCCACTCACGGAAAGAACCCAGAGCTTTGATGTGTGATTTCCATGAGAAGCGGAAGCCTCGCGTGTTAAAGGTGAGAGGCCCTGCCGACTAACACTGGATCATGCCTGGATCAGCATAGGGATACCGGGGATTTATAGGACACCATCTCAGTTTACAAACGGAACATAGATGACTAGACGGAAAGGAATAGCGTTTACGTTTTCAGTTATAACTCAATTAATCCCAGAACAGTGAACAAAGGTGCTAACATTATCATAAGGAAAATTAAAACACTCGATGGAATAAGGTTATCGCGGCGAAAGATTTTACGAAAATTCACATTTATAGCAATGAAGCAGTCTAAATGCTGAAAAATGAAAGCTTGCTACTAGGTGACTTTAAGACATTGATTTTTATGGTCTTTTCATTCTTTTATTGATTTTCTATTATCTACAAAACTACGTAAAGCTGGTGGGTTACAAGGGAAGCTAATAGCATGCCAAAACTGCCAAAGGAAGCTCTACAATAGGTATTAGACCAATTCTGAAACAGAACCTTGTATCCGCACTTCTTTAGAGAACACCAGAACAATCTTAATTGCACTTAACGCCCTCACAAATCTGTAAGGCTAGTACTGACGACCTTCTTGGACGTCATTTGTTTGTGACTAAACCGACATAACTGGTACCTACGCAAGTGTAACGCTCTTGCAGAGATAATGCTTTTAGGATGTAAGCGATGTCCGGAAGGTGTAAGATAACCGAATCTTCTTCTTGTCCTTTCAGTGCCCACGGAATGTTGTAATCTGAAAGATTTGTTTCATATTCCTGCCCTGGTTTAGAAGATTTTCCTCATGTTTATCTGTATGCATCTGTATATTGTTTAGAATTTTATAGTCCGACATGTGTTTGGTTTAGCCGTAATTTAACCAGACATATAGCAGAGTTTCTTCGTGTTTCTTCGTGTGCTTGAATTGTTGTAATCCGACATATTTATCAGCCTCATTAGCATATTTGAGAATTTCCATGGTTAAGCCAGAGGTAAAGCAAACTTTCCTCAAGCTTATCCTTGTGCTTGAAATGTGATATTCTGCCTCACTAATTGTGTCATCACCATCCTTTGCTATCGCTATGGCATGTCCAGACATACACTAGTTTGGATTGCTCTTTGGCTTTTTGGTTGTCTAAGTAAATATATACAGGGTGTGCTACGAGACCAGTTTTTTTCCAGGTATCTCCTCCTGGACTAATGACGTTAAAGTGTGTTCATATGATGAGCCCCAAACTCCTTTTCGTAGTCAACTGGCGTCAAATATCACATTTGTGAGACATATGATCATAATAATGAGGGTCTTAAATTGGACTTTTAACGTATTTATATTTCCCTCCCTTTACTCTGTATAGGGGGAATATATTATTTTTGCTGGCATTTTCTTCTTTCTTCTTACTTCTTCTGCCAAAGAACAACCAGATGTAGGGTGGTCGCTCTGTCAATGCAGAAACATCTAGTATTTCCCTTAGGGTAAATGCTAAGCGTGTCATATTGGAGGTGTAGGTAGCTTTAGGAAAGGTCAATAGAATGTGCGTTAGGCTAATGAATCTTTAGATATGATGATTTCAACTAGATATTTGTTATGCTACTGAGGACCATATTTGCATAATTAATGCAGAAACTTCATATTTCTCTTCTGGTAAATGGTGGCGACTTCTTATCTGATATACCAATAACTTGAATAGACGTTTCATACTTCCTGTATGGGAAGATGGAAATATCTTGCATTTTCTCGAAAATGTTGCCTTTCTAGTTCCATTCAAAATTGTCACGTTTATTGTCGCAAATGACCAGATGTGACATAAATCAGTACGTCCTGAATAGATATCCTCCGGAAACAGAATACGATCAGAAACTAATTGGCGTCCTACTTGTTGTTTTCAACTTGTTTCCTCCAGGTAGGACAAAGGCATATGATGCACTCCAATTCTGACATTTACGAACTAAAATGAAGAAGAAAACGCTTCAAGTTTGTGTAGATCCATTGGTGCGTTACAACCTATAGCTTGAAAATTTGTTTTAGGAGATATTTTTTCTTGAAAGAAACATCACTAATGATAGCCTCCTTCACAGACTTCTTCGAGCGGCGGCGTTTATTTTTCTGTGTGACTGGGGTGAGGCCGGCGGCTAGGAGGGATCGTCTCTCCAGCCACGAAACTCCATAAGCCACCGAAGAAGTCTGCGCAGGAGGCTAACAAATAACAAAGGGGCAAATAATGACGCAGATGGCTTTCATGAATCACGTCAAGAGATTTCACATCTGCTGTTATCATTGTTGTTGTATATAAATATCTTATGTAATATCTGACTGTCTGGCGCGTCAAAACAGAAGGTGGTAACAGCAACTCTTAGAATTTTCCACCTCATCAAAAAAGAGACTGGCTATGATTTGAAAGAAATCTACTAGATGCTACATCAGTAACCCACTCGTACATATCCAGGTGCTCAAGACATTCTTGTAAGGGCCTCCATAACACATTTGTTAATGTGTTGATCTTATGTTCCCAGTGTAATAAAGAGAGTTAGCGTAATATATACAAATTGTTCTGCATGTATTTCTTAAGCCGTTACACAAGATTTTGCTGAGATAAAGCTCTTGCTTACGAGCCTTTTTACCCACAAGCACGTTGGTTTCATTAGAACTACCGCAATCTTCTTTTCTTCAGCGGGCTACGCAAATACCACCTAGCTCTGAACAAGTTGGTTATTATTAGATTAGATTTCTAACGCGAGGCCTTTCAGGCAATAACATCAAATGTCTTGCTGATAAGGTGCCTACAATATTGCTTGGTCAAAGGTGAAGCTCGTGCTCCTCCCGCGCCTTATGATTCCACCTGTAGCTGACGTGCAGAGCGCTCTCAGCAGACGGAGTTCACCACCGCTACGGCTGGTTATTCATGGTCTATACACGTACACGCTACACTGAGGTTAGCCCCAACCCCTTTCACCGAGTGGAGACCAGACCGTTGACCGTCCAAAATTTGATTTGCAAACGACATACGCCAATATGAATTGAAGATGACGCATGATGTAAAATTAGGATTCAATAGCTAACGAAACACTCAAATCGAACGATACCCAATTCTTTTGAACTACTAATGAGATTTTTGGTGTCTCAATGGACGCCGTCTCAGTGGAACGGGGGTCTTGATGGCAGCTATGTACAGATCTGAGACGATGAAATGGTGGTTCAAAGACTTGCTGACAGGAGACCAAGAGACTATTTGCATGCAGATTGTTCTTAATCATCTTCAAGCTTTCTAAGAACGTTGTTGAAAACGTCCGTGATCTTGCATCATTGGCAGACCGTAGGTTGCTTGACGGTGGTGTAATGACGTAATCCTTCACTGATCTTTCATGAAAATGTATTATTATAACAGACATGTGTTTCACACGGGTTTGTGAATGGTCTGCACGTCATAAAGCTGTGTTTGGGCGGAACCTTTGGCGGCTCCCCTGGGCGCCTACTCAACTTTGACGTGCTGACGTGTATACGCAAAATGTAGAAGGATAGAGAGTGTGTAGGTGGAGTGAACATGATTGGCCCAGGCCTCACCGTCTTGATGTATTCATCTCGTAAAGCATAAGACGAGAGACTACTTAACATTACTCCAACGCCTCTGTAGCTGTGAGAACAGAGTTCCAAGTGAGTGGTTCACCACATCGACACTTACTCCAGCTACCGCAGACCGACTGACAGAGAGAGAGAGAGAAGGAAGAACATGAGGCTGCTTGTTCTAGTGGTGGCCGCTCTTCTGCTCGCAACCGCCGCTTCCGTACCGGTATCGAAGAGGTCCCCCCGCTACTGCGGTAGAGACTTTTTAAGATTCGTCGCCCGTACCTGCGCACGATCGAAACGGTCCTGGTCAGCAGACAAACGATGGGGCTGGGAAGACCCTCACCAGCTTCTTGGTCTGACTAAACACCGTGAGTTCACTTTAACTTACACTTTGCGCCTTTGACTGAAGAGTCAGCTGCACTCGCAATCTCTAATATTTAAGCTGCCGTCTCATAATTGAGCTTTTGGAGAGATACGTGATCAAAGATGCTCGACTTTTTTATGTATGAAGTCAGAATTACAAGGGTTCTCTTTATAAAAGAGTCCTGGTTGTCTTAGATCTTGGGCACCGTAATTAGTTTTACTATCTTACGTTTCTGTAGCTTGTCCACGCGTTTCTTTAAAGGGGCAGGGAGCGATGATCTTGGCCGGTCAAGCGTCATTCAAACACCTGTTACGCCAGAAATATATCGCTACGTGTAAAGTGCTAATACATACACTTATACTAAAGAAAGGAACATCTTACGTTTGAGCTATCATCCCTTAACGTACATTACGAGCAAGCCAGCGAAACGTCTGATTCGGAGGTCTTAACATACACTCAAGAGAATGTGTCTAGCTTGGAAAAGCGCCTTTGTACATGTAATGGACCGCGTAAGGCAGGAAGGGCAATTTTCATGTTGTCCCTTGACGTCGATGTACGGATGTCGAACCTTGACGTGAAAGCTTTGATATTTTAATCAGGAAGGAGACGGTTTTCTCAGATGTTACCCTGGGGTAATGAGATACTTTTAAGCAGGGTTATAGGTGGTTTGCTTGGAAGGTAGAGGCTGTTCTTAAGAGCGCCAAACATGCGTTTTACATATGCAGTATGGTTGGATGAAACCCATTACTTCACAGACGGGCATATTTTATAGTTAGATACATAAGAGTTGGAATTAATCACAGATTGTTACCGCAAAGAATATTAATCTCATAATGTGAATACATCGCAGCATGTTCCTGCCTAATAAGAAAAGAAACAAAAAATACACTTGATGTCAAGAGATTCAAAGGAAACTTTTGTAAAAGTAATGGTGAACATACGGTATTTTCTTTTATTCAGCAATTAGAATCAAATCAAGGTTAGTCAAGAACACTTAAGAAAAATTAACTTCTCTAAATTAGACAATTGCTCATTTACGTAATGTAAGTGAGCAATCTTATCCGCAAGTATGATTTTTGACCACGTAGCAATTTTGCTTTTATTCCACCACTATAAATGTTATAATCCATCAATTCATTATCATGTACTGGTCTTCAGCCATCAACCGCGGAAACGTTAATCATTACACTTTTTCATTTGCATAACGTAATACATCTCTACCCGCATGAACCACACTGAAAGGCGTGTCACATGTTAAATCTACGGCTCTCCGGAAAAAAAAAAAAACTTATTAAAAGGGTACAGTAGACATGGTCTGAGACCGAGGATCATACAAAACACTCCCGTATCTGCTGCACTTCTACTTGCCTCGTTAACTTATTTTTCTTGCAATCGCACTTAGGTGATACCTTAGGGGAACAATTGCGTCACCGTTGAGCCCTAAGGATCAGTATTTGACGTCTGCAAATTCGTCTAGGGTTTAAGACATACTTAGTGAACACAAGGAACCGAGAGTTACGACTTAACAAGGGTGGTGGATAAGTAATCCCAGATTGATGTCGATCCAAAAGTAGAGCTCGCCAAAGTGGCAAAGAGTGGTCCATAAGACATGGGTCATGGGCATAATTTTAACACATTCGTCGTTGATGATTTTGGTCTACAGGCGTCTACTGACTTTCTATTTCTTGAGCTTCCAGACACCGTTGGTCTCTTTCTTCAGTAGATTCAGATGATTCTTCAGATGATGACGTGCCGTAATGACTACCATTGATATCATAGCGTCGTGTGGCGTAGCGGCTAGAACATTCGGCCGTAAAACAAGGGAACCCGAGTTCGAACCCGGCCTACCCCCAAGCATGTCTGGACATGCGCCCGGACGTTGTGCCCTTGGGAAAGGCACTAAACACGACTTTCCTCACTTCACTCAGGTGTAAATGAGTGCCTAGCTCATTTAGGGTTAGGGGCGTCCCTCGGATAGGACGTTAAATGGAGGTCCCGTGTTTGGGGAGAGCCACACCCCGCGCACGTAAAAGAACCTGCCATACCTTTTGAGTAGGGGCATGCCTCGGTGTGCGATGGTCCAAATCCTTCTCTCTGGAGTTGGTGATTCACTACAAATCATCCGGATGGAGGCCTGGTGAACCTCCATCTCATATCAGCCATACGGTGATTTACACCATTCACCCGGACGGGCTCCCTTGGCAATCAGTTACATAGTTAACTGAAGGGACCACCCTAAAGATTAATAATAATAATGTTTGTGTTCTACGATTTCAAAATCTGTTTGTTCAGTCTCCTAGCAGCAGGATTGGCGGTTGACTCCATAGTGTTGTAACAATCTTACTGTAAATAGATTTCGCACGTGTAGGTACAGAGAAAAGACACGTGATAGAGCTCTTTTCATGTGTTTACAATTAAATTAGGTCAAG
The DNA here is from genome assembly GCF_035083965.1 of Branchiostoma lanceolatum. Lineage (NCBI taxonomy): Eukaryota > Metazoa > Chordata > Leptocardii > Amphioxiformes > Branchiostomatidae > Branchiostoma > Branchiostoma lanceolatum. The sequence goes on along the minus strand of NC_089734.1, from coordinate 13,171,781 downwards.
GAAATTTGTTGAGTCACGACATATGACAGCAAAAACTCAATCATCACCTTCACCCTGGCAACGCTAATAACGCAAATTCGTTCAAACATGTACAAGTAATTGGTTGCCTTCAGGTTGGCTTGAGGCGAAATGTCGTGTGTTATTAGCAACACTGAGAAACTGAAGGAAAGGTCGTTACTCATTATCTGTCCGTCCTTTTCTTCATGTTACATGTACTTGCCATTATCCTCCGGGCAAGAACTTGCAATGAGCTTATTATTTTTAATGATCGTCTTTTGTACATTCAAAACATCATTGAGTTGTTCATAGTAACGTTGAGAAGGCCGCAGTAATCATAGACATTTGCACCTACAAACATCACTGAACCATTAATGGAAACAAGATCATAGTAATCGTCGACTTTTGCAGTTACAAAACGCCAATGAGCCAATTATTGAGACAAGGCCATGAGACGGTAAAGTGGCGAAGGCATCGGACTAAGCGTATCAAATCACCAAAGCTCTTTCTTGAAACGTCCTGTATCCTGAAGCTTGAACCAGAAGGTCTAAACCTGCCAGATTGCCCAGACATTGAAGCCTTATAAAAGCATTTTCTGTGGTAATTCCCTCGTCATATCTTGCCAAACATCTGGTCGTGTCAAGTTGACGTCCGTTTTCACATCGTCCCTTGTGCTACACCGGACGAAATAGAGCTGAACTTGACTTGGTACAAGATTACGTCATTTCCTTTTCCTTTGATCTCGGTTGTTGCCACGTCACAACTAATACCGGGGCGTGGCAGGAGATCACATATGAGTTTGGCAAGGGAACAAAAGTTTGATTTTTATTGTAATCTCGTCACATTCAATTGGTAAATGTGTATAAAGTTTAGGGGCGAACTGGCAAAGATGACAATCTAGAGGTGGGGTATTTTAATTTTTTTTCCTCATGTAAAAGGCCAAACCTTTCAACTTTTCAGTGCAATTTCTTGTTATTTTTACCATTCATTCCATTCTGTTTGTCACTGAAAGATTGCTCTCTTACATTTACAGATAAATTTTGCTCTCCGACAGTTACAGATGAATTTTTCAGACTGGTGTGACGTTCTCCTTAAATGAATGACGAGGTGTGCTCTTTGTAGTTGTGGTCTTTAAAAAAACTGGACGTGTGAGTGTTGTCAGACGCCATGACGTCATTACTATGATGTACATGCACGCATGTTTCATTGAGTTACATGTAGAATAATTGAACTCAGCAGTATATTTCTAGGTGGTCCGAAAAATAAGCTTGAAATGACGTCACGGTGTATATAAGGTCGTAATACTTAAACTGATTTCGGTCTTGATGATTGATAGAGAGATTAATTTGATTATTGGCCAATCAGGCTCAAATGGAAGTGAAATGGTTCTGAAAACTGGATGATAAGATATCTTGATGGGATTAGCATATAGAGCTACCTTGATTAATCTTATTACTGGCCACACTGAACGATTCAGAAAGGGCTAGCAAGAGAGAGCCGACAACAGGAAGTACTCCCTAGGGCCCTGCCAGTTGAAGAGTGACTGTTTATTGATAGCGAGTATCTTATCATTGACGTCATTTCCAAAAGCTGTCTTATCTTAAGTTAATCCCAACGAGATTGACTTTGATCCTCGACCAACTGTTCTGGCTGTCAGAAGATCCAATTAGAAGAATTTGTCACTTTTGACGGCATGTCCTTAAATGTCTTTTGACAAATTAGCTCCATGGAGCTTTGTGACAACTCCAAAGGTTGTGGGGTCGTTGTTGTCTAAGATACAAACATCAGGGAACCTGCAAAGCTAAAGTTTGTCACATTTCGCATTTTAATCTACATCTATCAGAAATAAAACAAATATCAAAGTATTGAATTTCCTAGCTTAAGCAAAGCTAAAGTTGTCAAATTTTGTTTGAATTCTAATCTACATCTTTCACAAATAAGACATATATAAAAGTATTGAATTTCCTAGCTTAAGCAAAGCTAAAGTTGCCAAATTTTGTTTGAATTTTAATCTACATCTTTCACAAATAAAACAGATATAAAAGTATTGAATTTTCTAGCTTAAGCAAAGCTAGCAAAGATAAAGTTGTCAACTCTGTTTGAATTTTAATCTACATCTATCAGATATAAAACATATATCAAAGTATTGAATGTTCTAGCTTAGGCAAAGCTAGTAAAGCTTAAGTTGTCAAATTTCGAATTTTAACCTGCATCTATCAGAAATTATACATATCAAAGTGTTGAATTTTCTAGCTTATGCAATGCAGTCGGAAGGCACTGCATGCAATAAACCACAAGCTATTTGATATTAGTACACCGCCGAGGTGAATTGTGTGCAATTGCATTTTTCCAATTCAAAGTGCATGAAAAACATGGTTATATTTTAACTAGTTTTAATCATAAACCAAACGTAATACTTTCAAAATCGTTTCATTTTCATGATGTAGTTTTTGGTTACTGGCGGAATGGGGAAAAACACATCAAGAGTAGTTTCTTGCTAATGATCTTTCCTAGCGTGCCAAGAGCTCGTCGTAACTTAGTTACCCGCAGATATTTGATCGAAACTTCAAAGGGGTTAGCAATCTCAAATCTACATAATTTCATGGTGGAAACAGCTCCTATGACGTCTGAAACTCCGGATGAGGCAGATTTTGGCAACTTTAAGCGCGCTCTAGATAAACACAACACACGTGATTATATTAGAGTAGTACGTCACTCACTTGGAAAAAGATGTACAACAAGAAAGCACATTTGTCGTGGCGGAAACAATTTCGCTAAATATGAATGTTGCTAATATATCTAATGTACTGTGCATTCATACATATTCTTCCTTTGATGCTTAACAATACCATTACGGTTGACGTCAAAACAGGGCAACCATTTTGAACGCTTTGTAAAAGAGTAACCAACTGGAAGAATGGTCATCCTGTTTGCCAGCATCTTTTAAACAATACCAGCAAGCTAACACGGTACGGAAGAAAGCGGTAACCTCCGGTTAGGTCTCAGAGGGTCCAGAACAACGCAGTTGTCGATAAAGGCCGTAGATTTTGACACCGGCTGAAACTAGCGAATCGGGACTCAGGGCAACGAACTTTTTTACCTTGATGTTCGATTGAAGATTGGCGACAGGGTCCCAGCTCGTCACGCCCCGCGAGAGTAGGTACTAATCAGAATCGGCAGTCGGCCTGTTTGACGGATAGCGGCTTCCGTACGAAGACCTTAGGGTCTATCAGATATGCTTCTTCTCATGCTTTACGGCCTAAATGATTGTATCTCAAATCTGACTTGTACATGAAGGTATTTTTACGCCCAAAAACAAGTTATGGCATGTTTTTTGACAGGTGACTTCTGACATAGGGATTTTTTTACGTATTAGAACGTGATACAGTTCACAAACACAGGAGAAATGACACATGGAAATATATGACGAGAAAGCCAATAAAAGTAGTTGTCAATATTTTTTGACATTTAATTTGTTACTCGTAAAGTTTCACGACCATACAAATAAGCATACGTACTGGGTGTAGTTAATTAAACGACGAAAACTTTTACATCGTGGGCATTTCACCAGGAAGTGCCGTACACGTACATCTGATATATACACTAATGTTTAATACATTACGATGAAACAATCAGTTACTGATTATAACAACATTAGCATTTAGAGAGGATTTTTCGAGATCAAGGACTGTTAAAAGATTTGTTTTAGCTGTAACGTAGGGACCTACTTGATGTGGCCTATTTGATGTGTTTGATAAAGTATTTTTTTCCAAAGTACGTACGTAACCCTCTCTCAAGACCTTTATGATTCTTTAAACATATATGGAGACACGTTAACGCCTTTGAGACGTTTTTTTTAAATAGTTCTTCTATTTTGGCTTCTTACCATAAAGTGTTGACGTCATTGCCGCCAAAGTGCGTCATCAAGCCACCGATATCCCCCTATATGGTAACAGCAAGTTAAAAGCAAAACAAAGTAAGTGTCAAAGGGGTTACACGAAGAATGATGTTGTTGACGTTCTCCATTGCACAGGTGATAAGATTTAGTCTCTTAAGGGACGTACCCACTGTGGCGTCGTGTGGCGTAAGTGGTAGAGCGCGCGGCTGTCAAACAATGGGACCCGGGATGGACCCCGGGTTGTGCCCAGGAACATGTCCGAACTTGCGCCCCGACGTTGTGCCCTTGGGAAAGGCACTTGTTTCAACACGATTTTCCTCACTTTGCTCAGGTGTAAATGAGTACCTAGCTCATCTCGGGTCAGAGACGTCCCTCGCGCGGGTAAAAGAACCCACCACACCTTTCGAAAAAGAGTAGGGGCATGCCCCGGTGTGTGATGGTCCAAATCCTTCTGTCTGGAGTTGGTGATTCACTACAAATCACCCAGATGGAGGCCTGGCGAACCTCCATCTCGTATCAGCCATACGGTGATTTACATCATTCACCCGGACGGGAGACCTGGCGCATCCCCGTCTTGTATGATAGCCAACAAAAGGGTATGTCACCCCATAAAAAGGGTGGTATAACCCCGCCGTAGTGAAAGCACGTCGACTGATGATGGGACGTACCCACACTCACGCATAAACTAAATCTACAACCAAGGCAGTACCTTGTTGTTTTTTGCCTAGAAAATGAAGATGGCTGATTTTGATTTCGACCTAAAGCATTGCACTAACCGTTACTAATTACTAAGATAAATGGTCTTGTTTTAAACAAGTTATCATACGATTGTTCTCATTATCTTTATTGCTATCTAATTATAACGGATGTTCCGTTATTTTACCCATAGATAATATCAAAATAAACTGCTGTGCCGTACTTAACTTTATTTATTTATTATTAGCTTTCCTCGTTTTCTTTTAGTTATTTTAGTAGTTGATTTCCTGTCTATTCATGTTTTATTTGAATAATTTACCTAAATGGCATGTTTCTGCTACAAATCAAGACCAAGTAAGGAATTGACTTAGCAATGTCAGGTATAATCAAGTCGATGTCCTTAACAAAAGGTGATACGTTATATATTCATACTCCGTTGATTCACAGGACCTTAGTGTGCGTCATTCCTTTCACATTTTCTCTAAAGACGTTGGCAAGATCTCAAAACTCTTGTTTGTGGTATGATACATTGATTCTTCTGTACATGTAATCTTGAAGACAAGACGACCTTTCTTTCCTCTAAGGCCTAAATCTACAGGAAACACGTATCTGGTATTCCAAATTTGGTGGTGGTTGTCTAAAAACCTTGTAGCTAATATTGAAAGTTATAGTAAACCTCTGATCAATCTTTTAAATAACATGCCTTTCGACTAACAATGTAAAGTAAGGCTCAGGCTAGTCTATCAATGTAGACATCTGATCAATGGGGACAAAAATAGCATCTTTGTGTAGTTATCTTCTATAGCAGTCGTGGTAGACTGGCTTATTATTTCGCAGTAAGTAAAAGTAAAGCAGACATCCTCAATTGAAGTGAAGCATGATGCTTTTTCAAGTGGCGAGTGGTGTACTCGCGTTTTTGGCCAAGCATACCGGGTCCCCCCTACTCTTCTCGATAAGTGTGTTGGGTTCTGTTAGGTGCAGAGATTCGACGCTCAAGGCGTACGCCAGAAGCTCCCTCATACACGGGGCCGCCGGCTTTACGTCACCATCAGAAATGACGAACGCAATCCCTTACAACATGTCCGAGCTGAGCCGACCCGAGGATCGAACTCGGGTCCCAGGATTCACGGAATTTGATCCAGATGGCGAAGCAGCGGGGTTGCGTTACCGCTTGCGCCACGGAGACATGTACTTTTCACAAGACGGGTTAAAAGCTGTCGGTAGCCTTAAGGCTAATTTTTGCAGCTTCGTCAGTACATTGGTTTTAATCACAATCTGTTATACACAACTCTTAAAGCCATGACTCACAATATATACAAATCATATATAACCCACATTATTTCCATATTAAAAAGATAAATCAATCTTAATCTTTGTCCTAACCCGTTGCAAAATATCTTAAGAAATACGGCTCAAATATTTTGATTGGACAGACATTGTGGTTAACATTTAAGACTCCTTTTCCTTAATATCAAAGGGATTTCGATTGATCCGACCCCGTTTCTTATGAAATAAACTAAATGCCCAAGGTATTCAATCAGAACTTTAAAACAAAATAAATCCCCTGTTTTGATGTGACTTTTATGTCTCAAATGAAAAGAACTCGTATGAATATTGGATAATTAAGGTTTCAATTGTTGGAGCTCATACACCCCCTGGGTAGAAAACGTATCTTTTTCAAATTCTTTTGACGTTAGTATTTCAAACAAGGATCAAATCGGGACATGTCTGTGCACATGTTTAAACTGATCTCTCATCCCCAATCGCAAAAGCCTCATGGCCATGACAGAAACCATTGATACCCACTCAAGGTTGACTGGCCGATATTACAAAGCTGAAAGCATTAGCACATCACTTAAACGACATTTGTTCTGGCTGCCTGGCAATCCGTTGAGCCATGGGGTCTAAACCAACGGTCATTGACCTGCCTTACCATGCTAAAACCATTAGCAGATCATTTAGATAACATTTTCTAGCTGTCTGACAATCAATTGAGGTCTAACCGACGGTCATTGGCAGACGCCACCGGACTAAAATCATAAGCATTTTAATTGCAGGGACGTATTTTGGCCGTCGCTGGCAATCTTTCGGGATCTAACCGAGGGTCATTGACCAAGATCAAATGATTAGGATCTCTCTTACAAGAAGGCTCCCTCGTCGCATGACGTCCAAGACGATAATGCCAATAATGAAGTAAAAGCTAGCTTTAAGTTAGAAGTATTATCTTTTATATTGGAAGAAAGGGGTGACTGACCAAAGCTAACGAAAGTCTAAGAGGTTGAATCGGACAGCGATGATTATTCTCAGTTAAGGTCTCTAACAGTAAGTACAGACAGCATCCAAAGTGAATTAGTTTTCAGTTACGCCAAAAAAAAGCAGTTACTCAATTGAGCAACTGGATATGATTTTGAAAACGGTCAGACGTTTTAACTAGCATCCACTACTTTTTGTCAGTGACACTGAGCAAGATTTGTTGATCAACAGGTTTTGAGGTTTTAACAAGATACAAGATACAAGATAACTTTATTGGAAATCGCAGTGTTGCCACTGAATTAAAACCAATAACCGCGATCTATGCACATTGATATGCAAATAAAAGGAAGACATCTTTCAGTAGTGCAATAGGAAGAGAAAAAATTCCTGTGCAATTCTGGGAATTCTTGTAAAACGGGCGTAAAATATACTATTAAGCTCGCTCCTAAAGCTTCGCTAAAAATAAACAAAGTCAAGACAAGGTCGATCTAAATAAGACAATACCTCCTTTTGTTCGTGGGCAAGGCTGGATCCCTAGTGCCAGACAGTTCGACTCGTAGACCTCCTTCCCTTCCTTGAGTGTGGGATTGTTCATCCTCCCATAAATTGGCTCCTTAATTCCACGTTTAAACCAGCGGGGTACAAGGTCTAGGATATCCGTGGATTAACCACCTCGTAAGCTTGTTAAAGATAGACATGTTTACTACTTATGTATCCTATTATATCCAATGTCATAACTTTGACGTCAATGTTGTCTAGTCATGTGTTTCCGTGTCATTATCAGAGAAGATTGACTGTGCACCATAATTGTCCTTTGCGCCGTCGATTTCAGTTGTATTTTGTCAACTAAGGTCAGTGCTTAACGACCTGGAGGGCATACAGAGCAACGTACCCTAGCTAGTGCATAGTGAACTAGACCTTCAGATCAGGGGAACTTAGCCTATAACCAGGGCAAAATGAGATCCTTAATGCTGATTGGTCAATATCTTAAGCTCAATTTAGAGCGCCCTGCACTAGGGAGGCACGGAAAAGGTATAAAAGGAGGAGTGGTCCGATCTCTGTCATTCTTGAAAAATACAATAAAGTGGAAACCGGTCGAATACCAGTCTCCTCGCTGTCATTTTCCCAAGAACTACGAATGATGTCAGTTGTATTTTTCACACCACAGATGACCAGACTGGATACCATGTGGACAGATTGCCGTTTGAAGGCAGAAGACCGGAAGATGCGCACATCGTGGACAGGAAACAGGCCGGACTGGCCTACTACTGCTGCGAGAGAGGGTGTTCCCACGAAGACATAGCCTCCATATGTTAACAGCTTTCCCTTGCAATATCAAAATCAGACGTGAGGCGGAAGAACTAATTTGAAAAGTTATACCGGACAATGGAGAACAGAATTAACATGACCTCATGCATGATCGACACCTTAGATTGATTGATTGATTGATTGATTGATTGATTGTTATTGCAATAAGTTACCACGGACCCATGTCCAGAATTGTTTACGGACTAACATATCAAGATGATAGAATATCGAAAAGACACAGGAAAACAGTAGTACCGTAAAAGATATATATATATATATATTATTAAATATTTTATCCCCCTTTCTAAAGTTGAATATTGCACCACTGTAGCAGATATAGGGCGATTTTCACTTGACGTCAACTTGTATAAGCTGACACCGTACTATCCTAAGATATTTACATAGAAAGACTTCGTCTTTCAAATACTACTGAAAAAGCTGGGTCATTGGTGGCATCCAAAGCACAAACCAAACTTACTTTAACCCGATGGGGCAACATGTACAATAAAGGTAAACTGCCAGAATTGTAAAGTTGGTACAATTGTGATTTGTTGCTTTTTTTAACGTCCCTTATCAATATTTGTCAACTTAAAAGGACCCCGTATGTGCATACATGGTAGAATGTGTTTCAAACATGAAGATAAACAATGCATAATGTATACACTGCACAGACTGCCTGTCTCCATTGATATGTTGTGCTTTTAGCTGGCAGAATGATACTTATGTCGATGCCTTGATAATAATGCACTAGACGTATGGGAATAATGCATTACGGATGCTCCGTAATTTTTCTCCAATGATCTTTTGCCAATAATCATTTTGCACTAACACATAAACATATGACGTTAGGTCTACATCAAGAACCCATTTCAAAGATATTCTAAAAGAAATGTCACGGTTAAAGATAGATGTACTTGGCATGTACTTGATTTTAGGCACAGACTTCAACATTTGCTTGAACTTTTCTCCGGTTTGCTCTTGTACATCGCATGCTTCGCACACAAACTTGACATCAATTTTTACCTTCTCTTAAGCAGAACTTCGTTCTATCATGCTCGACAGGGACATGTAGAGACATTTGTGTCACCTCACAGAGGATGAACTGAACTGAGCTTAACCTTATTTTAGGACACGCGGCTGAACAGACGAATGATGCCAGCTGTATTCTGCTTTGTACACTGATTATCTCCAACGCAAGAAAATGAAATTCATAAGAAAAGTATGTAAAATCTGAAAAAGGACAACACACCCATGACTGAGAAAGCTTAGACACTCCCCAAATGTTTAACCTTGACAAAAACAAGCGTCAATAGATTTTTTTTATACTTCGAACCAAAACAATAGGACATACGTTTGAGGGCGAGCTCTGTTAACATGCTGAAATGCATATTTATGCCATATATTTCTGAAAATCTAATATGAATATTATGGCACAGGATCTTATAATATAAATCTGGGACTGAAACCTTAAACAAACGCAAAATAACTCAAAGCACCGAAATAATCTTAATAAAATTGATACTTCTTTACATATTTGTTTAAACCTTTGTTTATTCGTATGGAGCTCAGTTGGCCTGCAAGCCACTTTTAGAAATCAGCAAAAATTGCAATGTACCCAGTAACTTAACCATAAGGCATCAATTGTAATATATACAACAGACGATATGCAATGTGGTATTATTCATAGCTGCCCCTTATATAAAATCTAAAATTTGTTACTTAGGCACAAGAATGTTGCTACAGGCTTTTCAATTTCCAGAAATTATTAATGTGCTTGTGACACCGATGACACCAATAAAACAGCATTTCCTGATCACATTTTTACATTACAATACGTATAATTCAATGGACATATGAGTAAGAAACTCACACCATTCTACTGTGCTTTTGAGAAGCAGAAAAAGCAAGTATTTTATCATATCTTGGAATTCTATGTAATCATTATGATTATGTACTGTTTGCTTCTGGAAATAATGTTTCTGGCGAGCCGCAGTTACAGATTTCAAACCGGTTGCCTTGTTCGGTTTGACGTCATCGAAAAAATTCAATTTGATTATATGGTGACAGGATTCAGGAACTGATTTGTAAGGTTCGATGTGCCATAAAATCAGAAGGGTATATAATTTCTACAGATGTCTATGTTCATTAAAAGTACATATTAAGTTTGAATATAATCAGAAAATAGTGTATACTGGTGTCGTTGGTGTCACAATCACTTTAATGAAACGTCTTGTAAAAGTGAATTTGAAAATAAATTGCGGGATTTCAAAGTACGGAGAGTGACTTGAAATAACCAATTTACCAATACTTTAGCCTTCGTATTCAAATATTTTAGCACTACAGACATGTTAAAAGAAGCAGCTTCCAAGGCGCCACACGCCCTCTGGGATCAGAGTGAGAGTGAGTGAGTTAGCACTACAAAATGGATTTAGATTCAGTACCAGGAACATCGGTGTAACAAACTTCATTCTGAGAAATGATGAAACCGTCCTTAACCCTTCATTTAAGCTTTGATGGCAACGACTGTAGAGAAATCTTAATATTCGTGGCACGTTCACACTTATAGTTGGACATAGTCCACGGTGTATTTCAAGAGGGCCAAATGTATACATTAAAATGTCATAAATCATAGGAGGAATATCAGTATTAGTCAAGTGCCAAAGACCAGGAAAACTCCTGATATATCAAGGGCGGCAATATCGATTATCAATAATGATAAATATTGGACATTGTGTGCCAGAGGATAAGCCAGAAGGTCTCTAGGATGCTTGTACGACGTGTAACTATATATATGTTACCTATGGTGATATAGCTAGCTAACGAGGTCTGCTGGAGGCATGAATGATTGCAAACTGTGGGATGTCATGATGTCACTTACCTAAGGTGTAGAAGTTTACAACTTTCGAGGAAATCATTACAGCAATCTACGAAAAGATGGACCGGTGTCAGGGCATGTTTATGGAAAGCATCCGTACCTTATATTCACTTTTACTGCCAGCATAAAATCACTTACGTATATCAAGTAGTGATTACTGACAAGACGAAAGAGCCCAGGATCATATATTATTCTAATGGAATTATGTTTGGGTTGAGTGAGATTAGACTATATATTAAGCATTGTGCTCCGGGCAATCCTTATGATAACCCTCTTTGGTAAACATATTTAGGTTGTTGAGATAGTTATACAACTTCATAGTTATTCCAATATGTATAAGACATATTCATGCAATCTGGCATCAGTTTGTCTCATATTCAAGCAACTGCGAAGCTCAGTTAGAAGTTCCTAATTAAGAAACTCCAATTAAGATACTATTGCAATTAGAAGAAATAGCCCTACAGACGTTTTCTTATATTAGTAATGTATGAACAGAAGTTATATGATATTTCATCGGGGCACCTATTTACCAATTGTACCACCTATAGACTCCATTAGGATTTTGATTTCATTTGCTACTTCAGAATAAAGAGATATGATGAATTCACTACTGTCATATTTTTTGTTACAACTGTTGAATGAAATATTCACAAATATAGCCATACAGTATATATGTTGCAGGAAAATTCTAGTTTTCTCTATCTATTATTTTTTTTATTACTATTTTTACATTCCTCTGTCTACCATTCCGTTTGGAAACGACAATGAATCTATCTATATTTGAAGGCAAAATTTCTTTAAACTGTTTTTTCTTGCAGTGAACACGTAACAATCGCGCTGTAACAAAAGGAACAAAATAACTGTAGTTTTCAAAGTTTGTATTGTTTTCGTCAAAGTTTTCGTCAAAGTAAGCCCTTTTTTCTAGGTCTACAGGAAAGATAATGGCTAACATGATCAAAACACCTCATCATTGACATTGAACGTTTTGTTATTGTAGTCCTCTTGACCGCCCACCTAACTTTTTTTGATTTACGATCTTGAGAAAAGATTGTAAAAATCCCCTCGTTACCAAAAACGATATCTGTCAAACCTTAGATCTATAGAAGTTCCTTGCCCAGGGGAGTGCCTTAGCATTTAATTTCCGGCCACAGAAGCCTCAAGCAACCAAATCGAGATGTAGCTGGGTTATCTTTAGTGGTATCGACCCTGAGCTTGCAATCTTTGCCACTGGCACGAAAACCTATTACAGAAAACACGTTGTCTACCGTTGTACTTCGAAAGTATTATCTAAGAGTTATATTGAAGAGCATCTTTGCAGTATAGGTTGTATCCATAGGCGTTGGAGTGTGTTGTGTGATAGCGATTTAGGTTGATTGTAACGTCTTTTCTTCGACACTCTGGAGATGATTTTTGGCCAAAGGTGAGGGCATAGTTGCAGTCAACCGCGAACTTGCGGCAATACGATGGTTGAAATGATGAATTTTCCAGTCGACCTGTATTTTTCATGGCGTGTTAGACCACCCCATGTGTCAGTTCCTACGTAAAGTAATAAACGTAGGTTGTAGCAATGCAGTCCACCGGTCAAGGGGGTCACGTTGTATTAATGCACCTTTCACTATCATTGATTTCTATTTTGTTCTGCTTGACTGAAAAATCCTAATCGTAACTCGATATTATAGTTTAGGAACGAAGTAGTTTTCAAGATATGCATGTATTAGATATGTTTTGAAGGATGCACGAACAAGTTAACTATGACAGGGGTGTTAGTGTCACCAAAATGAAAACAGATCTGCAGTGGATGTCATTTGAAGACAGAAGAAAAATATGACGTACAAAATTACTTATAAAGTTGTGGACTTTCTGACTGAGAAGTATCTAATACCAGCCTAGAAAAGGATAATACATAGTCATTATCTTAAGTACACGAGTTATTAACCAATGATTGATGTGTTCAAAATTCATATTTTCCGAGGACCATTTATAATAGAGTGGAACTCGTTGTCATCAAATACTGTACCTCATCACTAAATAGCTTTAAAGAACGGTTGCAGTCAGATGTGCAAATGTAAGGTGTGACAGGCCGTTCAGTATAATGTAACCAGATGCTGTCGCGCCGGCTGCGAAGCTGGTGTGTTAAGCCGAAGGGTGGTTATGCCGGCTATACATATACAGAAATGTGTATATTGATCACATTGACAGTAACTTATTCACTCGCTTATTATTTCAGAGAACTTCATTTCAACAATGAAATAAAACTGTAACCATGAAAAATGTTGTGTTTCAGTTTACCCGACCGACCCTAGCAAAAACCTTTTTCTTGGGTCGACCACTGTCAGTGGACATAACATATTCAATCTGAAGTCTGGGTAATAAATTTTAGAACAGTCTTCCTGCATTTTCATCCACACTCTGTACTGTTAACAGACTAAGGGTTTGAACAGCTAATGTAAGAATGTGCAGTAAAGTAAATTTCAAAAAAACAAAAGTCCCTACCTTCTGACCCTAATTTTGTAGGATTGTAATCGGAAACACAGTTTGTTCTTCCTAGGCCTAAGGAAACCGTAATATTTGTGTTCGTCACCTCGATATAAATGCTTTTTTGCAATATTTATGATAAGGATGGCTTCAAAAAGTATAGATATTATGTATGTATGTAGTGTACAATGTAATAACATAGCATGGTAACGCCACCTTCCCGTGGCTTGTTTAATTGCAGAGTAGATTCGGATCTTACTACAAACTTTACGTTATTCTAGAAAAAGGTAAAGATTAATTAGAAATGAATGCAACTTTTCTTGAATAAGCTAGAAATACAAACTATCCGACGTTTATGTTGTCTACGAGTCGCGTAGTATTATACGGCAATTTTGGGTACCATTTACTTGCATTCAAAAATAGCTGTAGAATAAACTAATCTGCTTTGATACTACATCCCTTTTTTAGAACTATTATTAGCCTATAACAGGATACATTTAGGCTAGACTACCAGCAATTTAATACCAGCGCAATATAATTTCCCAGTGTCCAAAAACAGCTGCAGTGCAGTATTAAGCGCTCTGATTTTCAGACCAACAACATGATCACTCAATTAGCGTCAACCTACTACGCTTAATCTTTTCTGGACTCCGATAATGTATATCATTAGTCTATATATACCGCGGTATTTTAGTCTCAACCGTCAGCAATCTAAATGAATGTTTTTGAAAGGCAACATTTGCGAGCGAATGTGGCATATTTCACTCTCATCCTTCTCCCTGAATAATGGAATGTTCAGGATCACCCAGTGAACAAACGACATGTTTTAACCCTGTACCGTCAATTTTCTCCTGGGTGCCTTGCGTCAGAAAAAAAACACTTTATATCTTTTATATATCTCACAAAAAGAAACTGATTTCTGGAGAGTATATATAACTAAAGCTGGTATTTTGTTAGTAGCATGTAACATATTACGAAGCTTCCGACGTCATTGTCGGTGACCTTGGTGATTTCGAGACTATAAAGAAAATCGTAACACCATGCTGAGGAGTGGCATAATTAAATCATTGTTGACCAATGAGCGGGCGTGGATCTTATGGACCTCTTCTAAGGGAAACATGCACGCCATGACTTTGTATAAAAAGGCCAAGGCACGCTTGGAGTGTGGTTGACGTATACGTACCGTAGAGGGCTTGGATTATGTGGCTGCTAGTGCAAAATGTTAAAAAAAGAGACATCAAGTTAGACAATCATGATTAAACGTTTCTATAACTTTTTATGTATATCATACAACCCTTATTTCACAATGATGTTTCTGTTTTTTTTATGTATGTTTTCTTATTTGTAAATGCACAATAAATGTATAGAGAAAATAAGCCCACATATTTTCTTGGGTATACAACCAAATCATCCTTACGTATGTTGCACGCCATTCCTATGTTTGAAATACACCTGAATGCTGTGAATACGTCAAAGTGAAATAGAAGAAATGCATGCGCTGTATAGCTGTTGTATTTTCCCAGTGGTTACCACAATGAAACTCAGTCACCTAGCATTGGGTATACAATAAACACAAAACAACATACTAGCAAACAAAGAAGAAGCACACAAGTCAATCTTAGCAAAGCAGAAAAATGTTGACTTAGAAATGAGACAATACTCTAAAAACAAATCAACAGCGCCACCATTCGCATGAACGCTGCTATAGCATCCTAACCGACTAGAACCCCTATCTATGCCGTGTAAACGGTGATGTTGACGTAAGAAGTTGGGGGTGTGTCCCGAAATGAAAAGACGTAAAACACCGTGCATATCAAGAATGTACCTTTCAAAGGAACGCGACTATAAAGGCCCTTGTGGGCCGATAAGATGCACTATTTTGTGTTGGAGTCTACGAGGAGAGACCGCCATGTTGAGGGTTGCTGTACTAGTGTCTGTCTTGGTCCTGTGTGCCGGGGGACCACTGGGGAACAAGGAAACCGACGACCCTGCAGAAGAGCTTCGTTCACTAGAAACAAGTCTTATGAATGTAAGATTGAACATTTACTTGAATACAAATCTTTTATTGGTGTAAGACATCGTATGTGCTGTAAACTGTGGGAAACTGCTCGAGCTACATATTTGTGAAGAGATACATTCAAATGATGTGATTAACTAAATTCGCATCGCCTTTTGTGTTATATCACGTTCAGTAGTTTACTTGCCATTAACAAGATGCTTAATCTGCGTAAGTTCGGGAAAAAAAGGAAACTTTACGTGTGTAGAATCGAGCATCCAGAACAAAGCAATGGCCACCCACAAAAATACGACGAGTGGGAATATGTCATGTTCAAATCAAGATTAACTTTTGACAGACTATTTGGAAGTCACGTATTACCCAATTTTGTCAATCAGAAACAGATTGATGTATGCTTAATTACCAATTTGCTTAAGCATACAAACGATACCTGGACATATCTAATGATACAAAGTTATCGGTACTGAAAATGTATTTCAGAGTAACATGCATTCTATTCTTTCCCCAGCTCTTGGCTAAGAAACAGCACCTCGACTCGAATGAGGACTCCTATGAGGAGACCGAAACATCAAGGATGGATAGGGAGCAAGAACACACGAGAGAAAAAGAAGCGAATGAAGGCTCGGAAGAGGAAAAGGGAGAGGAGCAAGAAGGAGAGCAAGAAGAGGAAGGGCAATGGAAGGAAAGAGGAGATGAAAAAGGAGCAGGAGAGGAAGAAGAAGAGAAAGGGGATGAAAAAGAAGAGGAAAGTGAAGACGATGGATCGGGTGATGATGAGAAAGGAGAAAAAGAAAAGAAGGAAACATCTTTCACCGCATTAGAAGGTGGGAGTAAGAGAGGAAAGGGAAAGAAACAGAAAGGACCGAAAAAAGGAGATAAAGAAGGAAAGAACAAGGAAGACGGAGAGAACAAGGAAGAAGACGGATCTGGTGATGAGGAAGGGGAAGTAAAAGAAAGAAAGGCAACAATTTACACCGAATCAGATGTTGAGAAGAAGAAAAATGGAAAGAAAGAGAAAGGGCCGGTAAGGAAGAATAAGGAAGGAAAGGACGAGGATGGACCTGGAACGGAAGAGAAAGTCGAACTGGAACTCGAAGAGGAGGCGAAAAAATCAGGTAAGAAGGAGGCTTCAAATTTTATCAATTATTGTTAAAATTGCCATGATATCAACATACACAGAATTTTGTGTGCTTGTGCTAGTAAAATGTAACAAATTTAGGCAAATTATGTATTATTTCAATCAAACAGCTGACAAGGTTTTTTGAGCATGTAATTTTTCAACACAAACGTGGTAATGCTTGTTATCTTTAAAATATCATTTTTTTGCATAATTATTCTCCAGACAGTTTCCTGACTGATAAGAAGAGAAGGAAGCTGACAGAAATGACCCGGATGATTGAAGAAGCGTATGAACTCCTCAACCAATAAGGTACGTGTATCAAATCACGTGACATTCCTCTTGATTCTCCTTTTTCAACGGATATCATTAGACATGCATGCTAAACATGCATGACGGATTCAATCATGTTTATTTTCTGTCTTTGAACTTTCTGTGGTCTTTCAAAATAACTTGAATTATATCTTTGTTCCGCTCCATTTTCATTACTTATTAGAATATTCAATATTTGGTAATACTGTGCAGTTGATGTGATTCTAATAGCTCAGCACTGGCGTTAGATATCACTAAAATTGTTCGGATATCAACAGCAGTTTATTTTATAATCATAGTGCCAAAATGTTCATATCTACATCTTTAATTTTGTTTTCTACAGACTGGAAACAAAGCTATGTGCTTCTAGCAAGACGAAAGATGACACGGACCCCTCCACGAAAGAAATATAATTACCTGGCCATTATATGTCCTATAGTCTATAGAACTGAATCTAGTTCTCTCTATTGCAATGTTGGATAAAAAGCATTGTATATAAATGATAATAGCAAACCTGTTTATTACGCGGATAGTACATTTACCTGGTAAAGAGTGTTAGTTGATCCAAATCTATGTTTATTACGAAGCTCTTATCTTTGTGATAACACTCAACCTTCATATAAAGTTGTTTCATGGTTAGGCCAAATACAAACTGTTTGTCTACTTGTTCAGTAAACACCCATTATTTGTTCACATTTTGTGATTTACGCACATACAAATAAAACTATTCCACATTAAACGGAATAAATTTCTAAAAGACGATCTTTGTTATTTTTCATTCTTAAACTAACGTGGTTGACAAACGTTTTCAGACTGTAACGGCAACTGTTATAACTTAATCAGGTACCCTAGACCTTCAAATTGAAGAAACTATATTATCGGGTTATTCTAAAGAATGTTCTTAACAAGGGGATATCTGAAGTGTGCATATATTTGGGGCTTACCTTTTTAGGTTGCGGTCTAAGGGTGCTTGAGGAATTATGAAACTTAAAGTTACCTAGTGTGGCTGTGAGGAGATTGTCTATATTTGACGGGAGCCATAGTTACGTGCTTTCCTCTTTACTGCCCGCATTTCAACACGATTTGTCAACCGGAAAGGTTCCAGAGTAACCGACCATGCATGGTCTGCGTGACTGGTACATGTTGGCTCAAATGTATCCTTTGTGTGATAAGTGCAAACATAGTCGTCACAAGCTATCGCACGACTGGAGTAAATTTCAGGTCATTCGTTTCAGCAATTCTTTCTTCTTTACCGCCATCTTTCAAGCTGAAAATCCGTGCAAAGCACTTAGTCACTAGAAGTGCTGTATCACTCCCACTGAGAGAAAGGGGGAGGGGGGCGCTACTTTGAGCGCAGTCTAATAGACCTGTTACTTAGCTGCACTAATCATATTGTTTTACAAATTGAAGAACAGTTTTACGTACCACGCATTTCAAACGGTCCTCAGACACCTCAGAGCTACGAACTCAACTGCATTCCACACTATATATTAAAAATGTTGCGAACGTTATGTAAGAGAATGGCATGTACATAACCTTCATGGAGGATATTGGGCTGTGACCCCCTGTTGACAGGACAGAACCAACCATGTACCAAGTAGCTTTTCCGGCCCATTTAACTTGTATGAAAAACGTTAGGTGGCTGTTAACTTACTCCTCAAGGGTTTCTCCCGTTCAAAACCATACCATGCCCATGCCTGCGTTATGAAAATAGGTGTACAGTGGCATGAAATATGTATGGCAATATGGGCCATGTTCTATGTATCAAGGCAACCACAATAAAACATTCTAACTTCATGGGATTCTAAAGACGTTGTGAAAGTAGCACACGAAATCTTTCCCAAAGAGAATTTGTTTGGATTTTTGCACACGCCAGAATTGACAGAGTAAGCAATCATGCCGTGCAGTAAGTTTATAAATTCTACGGTCTAGTACCGAGAGTGTGGTGTAGTGTCTGAATGTATGCTTTGAATTCTTGAATGTGTACTTTGCACTACACTAGTGTCAACAAATAGGCACCAATGGGCACAAGCTCTGCACGTCAATGCAGTAGCGAAGAGGAAATTTAACGTTACAGACTAGACCGTAGGCAGTTAAGTGGGAGGTGGTAAAACTGACATCCGTAGCGCTAACTGGCACTTGCAGATAGTACAACACAGTATTTCGCCTACGAGGATTTACATGGTTAAGGACCCCAAAGTGAGAAGGTTCGACGGCTCAAAATTCATAGCAAAGTGCACAAGGAAAGTATCAAAAATGAGTTTGCTTGAGTTCAGAGTAGAAAATGTGTAAAATTCCCGCTTGTTCCATTTCAAAAACGTTAACTCACGTTTACCAGTGACGCCCAGCGGTTGTCATGTAAACTGCAGCCAAAATACAGCAGTGGATCTGTAACAGTCAGGTACAAATTTACGCCGACCTTACAGTCACCGACAGTGCCCGCGCTTAGGATGGAAATTAGGTAGTTAATCCGTGTTTAGTAAAATTAGTACGCAGCCTCAGTTTTTGCAATCACATTCTTCTTTCATATAACCTTGTTACACTGTGGTCATTCAAAATATACTATTTGTCTACTTGTAAAAATGAACACCATTATTGACATTTTGTGACATTTCCGCACTAACAAATAAAAGTATTCCCAATTTAAACGGTATGAATTTCTAAAAGATAAAGCCTTTTGGAACCGAAGCATTAGACCGCCGTGTTAATAAGATCGCTGATTTCAGGGTCTTCTCAAAACTGTCTTGAACACTTGGATATCTGAAGTGTGCATGCCTCGCGAATTGCTGATATTAGTACTAGATCTCTTTAATCTACCCTAACAAAATTAATGTCATAGTTTTATGGTGCCCGAATGAATTATGAGAGTTTCAGAACAATGAGCCTTGAGTATAACCACAGCAATCAATAGATTTTTGCTTAATTCTTGCCTACCCGCATTTTAAAGAACGATTTGTCAACCGGAAAGGACATGATCTGCCGCGAAAGGCACCTATATAGTGGTTTCAAATGTATCCTTTGTGTGACACATGTCAGTTCATGTATGAGGTAAAGGGAAGAAAACTGAATCACATTCAAAATGCTAAAGACTTGCAAAATAAGTGTGACTAAGAAATCTGCATGTGGTCTTTATAAGTAGTAAAATGATCAGCTGATGGTAGAGTGTTCTCTTGGAAGATTTTATCTTAGATTAACTTGATTAGTTAACCAATTGCAAGAAGATCTGAACTGGCTGCAGTACTGGTAAGATAGACATTATACTATCCTCGTATCATGTAACATTTTAATGTAAAGTAAATGTACTCAAAATTACATTTACTTAAAACGCCTGTTGACAAATGTTAATACGTGTATAAAGGGCGTACATCACAGACCTTAAGATACACAGAATGGAAGCTGTTCAAGAATATTTTGAAAAGTTTAATTGATACAACAACAAACAAAACTCTCAATTCCCTGAAGATTATCCTTGCGCTACTTTGGAAAATATTAAAGGCAAGCAAAGAAAACAAGGTATTGGCTGTACAGAGGTAAATACCGGACATAACCTGACCATTTTGCAAGATATTCTTCAACCGGGGGATTGTATTGACACTTAGCTTACTCAGCTGTATGCTTTTACACCTCAAGAACCAGAGTTTTGGCCCCACCATACACGTTTACAACCTACTTGTCAATCTGATCATGAATTTTAAAAAAGTAACAATCCTGTTAAAGTTTTCCAGGAATTTTTGTAAAGGAACTCAAGTTAACTATGGGTTACATTTAAGTTGTGTTCATGCATAGAGCCCTGCACTGCACCACCAAACTGTGATGTTAGCCTATATATATATATACGTTGCCTGCATTTCTGAGTACTCACTGGTTCAATGAATGGTTAAATATCATCTCTTCCCTATAGTGTAGCTCAGCAGTTTTATTCGTGAATGAGTCTGCACATTACATGCAAGTCACACCTGGCACAA
This sequence comes from Branchiostoma lanceolatum, assembly GCF_035083965.1. Lineage (NCBI taxonomy): Eukaryota > Metazoa > Chordata > Leptocardii > Amphioxiformes > Branchiostomatidae > Branchiostoma > Branchiostoma lanceolatum. The sequence continues at coordinate 13,150,868 of NC_089734.1, read as the reverse complement.
TTTTGTACTGAATCAGATCTATTGTACATCATCATCATCATCATTTAGATTTTTGGTCCCTCAACATATGGCCCAATTTAATACTTCAAATGGACCTATATATGTGTGCCTTGGGGCAAGCCTTACGATTGAACAGCTAGCCATTTAAAGCTTTCTTCAAGAGATCTTTGTGTTGTAGAAAAATTTTCTGTGTTTTCTCGTAGAGCTGTGGATCCCTTAACACTTCCGGAGTAAACAGTGTCCGTTCCAGTTCAAGGAGTCGTTCCATGAGTCTGCTCGCATCAATGTTCCCAGCCTTCTCCCCAACAGGCGATTGCTGCGCTAGACCCAGGGGTAGGTGCACAGGTAGGTCTGGATCTAAAAAGAGACGGAACAAGAATAATTGGAGAAAACATTTTTGTACCTTCAAGGCTCCTTATATCGCTCATTGAGCTTCGCTGTATAGCGAACTACCCCTAGCTATTCACTCTATTTGGCCGATTTCTACTATTTTCCCAGCGATCGTGCGGAGCCTGGTAGAGGCTAACTGTTATTAACTTTGTTAAAAATTCTCAGTCTACAATCAGTATCAGGATATAAGAGGACTAGAAAGGCAACATTTGCTGGAGCAAATGCAACATGTTTCGCCCATTTCCCTCCCCATGCAAAAAGCGACTGTGGCATAGAGGCTAACGTTGGTTGTATGTCTGCAATGTTGGTATTTGAATGAATAATTGAATGCGCTATCGATCAGCGCCGGTATTCAAGACTTCCCCGCGGCCCGATAGTGTAGACATGTAACAGGGGTTTACGCAAGGAGGTTGAAAATTCTTAGGTTTACGTCACTTTTAGCCAAAAAATTTAAACAATTACTCAAAGCAAGGGCCTCCTTGCTCAAGGCAAACTTTCACGCACTTCACAACTCTCTATTGTTATTGTTATTGTCAACGTCCCGACACGGGATGTTTCCTAAGGTGGGAAACTTTGGACACTTTGTGTGCACTATTGTGTGCACTGGTGTCCAATCTTGGTGACACAGGGGTAGAAAATTCGTGTACATAGCGAGGAAATGTCAGGTTTCACCATAGTGTCCAAGCTTTCAAACTTGTGGAAATCTTTGTTTCCATGCAGTGTTAAAATAAGAAAAACACCGTGTGTGTCGAAACATACCACCAGAAATGTTTTGAACCTTCTCAATTGCACTTAACTTCAGTAGGACACAACAATAACAACACAAGGATGGGAGCCAGGGAGTAGTGAAGTTGTGTCTGCACCTGTCAGAGTAGTGCCCCTATTAACTATTTCAACCAATCAGGTTGAGTTTGATAAAAACGCGCTCTCTCATTGGCTGACCGAATTAGTCCATGTGTATGTTTTGTGGGATTTTTCTCGACTTAAGCTAACATTACTAGGGAAACTACAAGCACGCGGTGTAAACATATTAGCATTCTATAACTGTAGCGCGCGCTCAACATCCCGGTAGGAACTGTGGAAAAGTAGCAGAAATTCACAATCTTACTGGCCGATATCGAGTCCAAGTGTCCACAACAATATCATCTACTTGTGCCATGCAAATATATCGATGGATTTCACCGAGGAGGAGAACATCTCGCCGCCGAAGATGACTCAACGCTGCTTTCTATTGAGGACGCCATTACCGCTGGCTCGGACTTAACGGGTGTGTACTTTTCCCGCGCTTTCCCGCGCTCGAACCACGCGCGCTCGAGCTAGATTAAAAATGGCCGCGGTATTTGGAAAGGGGTCTATTGAATGAACTCCTGGGAAAAAGGAACAACAAAATACATGTAGGATGGAAACAACCCTGGAGACAGAATGCCTTGTGAAAAAATGAGCCTCACCTGGAAAGGGGACCATGAGAACCCTTAGCCTGGATCCATGTGTCTTATCACCTTTAGTCTGCTTCACCAAAAATAGTTACTCAAGCAACTGGATAAAATGTTGAAACAGTCAGACGTTTATTCTGTCTGCTTCCACTAATATATTGAGCATGGTAGCAATCAGTGAGAGGGAACTTCAAAGCTAACAAGCTTTTAAGGCCCAGCAATGGAAGGGACTAGGGGAAAGGTGTTTGCAAATGCTCCATTTGCTGAAGGTTTATCTTAATACTTTTAAGTATACTAGAAAGAAATATAAAAATTACCAGGTTTCCCAGCAGGCAGCCATGAAGGTTCTAACTTCTGTTCTGGAGTTATCTTCTCTGTCTTCTCAGCTACAAAAACAAAGGAATATACACTCATCAAACATTGTGATAAAAAAGAGAGAGAAAAAAGAGAGAAAATTTCTAGAGTCAAAAGTGCTTCATGGCGGTTCACCTTTAAACCGGAAAAAATACATAAGTCCTAGGCTCCTGACCATTTTTTTCTCTGCCAGTGTCAGGGGTTCAGAAATATACAGCAAAAAAAAAACACAAAGCACATGTAAGTGTTGACTATAGCCAATTAAAAGTTAACATTCCCATAATACTTATAATAATTGGTTTATAGGATACAAATTCAAGAGCATTAAAATCTTCCCACCTGCACCTCCACATGCCTGGAGGAAGCTCTGATGAGACTCTTCCCAGTATTTGGACTCCAGTAGTCTTTGTTTGAGTGCTGCAGCTCTACTGAACTCGGCTTCTGACATCTTTAGAACTTTCTCAATCTGGTCTGCCCAATGTCTGACATCTATAGAATCATCACCCGTGATTCCAACTACAGTGTGATGGAACTCTGGTATGACCTCATTGACCAAAGCTGCCAGTCCTGATTGGTCAGATATGAGGACAGGCACGCCAGCCGCCATAGCTTCCAGACCAACCAGTCCGAAGGTTTCTGTACGGGAGGGCATGAGAACCAGGTGGGCCTGCTGCATATGTCGGCAGATGTCCTCCTGGGTGCCTTCGGGAAGAAAAGTAGGGATCAACTTTCCTGACTTGATGTTGTCTTGGAGAATGTTTATACTGGCCTGATACTCCTCTTTGCTGATACCACAAATGCACAGCTGGATTCTCTTATGACTCCTTTCTGTCACCCTGGCCATGACTTTGGCTGCAAGGATATGACCTTTCAACCTCTCTGCATTGTTTACCCCACCAATGAACAAGACATAGTTCTCTTTGGTTTCCCTGTACCCAACTGTGGTTTTCTGGAACAAGTCTGACGGTTCTGGCAAGAATAGGTAGTGAGTTGGTCTCTTGTCTTCAGGGATTGCACAAAAAACGTTGGAGAAGTGGTCATATACGTGATGTCCAACAGAGAAAACAACATCTGCCTTCTCTGCATCTTGTCTGATGGAGTCTTCCTTTCTCCAAATACCCATGGCCTTCTCCTCTTTCTTGTACATCTCTGTGTCCTCTGGTATCGTCTCAATGACAAGACCAAGGCTTGCTTGGGGGAAACGTTGTTCTTTTATGGTTGTTGCTGCTCTGCTGGTGATGCCAGCATGGCCCACAATGCACCCTATATGTCGTGGGAGTCTGGGATAGCGGGTGAGGTGGTCAAAGGTCAGCCAATCCAGACAGGGTTCTCTCAGGTCTCCCTCATTGCAGGTTGGAAGAACGAGCTTTACTCCATCCGCTTCAGCACACTTTCTGTCATCTTCTTTATCCTCCAGAGCCGTTGAGTGAACTTTCCTCCCTGCCCCTGTCAGGATCTGAGCCATCTCCCGGTTGATGGGGGATGTTCCATACACATCATTAACAAGTAGAACAGCTGCGGATTCTGACGAAATGAAAAAAGCAAAAATACAGTTTTCACTCTTTGTAAATACAAATGCATGTCAAATAATGTCGGGGCATCAAAATACTGTAATCGGTGGCTACAAAGTTTAAAACTTATTCTTCCAGAACAAACTTAGCTGTTGGGGCATAAAAAACAAGATTGGCAACATAAAAAGATGTTGCCATGGTGACGGTGGTCTCTGTTAACGTTTTCGTTTTTAGCCCACATGCAAATAAGGACATCGCATAAATCATATCAGTCGATCACCTTCTCTACCAAAATAACACAAGTTGTCCAATGTATGAAAATCTTGTTTTCAGAAAATAAGATATCGTACCATTTCCTCATAAATTATGTAAATGAGGCCCTCTATGCAAGATTTGTGTCTATAATAGTGGCCACATTTACTTAACATCCAAATGGTGCAGAAATGAAATCCCCATCATTTACCACTATGGATTTAAAGTATTTTGCCATTAATTATGCAAATTAAGTATCAATTTGAATAATTGATATCTATCGATATTTATCTCTTTCTCAGTTACATATGTCATGTGGCTGAGAGTCCTATATTAGAATGAGGCTGATTTATTAACTGTCCTCATTAATTATGCAAATCAGATATTGATTTGCATAATTTGTATTTGATTATGTAAATCATCACTTAAGCTATCTACACACCAAAAATTATGATGATCCGTCATTCCCTTCTTGCGTTATTCTCTTTCAAAGTTTGAGTCAAAATCAGCTCCTGCAGTTCCAAAAAAAGCCACTATGGGGTCCAAATCTACAGGACATATTTTCCTATCAAAGAGCTATCCACCACTTAAAAAGCATGACTACAGCGTGTTCAGAAGACGAGATTTGAAAAGTAGAATTTCCCCTGCAGTACCATAGAAAGTCGCTAGGGGGCCCAAAATCCGATCATTACAAGGTCGTCCACAGACCTATCCACCTACAAAATATGAAGACAATACATCCAGGTATTCTTGAGTTATCGTCCCATGGACTTTCACATTCCTGTACAATTCCTAGACTTCTTGCAATCTGCACACAATATAGTAAAAATTTGGCTCGCCCCTGAGGCGTCGCCAATAAACAATCCAACAAAAACTGTGAGTCGCTAATTATTCCATCAGCCTCAGGATTCATTTTGACATTTTTGTTCCAAACCTATACCCACCTCCAATAATACGTTTCAACAAGAGGTCCCTTTGTAACTGGAAGCGGTACAGCGTTTCTTTGTAGTGTTCAGGGTCTTTAAACACATCTTGTGTGCGCTCCAGGTCCATAATCCATTCCATGACCCTGTCGTCAATTTCTGCATTCTGGCCATCAGTGTCTGGGGAAAAGGCCATATAGGTTGCAGATAATGCCATAGTTTAAACCTTACTTCCATAACTAATGAGCTACAATTAAACAAGACGATTTCATGGAGGTATTGAGATCTTCATACTCTATGACTTATTGTCATTAGCCTGCACTCGAGATTCCTGTGCTCAAGCAGTCTGTGAGCAAAGCTTAGTAATTTTGGGGCCAGAGTGTTTGCCACAAAGGTTCACAGAACAAACTTGGACCATTTATTCTATCAATAATGATGATAATAATTTTTGTTCATCTAAATAACAAAATAGTTTGAGTCACACCTGCTGAACGAGAAGCTTGTGCTTCCTGGTCTGTCTCCTTCCATGGGTCTATCTCCATCCCTGGGTCTGTCTCCATCCCTGGGTCTGTCTCCTTGCCTGGGCTTGTCTCCTTGCCTGGGTCTGTCTCCTTCCCTGGGTCTGTCCTCTTCCCTGGGTCTGTCTCCTTGCCTGGGCTTGTCTCCTCGCCTGGGTCTGTCTCCTTCCCTGGGTCTGTCTCCTTCCCTGGGTCTATCTCCATCCCTGGGTCTATCTCCATCCCTGGGCTTGTCTCCTTCCCTGGGTCTACATATATCTCTATCCTTTTGTCTGTCTCCTTCCCTGGATCTGTCCCCTTCCCTGGGTCTGTCCCCTTCCCTGGGTCTGTCCTCTTCCCTGGGTCTGTCCTCTTCCCTGGGTCTGTCTCCTTGCCTGGGCTTGTCTCCTTGCCTGGGTCTGTCTCCTTCCCTGGGTCTGTCTCCTTCCCTGGGTCTATCTCCATCCCTGGGTCTATCTCCATCCCTGGGCTTGTCTCCTTCCCTGGGTCTACATATATCTCTATCCTTTTGTCTGTCTCCTTCCCTGGATCTGTCCCCTTCCCTGGATCTGTCCCCTTCCCTGGGTCTGTCCCCTTCCCTGGGTCTGTCCCCTTCCCTGGGTCTGTCCTCTTCCCTGGGTCTGTCCTCTTCCCTGGGTCTGTCCTCTTCCTTGGGTCTGCCTCCTTCCCTGGATTTGTCTCCTTCCCTGGGTCTATCTCCATCCCTGGGTCTGCCCCCTTCCTAGGGTCTGTCTCCTTTCCTGGGTCTGTCGTTCTCCCATAGTCTTGCCTCTGACTCCCACCCTTGGCAGTGTGTTTTGCATCCATTACGTCCTTTATTGTAGCTGCCATACTCTTGTTGGCCTCATTTAGTTGCTGGTTTTCTATCAAATTTTTTTGTGCTTTCTTGTTCTCTTCTGTCAATCTGGTTACCTCTTTGTTCAAATCCAGCACCATGGCTTCTGTCTGTTTTCTAGCTGTTTGCATTGCTTTGTTGGTCTCCTGTAGCTGCTGGATTTCTATCTTCTGTTCCAGAATGACTTTCTGTGTTTTCTCCTTCTCCTCTGTCAGTTTGGTGACCCCCATCCTCAATGCTCTTGTTTCCTGTCTTTCAGTCTCCAGTTGTGCCTTTACCGTATGAAGCTGAACCTCAAGTCGTTGTGATTTCTCCCTGCCAGCTTGTACAGCAGCTCTAAATTTAGAGACGTCATCAGCCCTGTATTTACTGGCCTGGTCCCCTTTCACTACGGCCAGGTCCAGGCCTGGCAGGATGGAATAGTGCATTTGTTTGCTGAGGGGCGGCAGCTTGTCAGCAGAAATTGTAGGGCCCAGTCCTGGTCAGGATAGAGAAAGTTGTTAGAAAGTTTATTGCAAGTTCTTGACTGTAGGCGAATTGGCTACATGTTACATGAAATGGATGGACAGACAATGATGAACAGTATAGCATTTGACTACTCAAAGTACTGGCACTAAATTCTAAATTTATCTTAACTTCATCTATCTGAACGATGAAATCTTATTTTTCCAAGTAGGCTCATTGATTATTGATATATTGAGGACATCCTATCTGCATTTTATCCCAATGACTGCTTATCAATTCAAATAAACATATTCAAATAAACATATTCAAATAAACATATTCATCATGAATTCATGATGCTTACCTAGTTGGTCGATGGGTACTGCAGGGTCCAGGAAATCAAGCTGCGAGCAGGTTGTCTTATGAAATATTGGTTTGCAGTAGATTGGGTAATCCTCACTAAGACCAAGCTGCGTGCCTGTTGATAATACCAAACAGTTGAATTTGTATCTTAGCACAAAAGCTTACACTAAAAAATGAATGCATCAGATCTTTTAACTGCCCTACTGCAGTCTTCCCCAGTCAGAAGTAAATAATCACCTAGGCCACGTAACTGTGCAGGCAGGTTAAAAGGATTTAAGTTTAAAAAATCATGCTAGGAGGGGGTGGAGGGAGATTTTCTTGGAAATATTATGATTCACTACTGTTCTGAAAAAGCCATTAACTTTTGGGAAAAACATTTGTTGTGACATTGCACAATTTTTGAAAAAAAAAAAGAGATACCAACTGGGTGTCAAAACGTTAGACAAATAAAAGAGACACACTCACCTCTGAGATGAGTGTTTCCAAGCCTCACCAACCGAAATCCTTTATTGGTAGGCCTGGTTAGCTGGAGATGTCGACGGCAGGTGTAGAAATCCTTCTTATCAATCTTGATCTCAAGTTCGGTGTCTGTCTTCACAGAGGAAAGCCTGGTCTGTCGGACAAACAGGTTCTCAAAGAACTTCTTGACTTTCCCCAGTTTGTAGTTCATCCACAGTTCACGCAGACCTTCTAGGTCATGGCAAGAGATATTGAAGATGATACTTCCTGTCTCTTGGCTTTTAGGCTGAGTTGATGCAGAAAAAAGCCAGCGTGCTTTGAGAACCTGTAGAAGTGATGCTGATTGTGTCTCGATATGAATAGGTACGTCTGGATCTCCTGAAAAACAGAATTTCATAATGATATGATATGAGAATACTTGATATGAGAAACATTTTCTATGCTTATTGAAAATCACCCTTCCTTAATGAGTTCTTTACAAAGGCTTAATCATTCAATGTTTACTGTATAACGTGTTGGTGTTTGCTTTTGCATATCGCATGTAGTGATACACAAACAGTAATCTACTAGTTAGACTAAGAACAAAATGCCCTACCTAGTTCTTCTGGAAGGCTGGTGATGTTCTTTTCCGTATTGTTGGCTGATACACGGAATCGGTAGACGCCATTGTCCTGAACATTTACAGTACACTGGCGCTGTTTTGTTCTGCAGTATTCTGTCCATGTATTCAGACTTTTGTCTTTACTATGAAGGCACATCTCAACGACATATTCGTAGCAGGCTGGTTTGACATCATCAACTGGTTCAGGCTCTTTCCATGTCAGCGAGAGAGATGCGTGAGTGTGGTCTGTCAGCTTTATCTTTCTTGGTGGATATGGCTGATCTGGTAATAGTAACAACAGTTGATAAGTACATTTTAGCCCAAGAAACATCCAGGAGAAAACAGCTGAACATATTGTACCACTTGCAATTGACACCCCCCCCCCCACTAAAAAATAATTGAATGTGACACTTTGTGTCAAAATGACAGGAAACATTCTGCAAAATATCAAGCAAACCATTAATTCAAAGATAGCCATTTCAAGACAATCTTTTCAACGCATAGACTAAATTGACAAATGGATACTTACATTGCTTTTTGGTCAGAACTTTAAGTGGCTCAGATCTCTCACCGAAGACAAGCTTGCCCATCTTGTCCAAGGCTGAGGTCACGCAAAAGTGGTATTCCTCATAAGGTGTCAGGTTGACAACTGTGAACTCTGTGATCATATCAGATAACACTTTTCTTTTGTGTACAGCTGTCCACTTTTCTGCGTACGCAATGGATTGCTCCAAACGGTAGCCATCGATCTTAAACGAGCTGACTTTGGTCCATCCTAACTTGACGCTATCATTTGAAGTTTCCAAAGCTTTTAATCCATCTGGAGCCTTAATGCTTCCTGTGAGAAATAATCAGAAATACGTCACTGTGCATGCAATGCTTCAACGCTATAATCCATGAGATAATCGTTCGTGAGGTTATATGAAAGCAGCTGAGTTACTGAGTTGGTTGATCATACCTACTGCATTTCTCTTAATATCATTAGCATATAGCATTGAGTTCAAATACTCTTTCTCAATAAAGGCATGCATTACTAGCAAAAGTTACCTTCACCAGACATATTATACATGTATTGGTTTGCTTTGCTAGAAAAATAGATCTTATAAAGTATTGATATGATCCAAGTAAAAACTAGTAATTGCAGACTATAGAAACCAATTGAATAATTGCATTGTTATGCATTTATTATTGGTAGTAAGCATTTAGTATGGAATTAAAAAAATCCACATATACTTAATAGCTATCATATATAGATTATATATTTAACATGTATTTTTCAAGTGCCACTAGGTACATGACCTGTATGTATAGAAATATCAAATCAAATCTAATTTTACCTGCTTAGCCTGCATATGCAGGTGGCACTTCTAATTCTGATTTATAAGAAAGCTAACTGTTAATTTTCTATCTAAAATGATACCCAATGTCTTTTGATCATTTGTATATGTGAGTAAGTTTTTAGGAAAATAGTGCTTAGCCTCTTCCCTTTTGGTCAGTTAAGCATTTCAAGCACAAGCATTTAACTTTCACCCTGTGACACATTGCAAAGAATTCTGTGATTACCTGTTTGTGCTTGGTTTGCTTCAACTAATTGGCTCTGTGCAGCTGTTTCTGAAAATGAATTAAATGCAGGATGTTATGTTGTGATATAAGATTAAGTTAATTGTGATGGATTGAAATTTCCAATAGGGAAAGGATAGCAATTCAAAAAAGAATGTATGTACATGAGGTATAGCATGCTTTTGTTAACATTACAATAATCACCAACATTACAGGCTGATTAAAGAAACATGCATTTTGGTGGATAACCGGCTTACAACTTTTATTTGGCAGCTTTGTAATGGTTAACAGACACAACTTTTTCAGCCATCTCTTAATACAGTATCTAGTGCGTAGCCCTATGAAATAGAACAAGTATATCTTACCAGAAAATGTGTTCTTCAGACCATCCACAATATTCTGTAACCCTGCATTGGTCAAAGCGTCCATCAGAGCATCTATGGTGGCTCTCTCTCCGTTACGCTTCAGCCATTCCTCCAAAAGATCCATACAGCGGGACTTGTCATCTTGGTTTCTATTGGCCATATTACTGATGTCTGATTGCTTAAATCCAAGATGATATGCGAGGTCCTTCCAGTCTGAGCTCACCTCGTCTTTGATGAAATAGAAGCATATACTGACATCTGCAAAGCAACAGGAAACAAAAAATATTATTATCAATCATTCATAGTATTTACCACCATTCATATACCCCCTCTGGCAATTCTGTTATCGTACTGACTTAGTGCCTGCACAGTTTTTCATCTGAGTGTTATTGGATGATAACATTACTTGGATTTCTTTTAAATGTTCCATCTGCAATCAGTATTGGGATACCATGCAGGTTGTATCATGCATGCAAGGTACTTTCACCTTTTAATGAACATTTTATACTTGATCTAATAATCCAGACCTCTGGCATGTACGTTGACATGGGAGATTGTATGAACATACATACATGTAGCTGAGAGAGAAAACATTCAAATAAAGTTCTGAAGTTGTAGTTGTTACTGTCCCTCAAGCACAAGCCCACAGCCAGCACCATCCTTTTTATAGACACATTCTAACCTTTTAAAGCTACAATTACCTCTTACCTTTCATTGCCAGCCTATCCTTAGAAAGACTGTATTTCGTCTCTGGTACCTGACCGTCCCTGTTTTCTCTTTTCCTCTTCTGCCCTCTACTTGAGAATTGTGATGTACCTAAAAAGATAAGGATGACAATGGATATAACATCTGAAAATAAAGTTCTAATCACAATCTACTGACTTACCTGGCCGGCAAATCTACGGCTACTTAATCCTAACAGCTTGAATAGACTGTACTATTCCTTACCGCATGAAGGAATTGCGCCAACGATGTCGTCCCACACAAGCATATCATTTTAGCACATCATTTGCTCAATATCTATGGTTGGCCTGATCAATCACTTCTAAATTGTGATTTGCGACCTTCATTTTCTTATGACTTACCAACCTATAGTGTAACTATCTATGGAATACATAAATAAGTTATTCACGGTTAGAGTGACTTATAGTTGCATAGTATTCAATAGTCTTACACCTATATCTATTTACAAATTTTCATTGTTAATGTTTGAAATGTTTACTATGAAGACTTAAAAAATCAAGACACAGGCACATTGGTTTTATTTCTTGATGAAAGCAGATATGCAGGTACGGTGAACATTACATTTGTTATCTTTACATTTTCTTATTTGGTGTAGAATGAACTTACTTCCAGAGTTTTCATCTTCCACACCGTTCATGATGACCCGTTATTTTGGCTCAGGCGCGTCTGATTCACTTAAACCGGTAAGAAAATCAAGAGTAAGAAATTGCACTCTGTCACAGAGAACATGCAAACAAGTGTGTGCTAGGTGCACCCATACCATGGCCAAGTACTGTGTGAGAAGCATCAGTTGTGTAAATGCACAATCGGTTGTTTTGACTACTGGTAAGATGGAAACATGTTTGACAGAAATAATTTACCAATGATATACATATAATTAAGTGGAATACATGGATACACAAATGAGTACTGTTAGTACATCATTAGCATACATGTATATTATAAGAAGTCTTAAAGTTCATATCAATATCATTTGCATACATTAATACATTTGCATCTTTTTCACATATCAATTCATGCATGCACTCTATATACCAGTATCCTATAATGTACATGTCACAAGAATTTTTCTATATTGTCTGCAATCATTTGCATGTCATTGGAATATCCTTAGCATGTCATTTGCATAATCTCATCATATCATTTGCGTACCTATATATCTTTAAAATATCATTAGAATTAGGTTCCGGGTCGGAGTTTGAATCTGACCGCGGTTCGGTTTAGGGCACGGTAATCTGCCGGAAGTGCCTGGTCGTCACCCTGATTTCTTCTGAGTACGCATGTGCAGCGACATGTATTGTGGGTAATATGTTAAGGGTGAAGTCTATTTAGACATAAATTTGCGGTTCAGATTTTGAGCCGATCTGACTCGTTCCCAGAAAGGCGCTAGTGCTTCTCCAAACATCGTTTTCCGGACAATTCAATATGGATAGGGCTGCCTTTCAACTGACCGACAGACTCAGTTGACATTCTTTGTGGAAACGTTATTTTTGGCGAAAACCATCATTTCAAGCACCCCCCCCCCCCAAACTGCTATTTTTCGGGCATTCTTCCAAGACCGCTGCGCGGAAAATAAGAGGATAATGACTGATATGGCAATAAAGTTCATCAATCTGTGTGTACAATAAAGAAAAATCAAAAAAAATCTGAGGATATGTTTTACACAATCCCCGATGGCGCGAAACCATGCAAAGCGCACATAGAACGTACGATTCGGGTAATGAGGCTATAAGGCCGCGTTACCGTCATTGCGCACTGATACCAGGAAGTATTCGTGGACGACCAAAACTCCGCAACCGTAAAACGTTAACGCTACGAAGATCCGTCTTTTCAGGAAATATAGAAGATTACACATTGCTATAGAGATAGCCGAAATATTTGGAGCCAAAACTATCTATAAAACCTACGATATGCGTCTAATTTCACGGACTATTTAGCAACGGAACCGGTACCATAAACAAACACGTCTGGGCGTTGTTATGCTAATCGAGACAATGGTCCTTCAACTTTGACCTTGCACATGCAATGTCGGAAAGGTGAACACAAGCTTCAATACATACATGCCCATAGCATGTCATTTACAAACCTACATATCCTTAGCATATGAAAATAACTTGCCGCGTGCATAATTATACCCAATCTGCTGCAGTCGGCTCCATGCCCACTATTCTTGATGCTTCAATTTGACAATAATGCCAAGTCATAGACAAGGCAAAGTTGCAAACTCAGTCCATCGTACAACAGGAAAATGATCATGACTGAAATAAAGGAATCTCCTATTTAAAGTGTAAGAAGAATTCTGAAGTTTATAACCGTGATGTTGAAAGCAGACAAGTGCTATGATCTGCTATGCTTTCAAGTTGAACTTCCGGGTTAAACAAGATTTGTTTTTCATCTTAGGAGGTTTTTCAACGCGACAATGTCAACAAAGACTTATCACTAGTAAATCTAAAAATACTGAATATTCAACAGACGGTATGTGTACTTACCAATCTCCCCCAAATGTCGGCAAACTTCGAAACAAGTTTAGGAGCTGGCTTCAGTGTAACCTAACGTTTGTCTCCCGCCATCTTGGATTGGAACATTTCATTCTACAATAGGGGCAATTCTATATAGGGTGTATTCTTAAAAGTACCTCAAGTATGAAAAAAACGCATCAAGACAAAATCAATACAAAGTTATGTTTTCTCATAAGTTGACTTTCGCGTATATGTATTTGGAAATAGTTCACAGCGTTACCTATATCTAGAACAGAGCAGTTGTGTTATGGTTGCCTCCTGTCATGACGTCACTGTGAGAAAATTGACCGTTACTAAGTAACGGTGCTCCACCTGAGGTTAAGGTCTTAAGTTTCACCATGAGCCTACTATGCATGGTAGATTCGGGTATTTTCTAACATGAATTTTTCAATATCGACCAGCTAAATTTAAATATGCTAACGTCTCTATTAAGTTCACAATTTTCTAATTTCTTTTCAACTGTTACAGTCAACTTGTTTGTCTTTCATTCTTTTTTAATCGAAACAACAGGTATCAATGTAATCTCCAAGCAGATCTTTGGGGCAAAATCGTAAAATTTCATGACTGGGCCATGCGATCAGGTCTTCAGCCCAGTCAATGACCGTAAAGATGTTGCCCCCAAGGAATTCCGCTTGGGTATTAGTGTCAACGGGAGTCTAACAGACTCGTTGTAATTAGCAAGCAAAACTGTTTCAGCTTTACCCTCGGTTGTAACGTTGATTAGCAAGCAAAACTATTTCAGTTTTACTCTCGGTTTACAATGTCAATAAAAATCACTCGTTAATCTAGAAATTTTGAATTGTCCACAGACGGTATACATTTACTTACCAACCTCCAATAGATTGTCGGTAAACTTAGAAACAAGTTTAGGAACTGTCTTCAGTGTAACCTCATACCTTTTGTCTTCCGCCATCTTGGATTAGAACATCTTATTCTACAAAGGTTTTTTTTCTGCCAAGGTCATCAAAGTACCATAAGTATGAAAACAACGCATCAAGACAAAATCAAATACAAAGGAATCTTTTCTTATAAGTTGACTTTCGCGTATATGTATTTGGTAATAGTTCATGGGGGTGCCTATATCTAGAACAAAGGAGTTGTGTTATCGTTGCCTCCTGTCACTGTGAGAAAATGGACCGTAACTAAGTGACCTGAGGTCAAGGTCTAAAGTTTCACCATGAGCCTAATATGCATGGTAGATTCCCGTATTCTGACATGAATTTTTCAATATTGACCAGCTAAATTGAAATATGTTAACGTCTCTATCAAGTGCACCATTCTTTAATTTCGCTTCAACTGTTACAGTGAACTTGTCTGTTTGTTATTCTTTCTTTCTTTCTGAAAACAACAGGTGTCAATATAATCTCCAAGCAGGTCATTGGGACAAAATCGTGACTGGGCCATGCGGTCAGGTCATGAGCCAAGTCAGTGACCGTCAAGATGTTGCCCCCAAGGAATTCTACTTGGGGATTAGTGTCAACGGGAGTCTTACAGACTCGTTGCAATTAGTGAGCAAGATATTTCAGCTTTATCCTCGGTTGTAACGTTAATTAGTATACAAAACTATTTAGCTTTACCCTCGGTTTGCAATGTCAACAAAACTTATCACTCGTAAATCTAGAAATGCTGAATAGTCCACAGACGATAAATAATTACTTAGCAACCTTCAAAAGAATGTCGGCGAACTTCGAAACACCTTTAGGAGCTGACTTCAGTGTAACCTTATACCTTTCGTCTTCCGCCATCTTGGATTGGAACATTTTATTCTACAATAGGGGTGTTTCTACCAAGGTCATCTTTTTTAAAGTACCATAAGTATGAAAACAGCGCATCAAGACAAATATCAAATACAAAGTCATGTTTTCTCATCAGTTGGCATTCGCGTATATGTATTTCATAAGAGTGCATGGGGGTGCCTATATCTAGAACAAAGGAGTTGTGTTATCGTTGCCTCCTGTCAATGTGAGAAAATGGACCGTTATTAACAGTGGTCAACGTGAGGTCAAGTTCTAAAGTTTCACAGTCTAATGTATAAAATATCTAAACATTTCCCGCCGACATAACCGGGTACACTATCACATTTAGAGGACTCCACAACTTCCCTAAGTGCCTGTCTACTGTTACAGCGAGCTTAATTTTGTTTTTCTTTCTTTCTTTTTTTTTGGAAGAGACAGGTGTCCATTCTCCAAGCAGAACTTTGGGGAAAAGTTTGACGGTTGTTGACTGGGCCATGCGGTCAGTTCTTGAGCCCAGTCAGCTACAGTGACCGTCAAGATGTTTCCCAAGGAATTATGCTTCGAGATAAGTTGCAATGGTAGCCTTACAAGCTCGTTGTAATAAGTAAGCAAACCTATACCCTCTGTACCCTCTATTCGTGGGTCGGCCATCTTGATAACGTTACGATCAGCTGACCCATCTTGCCCAAAGAACCAATCGTATGTCATTGTATGGAGAATTGGTGCAATTATTTTAGCAATTTTTGTCAATTAACCAATCGTCAGTTAATCAACAAAATTTAGCTGACAAAGAAATTATCATATTCTCCTTATTGATTTATTATAGCACTTGATTTTCGTTTCATCTGAAAAAGAGGACTGCTTAAGATATAGTGATCACGCTAATAAAAAGTATGTATATTTCACGGGACAAATGGCCAGGTACTGTGTAAAGTACTTTCTTTCAGACCACTTCTATGACTCATGAGGGTGTGGGTATATTGTTATGTCGATGGCATTATTTTTTTTTTCATCATCCGCATCACTTTTAATTCAAACACGTCATCTGCAACAATTAGGCTTAGATGAAAATTTTCGACATTACAAATTTTTGCCTTTGAAATGTTCAGACACATTGTCCACCAGTCCTGTTCCAATCATAGATGAAGCAATAATGATACGACAAGGGCCTTTTGAAGTCTTTATTAGCATTTGAAGTTAAAGCAAGCGAGAAAGCGAGCAAGCAGTTTCTTGTAGTTGCCTTTGTAGCGTTGCATGTGATGAAAGATACGCAAAGTAGCGAATAAGTAGTTTTCTCCTGTGTCCGCACTGGTTCCGGCCCAGGTTGTTTGGTGCATCTGTAACGAAAGGTGACAGGTATATTGTCGTTACACTCGATATATATGCATGGAAAATATTTAAGTATGAAATGTCGCTCTTACAAGGTAGTATCTTCAGTTAGACTAAAATAACACTGTATTGATGATATCAGTTATACATGTAATAGTAAGTGTGCAGATCTTGAGATGTGACAAGGTACAAATTTATAACTTGCTCATCGTCATGTCACTTGAAAATACTTGCAGTCTGTACTTTGTGTAGAGCGTACATTCTAATCTTAAAGCTATGTTGCTGCGACCAATGGCAATTCAAAGAGATGGTCTTTTAAAAACCGAACATCTATCACATGTGTAATTCTGTGCATGTGATGTGTACCTAGGTGCAAGTTGTCAGATCCGATTTGACACAGGTCTGCAGTTGCTGACTCCAGTGGGTGCTGGGAGGACAGCTCAACACAGCGTCGTTTCCCTTATGGTGGCACACCACGTACATGGAGCAGTCGGACGGATGGGGGCGGTAGGTCCCGTCAGGCTCATTCTCGCAGATTGCAGCGCTAACTGTGATGGAAAAGTTGAAAAATAGAATGTTTTCCTGCGGACCAAATAAATTCCTTTTAACAAAGATTTATCCATATTGATTCCGTGGCTTACCAACATTTTGTATATCCATGGTCCATGGTATTAAGCTTATCATTTACTAATGCATAGAATCAGTATAGAGTCTAATGGCATTAATCGTTTTTTCTCATTCTGTCTAGCAGATAGTTGTCGATAGCCTCTACCAGGCCCCGCGGATGGCTTGAAAAAATGACAGAAATTGGCCAAATAGAGTGAATAGTATGCTAAGGGAGTCAGCTACGGAGAGAGGGTCCAATATGCCATTCTAGAGCGGCAAACTGTACCCCTATAGCAGACTAACTCCTTTTTGCATGTTTTTCTGTCTATATGGCCAATTTCTACTCTTTTCAGCCGCCTCTGGAGCCTGGTAGAGGCTAAGGTGTCGGGTATTTTTCCAATATTCAATGATGAGGACACTAACGCTGGGGTGACAGATTTGTTTGTATTGCCATATTCATACTGAACGAATTCAGAGGAGCTTCGCAAGAGTGTCCGTCGGTGGCAAGTTGGTACCCGGCGTTACACCAACAGCGGTAGCTTCCTGGAGAGTTTTGGCAGATGCCGTTGTTAGCATCACAGGGGCCCTGTCCGGCGTTGGCGTTGCATTCATTTACGTCTGAAATAAAAGCAACAACGAAAAAAATTATTTGTAGGCGGGCATGTCCATTGTGAGAAATTCTAGCCATTGTGCTTGCTTCGTCAAGGTCTTCGCTATCATGTACATGTACGTGTAAACGCCCTGTTATACTTTGGTCCCATTTGGAAAAAGGGGCCCCGCCGGGTATTTTACAGGCTATTTTTGTTACTTTTAGCTGTGACCCCTACGTGGCCCCGTGAGACAACCTGCGGCTGCCGGGCTATTTAGGGAGCCGACAGGGCCCCGCAGTGACTTAAATTCGACGCGGGACCCGGTAACAAATTAAGACCTTGATCTAACCGTGCGAGCACCGGGAGATACGGGACTACACCCCCTAATGGCACCGGCACAATTGGGACCAAAGCAACGGGAGAGAAACACTTCCGATCGCTGATTTGCTTTCTTTTTTAGTGTGCCATACTGACTTAAAATTGGGATAATTGTATCACTTCTTTATACATGTTTTGATGCAGATAGCCACTTTGCAATAAATGGAATATCAACCTATAGCACCTAATTTACGTTTAAGAAATGACCAGTTACACCGACCTGTCTGACAGTTGACACCCGTCCACCCCTGTTTACAGTCACATCTGTAGCTGTTGGTAAGGTCTTGGCAGGTCCCACCGTTTTGGCATGGATAGCTGTCACATTTATCAATGTCTGATATGAAAAACATTTGATATTCAATTTTACCGTATGCGAACGATCTTATAGGTAGATCCTCTTCGGAGAAAAACAGTATATGCTAAAACAATTACAACTATCAACAGTGTAAAATGTAACCTAAGCGTAACTTCTGTAAAATGATAGGATATTGTCGACATTCTAAAAGACTTAAATAGTGTGAAATTTTATTTTTGAACTGACTACATGAAAAACAAGAAACCTATTTAATCAATAGCTTTTGTGTTTATAAAAGGAAAAGACTATTGACTTTTGCTGTCCGTAACACAGAATAAAGACCTCTTATGTTTTTGTGTGATATGATAAACATTGTAAACCCCGGAGAGATGAAGCATGTGAATAGAACTGACTTTTCCTCGACTGTACATGTCAATGATTATCCAGCATAAAGAGCTAATCCATCAACATACAGGCCTATTTTCAATCTCTAGTATTGGATACTCACCGATACAGTGATTTGACCCAACCGTCTGGTACCCGTCACGGCAGCTACAACGATAGCTCCCAACAGTGTTCACACAGTTGTGTTCGCAGCCTCCGTTGTTCCTCGAGCATTCGTTGTAGTCTTGGTTTGAATGAAAAAGAATCGGCAGATTAGCTTGATAACAATGACGTTTTACAAGCACTTTGAAGACAAAAAATCTGTTATTGATCTTAAGATGTTTTTATTTCCTACCCATTTCCATGAAATTCAGCTGAAGTTGATATAAGCGGGGCCCCGCAGTGACTTAAATTCGACGCGGGACCCGGTAACAAATTAAGGCCTTGATCTAACCGTGCGAGCACCGGGAGGTACGGGACTACACCTCCTAATGGCACCAGCACAATTGGTACCAAAGCATCAGGAGAGAAACGCTTCCAATTGCTGATTTGCTTCCTTTTTTAGTTTGCCATGTTGACTTAGAATTGGAGAAATTGTATCATTTCTTTACATGTTTCAATGCAGATAAATGGAATATCAACCCAAAGCACATAATTAACGTTAAAGACATGACCGACCTGTCTGACAGTTGACACCCCTCCACCCCTGTTTACAGTCACATCTGTAGCTGTTGGTAAGGTCTTGGCAGGTCCCATCGTTTTGGCATGGATAGCTGTCACATTCATCAATGTCTGATATGAAAAACATTTAATGTTCAATGATACCGTATGCGAACGATCTTATAGGTGGATCCTCTTCGGAGAAAAACGGTATATGCTAAAACAATTACAACTATCAACAGTGTAAAATGTAACCTAAGTTACCTAAGCATAACTTTTGTAAAATGATAGGATATTGTCGACATGGCATGACAACTCTTCTAAAATACTTTTAGAAGATATAAATTTTATTTTTGAACTGACTACATGAAAAACAAGAAACCTATTTAATCAATAGCTTTTTTCTTTATAACAGGAAAAGACTTTTGCTATCCGTAACACAGAATAAAGACCTCTTATGTTTTTGTGTGATATGATAAACATTGTAAACCCCGGAGAGATGAAGCATGTGCATAGAACTGACTTTTCCTCGACTGTACATGTCAATGATTATCCCGCATAAAGAGCTAATTCATCAACTTACAGGCCTATTTTCAATCTCTAGTATTGGATACTCACCGATACAGTGATTTGACCCAACCGTCTGGTACCCGTCACGGCAGCTACAACGGTAGCTCCCAACAGTGTTCACACAGTTGTGTTCGCAGCCTCCGTTGTTCCTCGAGCATTCGTTGTAGTCTTGGTTTGAATGAAAAGGAATCGGCAGATTAGCTTGATAGCAATGACGTTTTACAAGCACTTTGAAGACAAAAAATCTGTTATTGATCTTAAGATGTTTTTATTTCCTACCCATTTCCATGAAATTCAGCTGAAGTTGATATAAGCGGGGGGGGGGGGGGGCATTGGAGAATTCTCTCAATCGGGGCTCTCTCTAGCCCACACATTGCCCTGCATCCGCTATGAGTCATACGAGGAGTTCTAAGAATTACTACACCATGTGAAAACTGAAAAGGATATCTAGTTGGATGGAAAAATAGAAAAAAGAGTTGATATGCACATTTTCTCATACGTCATCTTCTAGACGTCGTTTTAAGGAATTACCACAAAATCGCCAATATCCCGTGCTCCGGTATCCTGTGGTATACCCAACATAACGGATCGGCTGTATGTCGGGGTCTCTCCACCGCATAAATGACGAAGTTTCGCCTTGTCTCCCAACGGAGATAGTTCCATATGAAGACCAGGATACCCAGAAGCCTCTGTACGAAGTTGCCGACAGAATGTCTAGATTCAAAATAAAAATATCATTGAGCCATTACTTCTAAAAGCTTAGTTAATTTCTGTTCGCTTGGCAAAATGGGCAGTTATTGTGACTAATACGACTAATGACCAAAAACTAAATGCTTCACACAGTGCAAATATTGCAATAATCAGCAAGCAAAACGGAAGTTTACTTCAAAGTTAGTCCTGACGGCAGAACAGTATTGTCTGAAAGGCCTACTAGCAGACATCAACAAGAATACCAAAGAAACAGGATGCGTATATAGTCAAAAATAAAATAAAATGCGAAGTCATTTATTAGATGCCATGAAATTTAGCACACTAAATGTGCGTATAAGAGACATAAAGGGTTATAAGGTTGTTATGATATTTGATAGTCAACATCACATATAGACACGGAGGGCACATCCCTAGGAAAATATATACTACGAATCCAAAAATGGTGATACAAAAGCGTATATGAAACAATAAAAAATTAATATTAGGGTAATAATATGATGTTACCTTGTGTTCTTACTTCCACTAGGTTAGGCCCTTGCTTCCTCCGGCGGATGACCGACCACTTATTGCGCCATCCACCGATGACTCTTTCGTACATGGGGTCGGAGTCACCGTTGTGGGGCGATAGACCGATGTGGGCGTCATTCCTGGCCCTGACCTGAAACGTGAACAGCGATCCCGGAACGGCTGGCTGTTGCCATCGGTAGCGATAACTGGTATCGGAGTAGCCAGTAGTAACGATGTCGCACTCTGTGATAGGGAAACAAAACCCATTAGCAATAGATATTATCACATGGCCAGGTGGCGTCGACCAATCTGAAGCCTCCATTGCCCATGTGTTATGACACCATAACACACCCGTGATCATCATTCCCCCCATTATATAGAGGGGGAGGTTATCTTTTTGTTATCATTCGTATAATGTTTATTTGTTCCCAAAAATGTGAACTACTTTAGAATAAATCAAATCTTTTGTAAGCATATGACAAAATAGAATAAACCAATTCAATACAAGTCAAATCTAAACGGGCGGAACTGTACTGTAAGTGGAGCCGCCCACAGCATTGTCAGAAGGACCCCCAGCAGGGAGGAATGATCGATGATAATAGATAATAGATTTGAAAGATTTGGTATGCCAATATGGCAATGTTATCAAATATTATCTGTGGAAATGTTGGTTTTTAAAAATGAAATCTATCATCCTCTGTTCAAAAAGGACAAATGTAAATTCTTAAATGCATTCTTAATAGTATAAGGGATCTATGCGTCATACTGGAAGTGTCTACTCTTATATGGGTCAGTTTGGATAGGCTATATGATAATGACGTTAATGACACGCCTCATTAACCCTTAATTATAGAATCGGGGTGAAGGTATGGCTAATCGATCTCGGTGAAGCTCAGTGGTGCATGGACCTACCCTGCCTCCCATGGTAGAAGGATAATGATGATGAGAGCAATACGAATAACCAGACCATAAGACATGACTAAAAGGGCGCCACGCTAAACTGTGCCACACTAATTTTACGACACGTCCTGTGACGCTTTTTTTCATTGATGCTATTTGAGTTTGGAGAGTTAACAGTGTCCAAAATGACTTGACGAAAAGGGATCGTTGTTAGTTTTTTTGAGCACAATACTGTTATCATATCAATGGAAGCTATGATGACACACGAACAAACGTACCCAGCGTGGGAACCAACAGGCAGTAAGCAGTGACTAAGAGCAGGAGATTCTTCATGGCTGGGGTTGTTCAATTCCTAGAAGGGTTATGTTTTTACATAAAACTATAAAGACGAGCAAAGATACATCATACATAAATTGCAAAACGTCCCATATAAAAGATAGTATAAAAAAACACTTCATTGCAATAGAACACCTCTCAATAAATAAAGACGAGCAAGCTACATCATACATAAAATGCGACATAACGTCCATAAGAAATTGTATAAAAGACACTTCATTGTAAAAGAATACCTCTCGACTATATAAACCATCAATCAATCAGCGTTCTGCAAACTTTTTGATCATCTTTCAATCGCCTCGGCCCATCTCAATCTTGTTCATATAGAAAAATTACGAGACGATATAAAATATTTTCATTTATCATACATGAAATTAAAGTCATGCAGGCCATACAACTACCTAATAGCCAGTTAAGATATTACGTTAGATATACATAAAACGATTTAGTAGAACATTTCTTACCTCACTTCTTCGTAGAAGTAGCCGAAGACAGAATGGCCCTGTTACCGAGCCTTCTGCCGTTAGAGAAAAATATCCATATATATATACTCAATTTAAAGAGTAGAGCATACAAGGAAATGCCAACGTATGGAAAATGGTGTATGTGCCTATATCTTCAACATAAGCACAATATAATAGTAAAGTTATTATATTTTTAATATGTTTTCAGCTAGGAAAAGGAGTACTTATGTTAGAGTTTAACAAAACACTTAACTGTTATTGCAAATTTTATAAGATTAGGAGGTAGTCAATCTAGAGCTGTTTTGAAATAAGATGACGGAAGTGTATGAAGTGTCAATCAAATAGAAAACATTTCAACTATTATTAAAAGATGTAGATCAAATGAACCTACTTCCTTGATACCAAGTATGTGAAAACTGCAATTCTATGATACATTGGAACTTCGAGCTTCAGCATGTACCTTTTTATTATTAGTGTTTATCAAACTTTTATGGGACATGCAGCAAATTAAGAGGTTCCAGATGTTTCCAATAGAAAATATCAAAAGTGTTTTACGATATGTATTTACGTACGGAGTACCAGATATGCAGCCACTGCACTCTGTGACCTACCTATAGATTAACGTTTTCGTATGAAAATTTCTATCACTAGTGTCTATACATAGTTGTAGAATATATGTAGAGATACAAAAAGCCCGCGGTATTTTTGCGTTTCGGCGCATGCGCGCCGGAACGCATTGTCCTGGCTTTTACCTTCAAGGAAGGAACCAGGGAAGCTTGGTTCAACACTGTGTCGCACACAATAAGACCTTATATGGCAATACGTTCTCAAATCCTTGTATAGCCGTTGCCTTATATGGCAAGAGAGCACGAAAAGGCAGGCAGGCTAGATTTGCATGTGACACAGGACGGCGACCGCATGTAACTGCTACAACTGTTCGGAAATATCATTGCATTGTGGTTTCGGACTTTGATATCCTGAAAAATTACCATATTACATCTATTCCACAAGATTGCAGAAGAAAAAAAATGATTTCGTCAAGAAAACGACCAAAAATCGGCATAAATGATACCATATAGTGAGGTTATAGTATTACGTCCAGAATATTCAGTTACGTACCGCAGCTTGGCCGATCTGGCAACGCGAAGCGCTTCGGACCCAGAAGATCCGGGTTCGCCGTGCATGGATTTTTTTTTCTTTTTAGATATTGAATATCAAAAATATATATTGATATTATATTAATCTATCAATATCATATTTATGAATATCAGTTTTTTTCATTAATAAATAAAGAAATATTTTATATTTGTTATTTTTAAATATTCATTTAATATATACAAGGCCTTTGTCTTATGAACAGGACTTCATAGATTCCAAACCCGGCATTCGAATTTTTCTGTTCATTGTAATGGAAAATACCGTGCAGCGGCTCCTATGCGCGGTAAGATGATTCTTGCAAAACACTCGCCACTAAACTTCTATCCCCGATGTAAACAGAGGCTCTTGATGTTGTTTGCAAAACAGCGATTCTTTGTTACAGTAGCAAATGCTCCATTGTTCAGTATCGACTTCATTCAGACAACACGGACGTGGAAAGTGGCGCCCCTCGGCACAAAACTATGGGAATTTTCATGAATTTTAGCAAAATTACCCAGGAAAATAAGGAAGAAATGTTGTAAATGCGGAAACCATAATAATACGGATGAGGTAGCTGTTGATTTGTTTGACATTTGGTAGTCATTTTAGATAGAACCTTAGCTGTTATGAACTTCTATTTCACTTAATTACCATAGTGCTGATGATTCAATGGTGCTTTTTCAAATTTTATGTTTTATTGCGTGCCATGTACATAATTACATTGATAGCTTTTATAATGAGCCTATTATAGATTTTACAAATAAGTACAAGTTGTAGGCCAAGACCAGCTTTTTCAAAAGCACTTAAGTTAAGTGACGTAACTTCAAAATTGCTTTCCCCAATCTGCCTTTCTCTATTAAAACAGTACTCATTTCCCAAAATGACAATTTTTCTTATAGACTGAACAGCCATTGAGTGACTTCCTCTGGCAGATTTTACTTCAAGTAAAGGGAAAAGACAATTCACACTCATAAACGTAGCCGAAACGCCAGCTTTTTTTAAAAGCTCTTGTTTTAATAAAACGGAGAGTTGTTTCATGGTATCATCTCATAGCCAGTGTATATCCTGGATAGCCATTTCTAATATTGTAAATCCTAGACCCTGGCCCCTTTAAGAATAAATATTCTAACCAGTGGAACATGTGGCAATATCATGGGCTCCAGATGTTTTAAGCCATGCATACAATGAAAAATTACCAGACCCCCAAAACACTGTGTACCACAATTCTTATTTCCTTTCAGACGGTGGATTTTGCTTAAAATATTTTGCTTCTAGAGGTAAATTGAACTTTCAAAGTCCTGGCAGAAAATTACATGGAGTATCTAATTGGTTTATGAATACCAAGGACACAGGTATATTGAAATATGAAAATTTGAATTAATGGTAGAACAAAGTAACTGCGAAACATTTAGCAAGATGAGATTAAACAGATGTTTGCAATACAAAAGGTCACACATGATTTTTATAAGTTCGGACCGACCTGGATATCAAGCATCAGGCCATCTTTTTCCATGTATACTATAAACTTTTTACTTTGACCATGGGGATTCCAGTTAGTGGTTTTTGCAAACTGATCAGGAGCAGGTAGCTATCCATCTGTTTTCAGTCAACATTATGCAGAAACGTTAATCAAGTCTTTATTGTAAATGACGGCGTTTTAAAACACTCATTGTCTTCATTTTGTTCACAAGTCCGTATAAAGCTACATTACTATTCTTTTCCCATACGTCCCATATCGTATTTTACAACAACGTTATATTCCAAACTTATGAACAATATCTAACATGATCAAGTACTTTGACATACAACAACTATAGGCCACGGGGCCCGGGGTCACGCATAAATACAGTTCTGGGACCTTAACTAGTCAACATTTGTCCGATAGTCTGCAATGTCCCTTCGGGTTATTCTGACTCGCAGATTGCAGCAGTAGTAGCAACATAGATAGATCTTTCCTGTGGCCCGGAAAATAGAACAAATATATTCACTCTGACTACTTTTGGATGGCGATCATTCATATCGAGTTCTTGATAATCTTACGGTTTCTATGTAACTGATTACTCGATAAAGAATCCAATGACATGATCATTTCTCTACCTAGCAGATACATGTAAGTATCATGTAGTTTGTTGATATTTATATTTAGAAGTGACCATTAAGAGATAACTAAATGCAACATTAGTAATCTTTAAGATGTACACACTTCATATTCCAGTGTTAAAAAAATGAGTATCCACGAGAAAGCTTTCATAATACATTTCTAATGTGGTCTTAGGTTACCCGGTGAGTTGACGTTAAACAAGTATCTGATATATTTCTATTCTCCCTGGCTTTCTACACATCCCCACACCGAGATAAGATGTTACAGCACAGATGAGTTTTCCGGGATAAGGATGCTGCCATCAGATTCATTGACTGGGTACTTGGCTGTCGGAAGGGCAAACACACCTGTGTCATAGTTTCTAAACCTCCTGCTAGTTTTTATATGATATTTCCCATGTAGTTAGTAATCTCCATTTCACTGAGGCAAGATGTATCAATTGATATTCAGGTTTATGAGAAAATGAAAAGGAGCGATGAAAAGGCCAGGCCACGTAGCCACGTTTAACTTGTCCCTGCCACCGACTTTTGCCCCCTCCCCTCTTATATATATTTTTTTTACATGTGCGCTTTATGCATGGGTTTATTTGGACAAAATGGCGAGCAACTTCTTCAGGATCACTTTTCTCGGGGAAAAAAGGTCAATTACAGGTCATTCTCGTTGTTGCCAGACAGAGCGAGGGAGGGGAAAACATTGGGAAGTACATGGTAGAAAAAAGGTTCTGAATAACATATGGTGCTGTAAGTTTGCTTTTTTTGTTTCATGTACCAATTGCATTCTCATCCCAACTGCCATTAACTTTCTAACACAATTTTCCACTTCTTTCTTTCGAATTCGACGTGCATAATACTAATTCTGAATCTATCATGAATGAAACAATAAAGACACAACTAGGACGATTTCAGATTTTGAAGTAAAGCTCTTTATTAGTATTTAAAAGGAAAAACAAGCAAGCGAGCAGTTGTATTTTCTTGTGGTTGCCTTGGTAGCGTTGCGTCTTTGTACTAGTGCAGAAAGATGAGCAGAGTTGCAGATAGATGCTTTTCTCGTGTGTCCGTTTGGGTTCGTCTGTCTTGTTGGTCTTGTCTGTAACAAATGAGAACAGCACAAATTAATGTATATTTCTATCATTGTGATATCTAGATACATTGAAATAATAATTATAGATGTGGAATTTTGGTAACGCCTTTCGCTGAATTAAATAAAGTCGATGTTGGAAATATTGATGATTAATTATGACACAAGATAAATCGGTTTTTTTTCATATTGAGATGTGGCAACGTCAGTATATTGGTCTACTGACTTTTTCATCTTTTGACCATGACAAATGTTTGCGGTTGGTTCTTCGTTTAGAATTTACATGCTTTAATATTGTTTGGCTGCAACAGATGATAACATGTGAATATTGTTTCCCTAAAACACTGAACACTAATGACAGGTTTATCTTAGCCGTGGCGTCGTGTGGCGTAACGGCGGGGTTTTCGGCCTGAACTCAGCGGTCCCGGGGTCGAATCCCCTGACGCCACCGATGTTGTGCCCTCGGGAAAAAGACACTTAACACGACTGTTCAAAGTGTTTAAAAAACTGGTATGTTATGTGTGTGGGTCACGACACCAGTAATAGCTACCTGTGTCCCACTTGTGTTGCACTGATGCAACTCTGATAAAATCTAAAACCAAATCAAAGCCTTGTCATTTGTAATGTACCCACCTTCCTTAGTCGCAAATGACCAGATGCGGACTAGCGCAAGTGAGCAGTTCCTGGCTCCAACGGGTGCCGCCGCCACAGTTGAACACGGCGTCATGTCCCGTCTGGTGACACTGGACGTACATGGAGCAGTCGTACGGGTGGGAGAGGAAGGTCCCGTCAGGCTGATTCTCGCAGAGCTTAGCTGTGAAAGAGAATATCAATAACTTGGCTCTTTTGACAATCTTCAATGTTTGTTGCTTTCTCTCTCTCTCTCTCTCTCTCACACATACACACACACACACACACACACACACACACACACACACTAGGGTCGTCTAAACATCACCCACTATGATCAATTCAGTTACGAGCAAACGTTCAGCTCACCTATGACCTGTTCCAGTGCTGCCTCACAAGCATCCCCAGCCTCGGTGTCGTCACTGTTGGCCTGGTCAGGGTTGGGAGTGGAGACACAGTTGTCACACATGCTGCCAACTCCATCACCGTCCGAGTCGATCTGGTCAGGGTTGGGGATCAGCGGACAGTTGTCCTGGAATCATACAGATAATGCAATGGAGTGGAAACAATACTTTCAAAGGTAACTTTGCAGATTATCAGTCAGAAGAACAACATATATTAGTTTAAGCTATACCAGTAAGAAAACCTTTATCATTAGTCAATTTACTCATCATTCTCTAGTTACTATAGATAACTGAGAGGAATTAGGCAATTGCGTAAGTGGTAGTTACCTGGTCGTTTAGGACTCCATCACCGTCAGTGTCCTCGTCACAAACGTCTCCTTTCCCATCACCGTCCATGTCCAGCTGGTCAGGGTTGTGGGTTCTAGGGCAGTTGTCCTGGACATAAGCGACAAAAGCATATCTCGTTAACAAAGCAAAAACTATGGAGACTCCAAAGAGCATGGCTCAAGCCCTACATAGTCAAGACGATCGCCATGCCCACCATTCAACGTTCGTCTCTAGATATCTTTTGGCAAAGTTTGTTTCAGATAACTCTTCATTAAAAATTATTTTGAAAAATAGCTATTCGCTGGTCTTATTGCATTGTCATCAAGAATGCTGCACATATCAATGATATGTAGCATTACCATGATATGCATAGGTTATGATACCATTTCCGTTCACTTACCATGATGCAGGTCTCATTCCCACATGAGATTGGGACATCAGAGAAGCCGTCCATGTCGTCATC
This sequence comes from Branchiostoma lanceolatum, assembly GCF_035083965.1. Lineage (NCBI taxonomy): Eukaryota > Metazoa > Chordata > Leptocardii > Amphioxiformes > Branchiostomatidae > Branchiostoma > Branchiostoma lanceolatum. Next base: position 13,121,992 of record NC_089734.1, on the reverse strand, counting down.
ACGTCCACAGACCAGACCATCAATCGAGCCTGCCCAGCCGCTAGTGCACTGGAGAGATATAGCAATACAAATATCTAAAAGACCTTTAAAGATAACGATATGCCCCATAGATACAGTTGATTGCAGTCTCTACAGTAATGCTGTTAACACTGCATTCCAAAGATGCAGGATGCACACTGAAAGACCGGGTGTGTATGATGCTGAGAGTCGTGTCTATTTGAGGGACTACGTACCTCGCCAGGATGAAGATGAGGATGTAACTTCATTTAAACTGGTTAAGCGTAATCTCAAAAACTAACCTTGCAGCGGAAGGCCCCACTAACCAGCACACAGTATGCACATGGTGCCTCATCGCCAACACACTCTGGACAAAAGAAATGAAGAAATTATTATGGATATCTTAAGAGCCGATGCCTATCTCACTAGACCCGCGGTACGTTGGCGACCTTCATACGTTCGGGTGATTTCACGAAGCGCTCAACGAATTTGTTTTACGCTTAGTGTGTCTTGTTGTCGCTTTAATCATACGTGTACGTTTTGCATGGCATTATCTTTATAACGTCGAGGGTAACACAACTCCTGTTTAGGACGCAGTAACGCGTCTGTTTTGTAAATTGTATGGATTTCGAAAGAATATTAAGTATGAGAAAAGCATGGAGTTCTGTCCCTTTGGTTTTATGAATAGCTTTACAAATAAAAGCTATATGGATTGAAACGCTGCCAACGCAGGTCCAATGAGATAGGGGCTTAAGTGCATGTGTCGATAAATGTGGTAATTTCAGTTATGATATTTTCAGTACAAGTGTCTAGATCTTGCAGAATATGAAAATTGACTACATACGGGGGATACAGTCCGTGATGTTCTTAGCCCCCCTGAAGACGGCGTTTGTTCCAGCAGGACAAGACTTGCAGGAAGACTGTCCCTCCTCATCCTGGTATTCCTGGTAGTCACACTTCACACAGTTTGTGCTGTTGGCCGGCTTGTAGGTTCCCTCCGGGCAGTCAACTGTGTTTGAAAGCAAAACATCATGATAAGTATACATATTTTTTGCTTGCTTCGATGAATATGACAACATATTTTGTAATTACAGAAGCAGGTGATACTTACGACAGTAAGCTATGAAATTCTCAGCCACGGTCATCTGTCCATCTTGGCAGTCTGTCTTAAACGCCGGCGTAGTTGTCATCGTGTAGGATGCTGCTTCTGCAACTTTGCCAGCAATTGTCATGCTGTAAAATGAATACAGCCATGTGCTTGATTTACACCATAGCATTCGTCCAATTAGATAAGAAAATGTTTTAAAACTGTTAGCCTAGCAAAAAAAAATGTCAATATAAATATTACAGTTCTACATCTAGAGGAGTTATTTGCAACAAAAATAACGCTTCCAATATTAAATAAGCATACCTGAACTTTCCGGAAGCAATCTTGTCTTGAATCTCAAAAGAAACGTCTCCTAAAAGGTACATCAAGTCGGTCTGATCCCCAGGAGTGATCTGGTCAGGTAGCGAGGTGCTTTCGGCGACGACATCGAACTCGACGACGAAACCCGGGCCAGATCGGGCGTTTTTGTTTGCTGATGAGAAGCGAACGGACTCACCACAGGTGACGTTGATGTTCTCAATGTTGCACCTTCCCGATCCCGAGGTTGCTGCTGCACCAAGGCTGTTGAAAAGACGCTCAAACATCTGGATGATGTCGGCATCGTTGCTTTGGCAGTCTCCGTTGTAATAGAAATCAACTTGATTCGTCATCTGAGACATCCACGCCAAACGTCTCCCTGAAAAAAATGTTAACAGGGACATGTACCACATCCACAGGTAAAGCTGCTCTTTAAGCTGGAAGCTGTGACTGTGTTATTACAATTCAATTCATCAGAATAACAAGTAATCGTGTATATGTGTTGCTGTCTAACATGATTTGAGAAAAAATCAAATTGTTTTTACGTTTCATTTCACGCTTGACAGACATCCATGTGTTGTACTAGAACGGAATTAAGTCCAACCTCCAATTTTGGAACGATTTTTCTTTTCCAAATATTACCCGAATATTTTGAGTTTTAGATATTCGTATTCGAACTTTTTTCTGCTGCGGACAGCCAGACTATACCGATAAATGTCTATAGTAGGAAACGGAAACGTTTTGTCGCGGCATATTCGTACCCAGATATGCTGCAGTTTAGTTTCCGAATATTGCCCAAATATTTTGTTTTCCCAATGATACATACGGAGCCTTTTCGGCCTGAAATGTAGCATATCCGTAACATCAAACATGCTACATTTCAGACAGTTTGTCGTCCGCCATGTATCCAAGAGGCATTTTGAGTGTACACATTTCGCGTATTAGAACATTTTCCAAACAGGAATTTCGACACAGCATATCGGGAAACATTCCGATTCAGGAATTGTTGATTTGCGTGTCCCGTAAGATATCTCAGAATATATGTCTAACGGATTCTTATAAATGCAACCTACTAGAACAGTCCGGCCATGGTGCATCTTCAGGCAGGTCATCAGCGGCACACTCCGAACGACCGAGCAGGTGCCACTGGCCTTCCAGGTCACAGCTGTATCCGTCCGCTGGTCGGCAGGCGAAGTCATGCTGGGTGTTGCAAGCGACAGTGCAGAATCTTCCGCCGGTGGAAACATCCGCGCACGTGGCAGACCCGTGCTCAGGCGGTGTGAAGTCCTCACTGCATGGGGCTGCGAGAATGGATTTGATTATTTTCGATATACAAGAACGTCGAATGTATTGTACTCATTATGTTTGTGTTGCAGGAAGCTTACTTCCGATGGTCCCAGTACACCACCAGATGTACATGGACATGCATACTGAAATACAAATAGAGCGTCATTATTAGTTGACATACTAGTGGTATGCAGTGATTCACCATGGGGCATGGTCAAAGAAAATGAACATGGAAATATGCACAATGTCCTACCGAATTCACAGTTGTCGCCGTTGAATCCGCTTGGGCATTGGCAGGTGTAGGTTCTGTTTCCATCATGGCAGGTTGCTCCATTTTCACAAGGGTTGGATTGGCAGTCATCAGCATCTAGATGAGTAGAGTTGGAAAAAAAACCCCACAAATATCTGATAAATCATATGACGTTTCCAAGAATTCAATATCCACATCATAGAATTGTAATTTAGTAGAATGTTGTTGTCATTCAATTTTGCACAACGAAATGCGTACCGACACAGGAGAAGCCATCAGCGCTCAGCTCGTATCCGTCTCTACAAGAGCAGCGGTAGCTCCCCAACATGTCGGTACAGATGTGGTCACACGACCCTCTTCCACCGTTGTCCAGACACTCATCAACATCTGGCAAGACAACAGAATGGCAGCATGAAAAGTAGTAACTCTCTATGCAAGGTCCAAATCTTCAACACGTTTGGAGGTCAAATAAGAGGGGGTCAAGGGTAAAAATTGCATTTCATAATAAATATAAGCTTGAATTTTCTTGATGATATTAATCTAAAAGAAACATTCGCGTTTACATACAAACAGTTATGTTTTAACCCCATTCAGGCCGATATTTTCTTACGTTAACTCTCGTAAAATAGAATTTTCCTAAAAACGGGTGTCTTACAGAATATGAAGTCTGCTTAGTCTAATGTTGTCTATAGCAATAGCAATGACGTCAAATATATATTTTAATTCTATCAGCTGGGACTCGCCATCTTCATTCCGCCATCTTAAATGTTCAAAGATATTTTTTCCCCACAAATAGCCCCCAAACACGATGCTAAATAAACTAATAACGTTCGAATTGAATGAATTCATTTGAATGTTTTGTTTTTTCTTTAAAAAAGGATAGAAGATAGAGTCCATTCCAAGTCACCACGAGGGTTGTTATTGTCATAATTTAGAACTATTTTCAAGTTATTGTTATTATTTGTGTAAGAGATTTGATACTTTTGAAAAATTTTGAATGTGATTTCAACTTTCTAAATATTTCTTAAGTTTTCTACAACTTAAGAAATATTCATGATGTAGAATATGATATTTACAATGGTTTCTAAATAATGGTAACAGCATTCTACCATTATTTACAATTATTTACAATTTCTTACCATTTTCAACCATTATTTGTAACATCTCTATAAATAGGTCAGAGGGCAGGGAAGAAAGTAATTCACACATCCTTGCGAAGTTTAGGGAAGAATGCTTTCCACAAAGGACCCAACAGTGTCCTGCAGTGAAGCCTAAAGATGTACAAAGGTAGACAGAAGGGCCAGATTAGCACCTACTTTTATGGGGGCAATCACCATTCTACCATTGTCAAGCATTTTCTACCATTTTCTGTTAATATTTCTAGAAGGTAAATAATCACATAGATGTTTAAAAATTATTACAAATAAAGAGGTTTTTGCGCAGTTATTTTCAAAATATTTCTAAATTATCTAATCAAATTCAAATGAATTCATATTTTTGTATATGATCTTTTAGAAAAATGTAGAACTATTGTCAGTCAGACATTCTTTTATAAGAAATTTTTCAAAATGATTACAAATATTATGATAAAACCCTCGCGGTGACTCGGAATGGACTCTAGTGGCGAATTTCAAGGACAATACCCTCGTTGTACCAAAGCTAATGATTTGGTCCGTCATTTCGGATTTTGACAAATAACATTACCTAATTGGCATAACTTATGAATATTGAATCATAAAAGTTACATTGAATGACATTAGATGTAATTAATGTAAGAAAAAATTGTGGTTTAGCAAGAAAACCTAAAACTAGATTATTGAAACCTGAACTAGCGAATTTTGTAAAATATGCTATCAGAAACCCATTGCCATTGCAACACGAAAATATTTTAACTTTCTACTGAAATTATTGCCAAGTAAATTTAAGGAAAAGTCACCAAGTTTGATGGCTAGAGCGTTATCAAGCAGCTTTTATGCGTTCTGTGACGAAGTTGGCGTGGCCCCCAAAGCCATCCATCGTCTAATTTGGTTAAAGGATTTTTAGACCGTAACCCCCGTGCCTATATCATTACATACCTTTGCACTCGTGCTGGTCTTCCTTCGGCTCAAATCCGAGCTTGCACAGGCAGCGGTAACTTCCCAGAGAATTCAGGCAGACGCCGTTGTAATAGTCACACGGACCTTGCCCATCATAGTCCTCACACTCATCCACATCTGGAATAATTGCACAAACGATCAAATACTGGTCACATGTAGAAAAAGAAATTCTTTACAAAAAGCTGGTTCAATGTTAATTACTTATCATCATAGTGCATCGCATCAGTTAAAGAAATTACATTCTGACATTTTGCGACTGAAAAGAATGCTGTAGTACTTTGTGGTTGGGCCCAAAAAGGAAGTATATGTGTTGGACTAGGCTTTGGCGGATATAAGTAGCCAAGCGAAATACTGTCAGTCAGTCGCCGCCGAAAGATTATACTGGGCTGTGTAGCCTCCATTTCAGGCTCTCTGGACCTTCTTTGGGCTAATAGATACACTTTTTGCTGATGTTTTCCTTTTTACAGTTGGTCATTTGTGTAGCCAGCCCGTGTGTCATTTTTGGCTTTTAGAGTTTTTCGTTGATTTTGACTAAATGTCGGTGGTGTGAATGTCAAGGATGATTCACCCACGTATTGGAAGTAGTGACGTCACATAAGCTGGAAATGAGCTAGCAGAAATTTGTCATTCAGGATGAGTCATGGGTAGGTTGGAAACTAGTTGAGAGTAAGTCAGTATTGGTTATTGCGTGGTTAAGGTTCAAATTTGACTGCTGACTTACTCCCGACTAACAACCGACCACAAGCCAACCCATTCCAGACACCCTGTCTACAGCAGAATCGACTGGCACAGCCAAACACCGGCCGACATAGCTCCAGAACCACTTCTAACCATGGTCGGGGGAAGGTTGGGTTTGGCTATGTGTAACCGGGGCTTTATCCGTCTTCACTGTAGCCAAACACCTTATTGTTCATGACAAGATAATATTTTCGAGGCCAGAATTTTCACGCCTGTATCAAAGATAACTGAACTTAACGTTATGTGTCTGTTAGGTATCTAAAGGCTTCTTAAACTAAATGGTCATTTTTGCAATATCCCATTACCTTTGCAGGTGTGCATGTCGTATTCCAGTTCATATCCGACCTTACACGAGCACCAGTAGCTTCCGACAGTATTTGTGCAGAAGCCATTGATACGGTCACAGGGGCCCTTTCCATAATTGGGAAGGCATTCATTTATGTCTGAAAATAAAACAATAAACAAAATCGTCACACGTCTCAATGATTTCAGGATAGACTGACAAGCTTGATAATGTGTTTCTACGTACCAAGTTGGGAGCAAGGAACTTTTGTTATTCTTTCAATGAAATGAGCGTTCGTTGTAGGATACATCAAAGTAATTCGAAAGTTGTATCAAAATCTTTAAAAAATAGATGATTCAAATTTATCGAAGCCAAAAATGTGAATGAAGTCCTGCGAACATGTCATAGCAACTTTCATACCAAATTTCAGGTCATTTAGATATGACGACACAGGAGCAAAAATATACAATTTTTTTGTCTGCAAATAATACAAATTCCAAAATAAATGATTTTAAAGCCGCGCACGCTGCACAGAAAACCCAAGGTGTATAATACAATTGACATGAATGCATGATAAATAGTCAGCTCAATTATTGGTTTAAGAAGTAAGATAAATTGGCTAATTAACCATTCGTCATAATTTGGCCCGAATGCCTTACCACATGCACAAAAAGTACATTACGTTAATGAAAGCCAAATGTTTGATTTAAGAACAGTTTGATATCAATTTACCAATGCATGTCACTTGTGGGTAAGTTGGGTATCGGTGACCTCCAACGCAAACGTAGCTCCTGTCAGACGACGTCAGTCCGTACCCGGAGTTGCACCGTGAGTACCCAAGGCTGTTGTGACTCGTTCCGCCGCTGTAGTATCCATTTCTGGGAGCTGGTGGCTGGGAACACGGTCCGGCTGAAATATTTATCATAACAAATAGTCTTTAGAGATTTATAATATGCCTAATGGAGTATTCCAGTTAAGGAATTTGTTTTGCATTTTGCAATTATACTGTATATTTCTGCAAAGATGTGCCTGGTACTAAAATTGGTTTATTTCATTGGGATGAAAGATGGCGCCGGTCGTGCCTTGTGCCAAATAGATAGAATCCACCAGAATCATGGTGGGGAAGGCCTATTTAAACCCATATTTGTGCCATATAACACTTTGGTAGATTAAAAAGTACTTTAAAACAGAGTTTTTTTTGTTATCTAGACAGTGTTGAAATTTGCTTTAGTCTAACTACGTAGACCCGTATTCTTCTAGTGAGACCAGCATTTAATCTTGCGTGAGGTGAAATTATTTACATCACTTAGCGTTAAGTATTGTCTGCCGTTATATCATTCATACTTCGAACAGCCCTGTCTGCAGTTCCTCCAGGATGGTTGACCCATGTGGCACCGGGTACATCGAACTCGTAGTCGTGTCCACTTGCACTGTTGCGCACTCTTGTCTGCAGAGAATAGAACAATCGTTATGGTAGAATGAAACTTACCGTGTTGATTCCGCTTCACACACACACACACACACACACACACACGCACGCACGCACGCACGCACACACACACACACACACACACACACACACACACACACACACACACACACACACACACACACACATGTTGTACAATACTTACCCAATCAATTTTCCAGCTCGGAAAAGCCCCTCCGCCCTTGTTTTTAAAATACACCCTTGTCAGAAGCCCGTTGAAATTTCCACAGGAAGCTGTGTTGGTACTGAAACATGTTCAGATGGATATAATAAGTTCAAATAAGAAAGAGAAAAGCGCTGAATAGAGGGTCACTGCGTAGAGATGGCCCGCGCCTCTAGGTGTACGACCTGTGCAAAACACACACAACTATTATACAGATCAGAAATATAACTTCATAAAACGCAAAAAATCTGTGTCTTTGCGTTTGTAGAGTAGACACCCGACCAAAGAAAAACAACGTAAGCATCGCTGTCGTCTGGAGATGTTGTTTTGCCGCCTTTTTTTGGCCGCGATGGTGGCGGAACGATTTAACACACAGCGAGGTCCAGAGATTTGTAACGCTCTAACAGGTGATTGCTACCGTCTATGAAAAATAAACTAAATACAAAGATGACGAGGATATGTGCTAATAACTAGACGTAGTGTTGTTGATGTAAGCGGTGGGTGTCCTATGTCCTTAATGATTTTGTTAGTCGGGCCGCATTCACTACGTACGTCGGACCGCGCATCTAATGCGTAGTGGCCTCGTTCCCGTCAAAACATGAGCTGGGATGCGCTAGATATAGTCCTTCTCACATCACGTGAGAAATGTGCATAATCTTCTGGTCAAAAGAAAGCTAGATTATCATAGAGTATAAGCCTTATTCATGTTTTCTTAACTTCATCACACAACTTCCGAAGAGAGCAAAATTACAAAAGCGTGCCAAGTTAGGCATTCCTGAAAACATTCCTGAAAACGTCTCACAGCGTTTACCACTTATAACACGGAACATGAAGGGCTAATAAACAGTATGAATGTATTTCATATCCAAATATATTCTTTATAATAAATTCTAATTCATTAAAACCTGACCACTACCTGGCAACCAGTGATGGAGCGCCTCGAGTTCGAGCGCATAAAAAAGTGCAATGTTAGTGCATCTTCCGTTATGGGTTAAACGTCATCAGCTTCTAATATTGTACTTAACCATCAGATCAGTTGCTAACTGTAACTAAACTTTAGAAATCTTATTAGTGTTCTTCCTTAGAGTACTTACTCGCCCCTTCCGCACCTACTGCCCCCGCAACTGAAATCGCAAGTCACACTTCCTGTTGACCCATCCCAGGTTATGTAGGTCAGTCGTAGCTCAATGGTTGCGTCCGAGTCGGCATAATGGTCGCCACTTGTTCGGATTTCCACTGTGGATGCTATGCATTGGTGAAGAAACACATTATTTATGCATCACAATTACTTGAAAAGGGCATGTACGAAATTCAACGAAAGGCATCTATGACTTATCGAAAGGCAAGTCTGGCGGCATAATTTTTCCATCTTCAGACTGTTATCCTTAAATTATGATGAGATGCCAAATTTATGAACGGATAAAGGTACAAGTAACTACAAGGTAGCTATAATTTGAAGAGCGGTTTGAAAAAATAGACAGCAGAAGCTACATGGTGGCACGCTAGATTATTTGTTATGTAATATGACATTCTAAATACTATCTTATCTCATCGTACTGCAGTAAGGAATAGATCAGGAAAAAGTACATTCGTAGTTTAGTTGTAATGAATGTAATATTCCATCCAAATATTACAATTTTGTAGAAAAGTACAAAATAAATCTAATTTGACGTCTATTAAGTTAGACCAAATTGACAGAACATGTGGGAAACACATATAGATGTATGACACATTTTCAAACAAAATGTTGCACTATAATGTATTGAAATAGCTTTATACATACAATTTCCAGCCGTTTATTTTGGGTGGTTTACTCTCTCTATCTAAAGCCAATTACATACCTTTGGACGTTTCAAGGACTGTCATCATAATGACACAAAATGCCCAGAAGATCTGAAATTTAAAAAAAAGGATATTCATTCTTCCAATATTCCCTTTGGTTCTCTTGGTAATATGCACTGATACATTTTGTAGTTAGTCATGTCGGTAATCTTCAGAAGTATTTCAAATCAATAATCAAACACTTGAACACAAAATCATACTTTAGTCTATGCTTTTGTTTGCAATGTTAACGCTATGATACAATGTCCATTCTTTCCGTGTTGAATTTTAAAAGTGGTAACTAAAGATAACAGCTTTAATATACATTACAAGAGCACATTGTTGACGTGAATAAAACCGATTAATTCAACCAAGTGGCAAAGGAAGTCTGATTTTTTTTACCTTCTTGTTCTGCCCAACATTCATGGTGGAATCGGGCATGAAGCTGGTCTCGTCTTTGTTGATGTGTAATGCACACGGGTTGCCTGAATAGTATTGCACTATGTCATTATTCACTTCTAATGGCAACCCTCAGAACATAGTATTGGCAAACACGTAGCCCTCAAAAAGACAACCAACTCGAAAAGTCTATGAAGGTTTCCATATTGGTGATCTTACTAATTGATAAGTACCTGGTACGAGATTGAAAAAAAGAAGTGCCCCATAGGCCCAAATTACAATACTCGATCACAAGAATAAATATCAAATAGTTTCACTTTTACTAACTCCTTAAGTACCGCCGGTGCTTTCTCTCTCTGGATAGTTACATGTATTTAGCAACACTTTGCGTTGGATATTCAAAGTATACCTCCATCTGTAATAGGTAGTTTGAGGTACTATAGGAATTAACCAAGCGATACCGAATGCATGCAAAGTTGAAGCACTACGGCAGAATAATAGAAGTCCCCAACTTCACAATATCGTGTCATAAAGCCCCCGTCACAAATAAGAAATTCAGCTCGGCCGACGTGTTGGCGAGCTTCAAATGTGCATTTTCTGCCGATGTACGGCCGACGTCCTGTCGATTACGCGAGCTTCGGGCGATTTTTAGAAATAAAAGTTGATCCAAATATTGGCCTTTTACCAGGTAAGTCGAAACTGACTTCGTCCATGTCCAAGAGATGGTACCATCTCATGGTGAATGTTTAGTCTCCAGTGTTCGACGGACGTCGCCCGAGACTTTCTTTGGAAAATACGGTCGACGCTCGGGCGATTTTGAACTTCGACGAGCTTGGGGCAATCACAAAGTCGGCCGATGCTCGCATGAATTGTGACGCCGGCTTAAAGCATACCTTACAGCAAAACACAGCTTGAAGCCTAAAAACCAGATAGGAGTGCCTTTTGTCCGATCTGTTGAATGTTGAATCACACACACAAGCTAAGGAGAATTTTTCAAACGAATATTTTTTTTCGAATCTGTCAAACAATGTCAATGACACTCAAAAGCAAACATTGAAAGGCTACACTTCTATCCTGACCGTAAAGCAGAGTAAAACATAATGAGATATGCTACCGTATAAGTAAAGTAAAATAAGCTACCGTATGTTATAAATGCTGAATACAACAAAGTGTATTCCATTTCGCCCAAGGTACCGGCCCAACCGCGTCTGGGAGCAACCGAAGGCCGGAGGGCGATCCAACCCGCGGGGGGGGGGGGGGGGGGGGGTTGTGGGGCGGCACCGAGGGTGATGACGAATACATACACCGTATTGTATTTAATTTATGTCATATCCACACAAAAGAACATAATGCACAATGCACTAGAAGTTAAGAAAAAATTGTGTCTTCGAACAAACAATAACTGTAACAACATCGATTCCAACTTCCAAATCCGGTATTCGAATGTTTCGACAGCGGCGCAACCGGCGCACTTGAAGCGAGTTCGAATCATTCCAATCAAACGTTAACTAGGGAAGCCCGGGACTACCGTAAAGTACGTATACGGACTGGTCCCAACACCCGTATCGAACGTTATCGAGGCCTGGGTAAAAATTGATGCGTATTCATGTTTGAACTTAAGTATATACATAATAGCGTTTTTACATTTTCTATCATTTCTATATTTCTATCAGCTCAGAAAAACAATCTTTACCGTGACCGAGTTTTATAGCTTAAAGTTTATAAACAATTGGTAATTAACTGCCCTTGCGAATTTCATCAAATTTTCAAATGGTCAATCCAGGGCTGTTTTGAATAACGGAAGATAAAGAAATTTTTGAAGTGCAAAGCAAATAGAAAATATTTCCCCTTGATTATATGTAGATCAATTAATCAATTAAACCTTCATCCTAACTATGCAAGTACGAAATTGCCAACAAACTGTTAGACGTGTACGAACTGATAACTAAGAACAACAGGTGATGGTTAAAAAACAAGATTCTCCTGCCAGATACGTTCAAACATTCGGCTTGTCTGTGTGCGTTTCTAAGTATCAAAATAATAATGTGGAACTCGATGTCATAAAGTAATGTAGGCGCTCACGATAGCTGGAAACAACACCTAGAGTTTGCTATGTGAAGTTAAAATGTTGGTTTAATAGGTCGTTCAAAGTGCTATGACCGCACAATGCCGTATTCATGCGGAGCTGGGAATATCGAGTGTATGAATTAGTTGCTGATATAAATCGAGAGCAACCCAAAGATAAAGGTATCTACGTTCATGGCACCTAAAATCGTAGCGTCATAAAACATGACTGCCTAGCGCCTACAAAACACACTTCGAAGCCTTTACGTTTAGCTTAAGACCAGATAGGATCTCTTTTTGTCAAACACTGCTAAATAATCTTAAGCTAGCACCAGTTACCCAAGCTAAGCCGATTTGATAGATGTGAGGTGTAGGTAGTAGACAATCTTCGTCTATTCTTACTGTGAATGTCACGAACATGCATGAATGACATAACGTTACAAAAGAACCTATTTTATCCCTTTACAAGAAAACTACATTGAACCAGGTAAAGGTTTGATCGTTAACATTTTTTTTCAACTTGTGCAACATATGGATTTATTCTTAAAAAAAACTACGCAATTCTATACGTCTTTCTTAAGCATCAAGGTCTAAATGATGTACAAAACCATTGAACATTGCTTACCTCAATGTCTCTCAGACGTAGCTGAAGAAGACCGTGTCGCCTGGCTCTCACTGAGCCTCCTGCTGAAGATGAAATATTGCATTCTTATATACTCTTCCTAAGAGTAGAACACACAAGGAAATGCCAACGCACGGAAAATGGTATGTGTGCTTATATCTTCACGTAAGTACCCACATCATAGAAGAGTTATTACATTTCTGTTATGTTCTCCGATCAGAAAAAACAATACTCACCGTGGCTAGATGTTGAAGGTTATAAACACTTAACTGTCCTTGTGAATTTCATAAGATTATGAAATAGTTAAGGAAACTGTAGCAATAACAGGAAATTTCTGAAGTGTCAAGCAAATAGCAAACATTTCAACTATTATTAAAGCATTATCAAATTTACCCATGTCCAAGTATGTGGCCATTGCTACCCTAGTTTACGTCGGAATTCTGCGTATGAGTATTAATATTTTGATAAGTGTTTTTATAAATAATGTTATTGGACATGCAGCAATATGAGAGGCTCCAGATGGTTCCAATTGAAAAATACGCATACTATGGATGATGTACAAATGACAAACACACTGGTGGACCTGCCAACTAATTAGTCCCTAATATTAGAACAAGAAGCTTCCATATATACAGCAGTATCATTGTTGAGAGCCATAGTTTTTATATTGAGGTGTTTAGTTGCGTGTATGTGTGTGTGTGTGTGTGTGTGTGTGTGTGTGTGTGTGTGTGTGTATGTGTATGTGTTTGTGTTTGTGTGTGGTGTGTGTGTGTGTGTTTGTGTGTGTGTGTGTGTGTGTGTGTGTGTGTGTGTGTGTGTGTGTGTGTGTGTGTGTGTGTGTGTGTTGTCACGAAGAACTGTAGGGGCTTCAGGCCGCTCTCTATAGTAGCTACAAACAACGTTTAATAAATCACGTTAACATGTAGGTGTAATAGGTCGTTCGAGGTATACCGGGACTATAACCACACAATGCAGCATGTATGTGAAACTGGGTTATACTGAGAGGTCGTTATAATGAAAGTTTATTGCAAATTCCTGCCCGTAGGCTAATTGCAAGTACATGTACATGTATATGTAACACGGAGTGGACGGACAGACAATGATGAACAATATAAACATATGACTACTCTAGTCTTAACTTCTGACACTAAGTTCTAACTTGTTGACTTCAGCTTCTTTTTTCGAGACAGTGGGAGACGAATGATCCCACTTTTTCTGTAACATGCGAGTTTTGTGATGTTAAGAGGAGAGTAGTTTTCTTTTTGTCTGAAAACGTGGAGAAATTAGGATGGAAAATGGTGGCCTCTTTAAACAACGCCTTTCTTTCGTGGTCGTAGAATGGGCAACTTGACATAAAATGTGTTTCGTCTTCCACCGTGTTTGACATGCAGTATTTACACGTTCTTTCGCACACAGGTAAGTTCTTGTACCGCCCTTTCTCAATTTCAAGGGGGAAGGCACTAATTATAAGTGGTGATGGTACCGATTCAATGCAGATATAAACCAAGAGCAACTCTTTGACTGACGTCCTCAAGCTCATGGTAGTGTCATATAAGATGATCTCCTACAGAACATATCGAACCTTAAAAAATCGAACCTTAAAAGCTTTAGAGCAGACAGGAGCTTTGTCTCGTCTGAAACTCTTGAATGGTTCGAAGGCATGCAAGAATCTCTCAAGCTTTGATAACTGTTAGGTGTATCAGAAAAAATGTACAAGCTTCATCTACTATTGCTGTAAAGGTGAAATAAACTGTTCTAATCTTCAGTTTTGCTATAAAACAACTAGAAACAAGATCAAAGTTTGGTCGTTGTTCTTTTGAAAACCTTTGTAATGCAATGAATTCAGTCAAAGGAATAATGCGATTCTAGATTTCTACCGAGACACTGACCATAATTTATAAAGAAGTAAGAGAATAACATACAGGGGCACACAACCGCATGGCCAATAATGATCTGTAACATTTTTACATTCTTTTTAAGGGTTTTTCCACTTAACGTATAAACTAGATATGGAGAAGAAATTTATACTAAACCAACCTCGAATGTATTGAGATATATCACTTCTATACAATTCTATGAGCTAACTGACATGTCTAAACACAACAGTACCCACTTTATAACTGTCGTTCTATGCAATGACAAGTTTGTGTTACAAAACCATATACATCAGAAGTATGACTTCTGCTTCTTAGGTCTAAATGGTACCGACAGATAAGACAGTGACATGAGAGGCTCATCTCATTATTTCACAAGCTTTATTGATCTCAAACCGTCATGCAATTTTGTTAGTTTTGTGCTAGCCATATTTTGTGTTGTGTTCTGTCGTTATTATTCGTGGGACAGTACCGGTGCAGATATTGACCCTGCTTTACATTGAGTCAACAAACTTAGTCCCTTGGTTGCACTTCCCTTAATCGATCAAACAAACGGTGAAGCAGAAACACTGCGGATGAGGACGCTGAATCCTCCCGATGTGTCCTCTCCGTCCGTCACGAAGTGCAGGGCAAACGTCGTGTCCAAGGAAAATTTTGTCCCCGGAGAAAATGCTTGTCCGCAGTATCTTTGGGAGGGCGGGGCTCCAAGAGGCCTGAAATTAAGATGAAATACTTATTGGTAATTTGTTGTGGAGTCTAGAATTGTTAGCTTTGGTGCGCTCCAAACGTCGCTACCTGATTGATGATTTCAAGTGTTACCAAAGTAGTGATATGCTCCGAAAACTATTTTGGGGCCCGGTCGGGACCCTGGATCATTTTAACTCGGATTTGAAATCATCGCTGACCTGGTAACAATTAGACACCGTGAGGTAACACCGGAACAAAACATTTGGGGCATCGGGGACAGGTCAGGACTACACCCCCTACGGGCACCGGCGCAGTTGGGACCTAAGAATTAGCAGGTATACAGACATAAATGCAGATGTCCTCTGATTAGTTGTCTTTGCCATAGAAATATGGTAATATTAAGGTAGAAAATAATGACTAGTAATGACTTTCTATACTTACGCATAAATTTCCACATAATCATCCGTACATTCACTGGCGTTGTCGTCTGTAGAGCTGTCTGGCAGGTCAAAGTTCAAAATAGTGACGTGCAAGGCGTACCCTGGGTCTGTGGTGATGACGTACCAGCAGTCCAAGTTGGAAGGATACAGTTTGGGGTAGTCTGGGGAGGTGATGATGTCTATACCTGCACCAGGGACGTACTGGTCTACCATGCAGTCTGTAAGAACAATGAAAAAATCTAATTCAATCTATACCACTTGATTGCAATATGAAAATAACAGACGTTTCAGATGCCCATCCGACATACTTCTTCAGTCATTCAACAATAGATTAATTGTCTTATATCCACAGCCGCCACAAAACCACCACACCAATTTTCTGTGAATATGCATATAGCATGCATCAGTCATTACTAGAACATCCATTCAGATTTTAGATTGCACATTGTTATTATCTCCATGAAAAATGGAGATATGTTTTGGGTCTGTCTGTCTGTCTCTGTGTGTGTGTTTGTGTTTCCGCACTACTGTAGTCAGCATAAATCAAGAACATCTTGATGGATTACGATGATATTTAGTATGTGGGTGTTGTGAAGCCGAAATGCAAGGTCAATTTTTGGCCCCCTGGTATGTGACATTTGTACTGCAGCAGAACTTTTTGTATCTTTTGACATGGACGTGCCATGGTCTTGATTTTTGAGCGGCAGATAGCTTGTTATGGCTTGTTTTGTATGGTGAGGGATGAGTAATTGTGAAAGCTTCAACAACCTGTTACAGGCACCAGAGTGGCCGCTTGTGTGGTCGGTGGGATGTCAGTGGTCTCCCGGGTAGACGTTGACCGGCTTGGGTGGTCAGGCACGGTCGTGGAACCGACCGTGGTCATCTGAGTTGTGCTAGGCTCCACACTGTAAGTGCTGTCAGTGACGACAATTGCGTTGGTCATCTCCGGATCGCTAGGCGTCGCTTCTGATGACGTGTACGGCAAAGAGGTCGCCTCTTCATTTGGAGGAAGGGTGGGGTTTTGCTCCGTTGTTACTGTCGTCGGTTGCTCTGCTAAAAAAAAGTTGATATGATGTCTTCATTGACATTTCAAACTTTGTCCCATGATAGTTTCTGGTTAAGTTGAGTGAAATATTAACCGTTGACGGTATAGCCAAAAAATTACAAACCTGTACATTTGAACCCGTCTCCTGTGTATCCTACTGAACAGTTGCAACTAAACGACCCGTCCGTGTTGGTGCAGGCGGCTTTGTCGTCACATGGAAAGTTCAGACATTCATCAATATCTGTGGAGGATAGATAAAATACAAATAATGTGTATGACTAGGATATTGTCATAAGACTTTTACTTCTGTTTTACGCTACGTGGTAGACGAAGTATCTGCTTGCACTCAGTAAAGGGGTGGTTTTGCAGTACAGAACCAACCATTGAAATCTTACACACCTGTGCAACTGAATCCGTCTCCTGTGTATCCGACTGAACAGTCACAACTAAAAGACCCGTCCGCGTTGGTGCAGGTGGCTTTGTCGTCACATGGAAAGTTTAGACATTCATCAACGTCTGTGGAGGTTAGAGCACATGCAAATAATGTCTATGATTAAGGTATTGTCAGATTGTATATTTAACAAGACTTTTACTTCTCTTTTCCGCTACGAGGTAGACGAAGTATCTGCTTGCACTGTAAAGGGGTGGTTTTGCAGTACAAAACGAACCTTTAAAATCTTACACACCTGTACAACTGAATCCGTCTCCTGTGTATCCGACTGAGCAGTTACAGCTAAAAGACCCGTCCGTGTTAGTACAGGTGGCGTTGTCGTGACATGGAAAGTTCATACACTCATCGATATCTGTAAAACATGCAAACAAACACGACAATTAATACCAAATGTACTGAATCAGATTATATCAACAACTAGAGTTCCACGACCTCATACCTTCGCCGACTGATGTTAGCCTTTTCGAGTGAATGCTTATCACTCAGTATGTAAATAAGGTCCTCGATTGCATGAATTTCAAGTGATCCTTTTCTCTACACAAAACACAGCATTAAAGTAAAATCTTAGAAAAGAGGGCCATTGTAGCATTTCCTCATATATTATGTAAATGAGGCCATCATGATTTATGTCTGATAACGTCCACATTTGATTATCTCCCAAACGCCACAAGAATGAAATCCCATCATTTACCACTCTGGAATTATAGTATTTTGTCATAAATTATGCAAATTAGGTATTCGTTTGCATAATTGATATCTATCAATATTCCTCTCTTTCTCAGTTACATGTCACGTGTTTGACTACAATGGAATGCAAGGGTTTGTATACTTTTTCACATCACAGATCCTGATTTGCATGATTCTTATACGATCATGTAAATCATCACTCAAACTATGTACATCCCTACAAATCATGACGATCCGTCATCACCTTCTTGAGTTACTAGTATTCTCTTTCAAAGTTTAAAACAAACCCATACCTATACCTACACGACTTCTCCCAAGAGTTATAAAAATAATCACTGTAAGAATATTTTTGCTTGATTGGGATCATAACTTTTATCTTTACTACAGAAAATAAGGCAATTTGTTGGCAATGTATTTGCTTCAATTATGCCCCTATTTTCATAGTCGACATATCAATCAGTTTTTATCAAACCTATACCTTCCAACAGGGAGAGCATTAGATCGTAAGGCTGCTGTGTTTAAATGCCCGTGTGACCTCCCTGACCCCAAAACAGAGCCCTGCACCAGGCAAGTAAAGTATCACATGTGTCCTCCAGGGACGTCTCACAGGGAGCGTGCTCCGGTAAACTAGGTCACCTGTCAGTGCAATTTAACCTGAACATATAGATTTAAAAATAGCAAATTGAAAGGGAATTGTAGACATTTCCTTATAAATTATGTTAATGAGGCCTTGTCATGCATGATTTTTGTCTGATATTGTTCACCTTTACTTAGCTTCCTAATGATACAAGAATGAAATTCCAATCATTTACTATTGTGGTATTTTCAATTAGTATTTTCTCATTAATTATGCAAAATAGGTAGCTATTAGCATTATTGGTATCTATCGATACCTCACTCTTTTTCAGCTATATATATCACATGTTTGAGAGTCCTATTTTGAAAGGCAGAAGATTTATAAGCTTTCCTTGCTAATTATGCAAATTAGCTCCTGATTTGCATAATGAATATTCAATTATGTAAATCATCAATCGAGCTATCTACATACCATAAATCAAGACGATCCGTTGACCATAAGTCTAGTTATTCATGTCCAAAGGTCAAAACAAATAAATTAAAAACACCCGGTGCAGCTCCAAACAAGCCGCTAGAGGGCCCAAACGTGCACAACTTACTTCATGTGGCATGGACTATCTACCACACAAAAATCATGACCGTAGCACTTGCAGAAAATTCGACCTCAAACTTTGAAGCTACACTGCAGTACCCAAAGTACCCGCTAGGAGGCCCATCATCGAACTTGACCTTCCCCTTTAATAAATCTACCTATTCACTAAATATCATGCACAACCATCAACAGCTTCTCGAGTTATCCTGTCAACAAACAAATACGCATTCATAAACAGCCCACTGAAGTACCGCAGAAAAATGCCAGGTGACCCATTTTTGAACTTGAGCTTCGTTTTCACAAGCTCTACGTACCCACCAAAAATCATGCAGATCCATCATCAATACGTCGAGTTATGTTGTCTACATACAAACACACTAACAAAAAAAGTCCACTGGAGCACTTTAGGAAAACGCCAGGTTAACCATTTTCGAACTTGACCTTTGTTCCCACAACCGCCACTTACCTATCAAAAATCAGCAAGATCCGTCAAAGTTCTCTCGACTTATGATCTCGACATACATACGGACCCACTTTACAGCTGGCGTAACCGATAACATAACCTTACCGCGAATGCATACATTCCCGGCGAAGGTAACCAATGCAGACTTGAAAGAATATTTTAATATAGCCGTATTGACAAACATCTACATGTACATTTGAAGCCATTACCACGTGCAATATACTTTGGCAATTAGGTTTTAAGGCATTTTTATTTTCAGTTTCTTCCTTCATTCACAATACTCATCCCAAACAACTCTCATGTATAATCTTAATTTTTCTCTAAATTTAAAGTGCAGTAAGAAACTTTCCACAATGCCATATTTTTCTGAATGATATTCCTGGTGAAACTACACGTTCATTAATTAAAGAGAGTAAATTACGCACCAGCACAGTTGAATCCGTCTCCTGTGTATCCGACTGAGCAGTTACAACTAAAAGACCCGTCCGTGTTGGTACATGTAGCGTTGTCGTGACATGGAAAGTTCATACATTCATCGACATCTGTAAAACATGTAAACAAACACGATTGAATAATACCAATTGTACTGAATCAGATTGTAACAAAAACCAATGCAGACTTGGTATGTTTTAATATAGCCGTACTAAAAAACATTTACATGTACATTTGAAGCCATCACCACGTGCAATATACTTTGGCAATTAGGTTTTGAGGCATCGATATTTTCAGTCTCTTCTTTCATTCACAATATTTATCTCAAACACCTCGCATGTATACTCTTGATTTTTCTCAAAATTCAAAGTGCCATATTTAAGAAACTTTCCACAATGCCTTTTTTTTCTGAATGGTATTCTGGCGAAACTACAAGTTCATTAATTAAGGAATAGAGTAAATTACGCACCTGCACAGTTGAACCCATCTCCTGTGTATCCGACTGAGCAATTACAACTAAAAGACCCGTCCGTGTTGGTGCATGTAGCGTTGTCATCACATGGAAAGTTCATACATTCATCGACATCTGTAAAACATGTAAACAAACACGATTGATTAATACCAATTGTACTGAATCAGATTATAACAAAAACCAATGCAGACTTGGTATGTTTTAATATAGCCGTACTAAAAACATCTTCATGTACAGTTGAAGCCATTACCACGTGCAATATACTTTGGCAATTAGGTTTTAAGGCATCGATATTTTCAGTCTCTTCTTTCATTCACAATATTCATCTCAAACACTCCTCATGTATACTCTTGATTTTTCTCTAAATTCAAAGTGCAGTATTAAAGAAACTTTCCACAATGCCATATGTTTCTGAATGGTATTTCTGGTGAAACTACAAGTTCATTAATTAAGGAATAGAGTAAATTACACACCTGCACAGTTGAATCCGTCTCCTGTGTATCCGACCGAGCAGTTACAACTAAAAGACCCGTCCGTGTTGGTGCATGTAGCGTTGTCGTGACATGGAAAGTTCATACATTCATCGACATCTGTAAAACATGTAAACAAACACGATTGATTAATACCAATTGTACTGAATCAGATTATAACAAAAACCAATGCAGACTTTGTATGTTTTAATATAGCCGTACTAAAAAAACATCTACATGTACATTTGAAGCCATTACCACGTGCAATATACTTTGGCAATTAGGTTTTAAAGCATTGATATTTTCAGTCTCATCTTTCATTCACAATATTCATCTCAAACACCTTTCATGTATAATCTTGATTTTCATCTTAATCCAAAGTGCAGTATTAAAGAAACTTTCCACAATGCCATATTTTCTGAATAGTATTCCTTATGAAACTATAAGTTCAATAATTAAGGAATAGAGTAAATTACGCACCTGCACAGTTGAACCCGTCTCCTGTGTATCCGACTGAGCAGTTACAACTAAAAGACCCGTCCGTGTTGGTGCATGTAGCGTTGTCGTGACATGGAAAGTGCATACATTCATCGACATCTGTAAAACATGTAAACAAACACGATTGATTAAAGGCCATGCATGGACTAGAAAACCACCAGATAAATTTAGCTAACGTAAACTTCCAGATCTCAGCCTGCTTCGGAATGCCGTGGTGTTCAGATCAGTGAAGGGGCTCGCTGGCTAAGACAATTTACCAAGTAATGAAGTTACTTCAGCACACGTTTGAAATCATATAGTGTAGAAAAGGAATCAAGTATAGTTGCACATAAACAAGTCAGCTTTGGAGTACCTGAGTAACCAAGATTATGAAGCAATTGCAACACTGGCCTGCCATACTTACTGGTAGAATGTCTCAGACATATTTTGGCTGTCAGTATACAAATTACATGTACAGTTCTACAAAGCCCCAGTCTATACTGTTTTTTTAGCCTACCAAGTAGACACAACAATTGTATAAGTCATATTTCTGGACACACAGCTATCAAAGCTAATAGAGCTCTGCGGAAAATATAAATAGAATTCCAACTTTGAAGAGGTTTCTTTGACGGTTGAAAACACAATGTTATGGTTTTCGGAAAGTTGCCTAGCAAAGTTACGTATTGTATTGCTTATGTAGCTTTGTTACACCTACATGAATCTGGATTATTTTGTTTGTCTGACAATGGTTTCTTCAAAAACTAGTGAGAGAAATACAGGAATTGAGGGATTTTCAAACCCTGAAACGTCAGTTAATATGCAAATGATTTCCTGTCGTCTATATATGATGCTTATATGATTTCCTGTCGTCTGCTCTGATCCCGTACTATTGTTCTTTGAGCCAGACGTGTAGAGATCCCCTACAGAGGATAATCCATTTATGATGTTGGGATGAGGGTTGGAGTCAATTCAGCTACTAACTCCGGATATCGATCCCTGACAGAAGATAGTTTTTATAGGAGGAGAACCCTGGACCTTGCTTTCTAGTCCTTTAATACCAATTGTACTGAATCAGATTATATCAAAAACCAATGCAGACTTGGTATGTTTTAATATAGCCGTACTAGAAAACATCTACATGTACATTTGAAGCCATTACCACGTGCAATAGTCTTTGGCAATTAGGTTTTAAGGCATTGATATTTTCAGTCTCTTCTTTCATTCTCAATATTCATCTCAAACACCTCTCATGTATACTCTTGATTTTTCTCTAAATTCAAAGTGCAGTATGAAAGAAACTTTCCACTATGCCATATCTTTCTGACTGGTATTCCTGGTGAAACTACAAGTTCATTGATTAAGGAATAGAGTAAATTACGCACCTGCACAGTTGAATCCGTCTCCGGCGTATCCGACCGAGCAGTTACAACTAAAAGACCCGTCTGTGTTGGTGCAGGTGGCGTTGACGTGGCACGGAAAGTATATACATTCATCGATATCTGAAACGACAATTACTCACATTTTTTTTAAATTCATAACATAAGAGAAATCAACATGGACCTGCCACTTCTTGTACATTCAAAGCCGTCCCCACTGTGCCCATCAGTACAGTTACACACAAACGACCCGTCCGTGTTGGTGTAGGTGGCGTTGTTGTGACACGGAGAGACCATGCATTCAGAAACAGCTGTGGAGGGTGTAGACTTTATTCACTGGTATTTGCTAGCGTTAAAAAGGACCAGTTTCACTGCATATTGGAGGTCACAGCCTTTGCAGCAAAATGTAGCTCGAGAAATGTTGTCATTTGAACTGCTTTTTAAAAGGCGTTCAATTCTTTCGTAGTAGTTTGGTTGCACTCGTCTATTGTTAGCGTGCAGTGCAATATGAGTCATCAGGCTTTTTTCTATCAGGAAAAACAAATGGGAGCAAAGAAAAGTGACAGGCTGAAAAGGAATGACCCATGGGTGATAAAATATTAACTATAAGATGATATTTCTGTGTTAGCCATTAGTTTTTGATACCCAGCAATATTTGATACGAAAAGTGTGAAACGTTCAAACTTCAGTTCAACTTGGATATTGGAGATTTCTTTTTAGACAACCAGTAAATTTCACCTGTTGACGTTTCGCTACTTATAGCGGCGTGAAGCAGTACTCCAGTCAGAAGCTCTGAAGAAGATTTCTGACAGACACCGAAACGTCAGCAGGTGACATTTACAGGTTGTGTAAAAAAAACTCCAATATCCAATGTTCTACCGTTTCACATGTTCTGTTTAACTTGTTTCAACTCACCAGAACAGTGTCCTGACCCGGACATCTGGTACCCAGTCCGACAGGTACAGTGGTAGCTCCCGTCAGTGTTGACACAGTTATGATCGCAGCCTCCATTGTTGCTCTGACATTCGTTTATTTCTGCGTTGGACGAAATTTAAAATTTCACTATCTCATAAGTGAATTTAAGTAATCCTAACCCTCCATTCCATATTTCTGTTGCGTCTAGACAACCCTTGTATAAGAAACATGATCTGTTCATACGTCTACATATGTACAAAGAAGCGAGAAGAAGTTAACTCTTTTGGTTTAGCTTAGCTTATCACTTTCGTCTACCATGTATGTTTATACTATGTACTACATATGTTTCACTGCATATGTCACTTACATGTTAGTTAGGTTCATGTTAGACGACCTGTATCTAGCCCCTCGGGTACGAATGTACAATAAAGGTCTTCATTCATTCATTCATTCATTATTTCACCCTGGGACCATTATTGTCCATATCAATTCATGTCTACATCAGATAACAAAATGTAAGGTAATGAATTATACATGGTCAACACATAATGAAACAGGTACTGCAGCAGTACAATACAGTCATTTGTGAAGCACAAACTTGATTGCTCTTTACCATGTTGATGTTTGCTCGTTTTGCCAGCCCAGCGATCTAAAGTATTTGATGTGAAGGTAACTTCATACCAGTTTGGCACAGAGGCCGGCGATCCACCATGCAGTCCATATCATTCCAGATAAAACCAGAATCCTTTTTCATCTCCCCACAGTCTTCGCCGCCACAACAGTCGTTTGGCTCTCCCGGGTCCCAGTTGCTGTAGCCGAGGCTAGATCCGTCAGACCATCGCCAAACGCCCTCCCTCTGAAAGTAAGTTGGACGTAAAAGGGTAACAGGAAATCACAGATCATACTGAAATAGTTTTATTGTTTTATAGGAACAAGCTGCTTTGATTTTGATAGCGTTCGTAGACATCGCTTTACGTAAATTTCAACCCCTTGTACAATGAATGTAGCTTTTTCCTGTTGTAATCTGTGAAGTGTGGGCGCGTCTATTTTGACAAGACATTCAATGATATCAAATTCCGTTCCATTTCGTTCCATTTTGCACTTTCCGTATTATATTTTTCCACCTCGTTCCATTTCGCACTTTCTATAGTTATATTCCATTCCATTTCGTTCCATTTCGGACTTTCTGTACATCGATACGGGGTCATACACAAACTATAATTTCTAATATGCATATTAAACAAGACGTATTTATCGTGTGAATGCAAGTGAGGATATAAATCTGCCTGATACCTGTCTATCAGTGCAGCCGATCCAACAACTTTCCCTACCAGCATCGATCGCCATGTTTGCCACGAAGCTGTGCAGTTGAGATGACTTGATGTGTACCAGGTGTCCACCATATTGATGACACCTCGCTTCGGCCTGATCGTAGTTTAAGCCCACTGTAACCACCCTGTAGCGGTAGCCACGATAGTCCCTTACCAAGTCTCCAGAACCTTCAATACAAATTGCACCAATCTTAACAGCTGTACAAAGGATGTCTAGCTTTAACAAGAGCATTGTTCTGTATGAAGAATTCGGTTTGTTGGAGAAGGTTTTAACCTTCTCAAAAAACCCTGTCTACTAATTGATTTCAGATATTTCTCTTGGGATTTTTATTACCCCACTACTTCATTTCTTTCACCAAATCTACGTGCATGTACGTACCCCCTCCGAACAGTAGAGCCGCCAGCGTCAACACAATGGCAGCTTGCATACTTCTTCTTCGTCAGTGGTTGCAAAGGGATGGGTAGACTGCTACAATTATATTACCTGAAGATACGTTGAAGATATGTTACGGTACTTACCAAACTTTGAAAGGTATAGATTTGTAATGTACAGTAATGTAAATGTGTAATCTAAGACAATGCACGTGATAATATGTGAAACAATACAACATTCCTCAACTAATGGCCTCCCAAACTTAGCTGATGACTGTGTCCTGTGAATACTTCATGGACTATTGCCCTTAGGTAGAGAAAGAATGACAAATTACTTGTTTTCAAAGTATAACGTACTCTAATATGTGATGTATTTGTGATAAGCGTGCAATTTTTTGGACTAAATTATTAGCCTACTTTTATCCATGCTGAAATGCTCAGGGTTGATAGAAGACCTCATAATGTTTGCTTATATTCATGTTTTAATTATTGGCACAAACTGACCTTCAAATCTAACACAAAGAATAAGAACTCACCAACTTTTCAGCTGTGTCTACTGCTTTCTTCCGACTGAATTCATTCAGTACATATGGTCTCCCAAGGTTGTTTTTTTACATTATCAACCTCTAGCACACTGAAGTAGCCGTTTGTCACCCAATCTCTATTGGTTACAGAGTTAGGCAGCTGCGAGAAGGTTAAAAGACCAGTTTCCTGAGTTGTAAGATAAGGACAGTGGAAATCAAATAAGCCAGCCTGGCGAAAACTAGTCAGCTGGATTGACTCCCACAAGGTGACCTACCGATGAACTTGTAGAATGAAGACCGTTTTATCAACTATAACTGTATCATTTGAATTGTTCTTAGGGTTTTTCCACTTAATGTACAGACTAGATGTTTAGAAAAAATGATACACTGAACCAACTTCAAATGATACTGTAAATGCAGAAATGCTCGCGGTGGTTATATGTGCACGGTTTTCGCAGCGACCGTTTCACAAACTTAAAACCACCGCAAACATTTTTGTCCTATACTGTAGCAGTGACTATAGTGTTGCCACATGGACTAAAATACATTAAATTTTACATCATTGATTTCATACAATTTTATGAGCTATGTTTGAACATAACAGTACCCGCTTTGTAGCTGCCTTTCTATGCGATGACAAGTTTGTCCTACGAGACCATATACATCAGAAGGATAACTTCTTCTACTGAGATCTTATGGACTTGCATTCATTCAATACTTAGTAATAGCTCGTTTACACAATAGCTAATACCAGATGTTATATATATTTACAATGCTCAAGCTCAAGATGTAAATTCCACCATTCCACCAAGCAAGAAGACCAAAGACTCTATGTACTGCGTGCACTTCAGACACTTCTTTATCATTGTGCTTAGTTTAATATTTGAAACTTATCAAGATAATCAATGTCTATATTCATTAAGCACCATTTGTCTGGGTTATTTTAATTTAAAAAATGCTATAACAGCAAATGAAATACTATACTTATGTACAACTTTCTCTGAACAAGTTATTTTTTTTCAAAACTAAGACAAATTGCTCTCTCAGTCTCACATGAATCATCATCATATCTCACATGAATGAAACAAGTCGAATACAAAATGTAATATATTATTATTAATTAAGGAGTATGGTTGAAGATACTTGTACATCTTGCCTTATACATCATGTAAAAGTAAACTATTAATGTGACATGAAATATATCATAGCTTTGTGGGCTTTTTCTTCAAATTGAGAAGGATAAGTTAAGGTACAGGTGTGTTTGCTCTTCTCAGAGCCAAGTATCCAGTCACAATATCTGATGGCAGCATCCGTATCCTGGAGAACTCATCAGTGTTGGCATATCTTATCTTGGTGTGAGGATCTGTGTAGGAGGCCTGTGAAGAAGAAAAATACATTGACATAGATACAGCAAATGCTTTCGTAATCCCAATGGATACCCTAAGATCCCCACATTAACAGCACAGCATTGCCAATGCCTTCCCAAGAATGTTTTGAACACCTGGATATCTGAAGTGTGCATACCACTAGCTTTTTGGGGGGCTAAATAATACACTTTTTGTAGCCAGCCCGTAACCATCAGCCACCCCGTAACCATCTGCCGGCTGGCGGCTGGTGGTTACGGGGTGGATGATGCTTATGGGCTGATGCTTACGGGCTGGCTACAAAAAGTGTATTATTTAGCCCCCTAAAAAGCTGATTCAGAGCCTGCAACGGAGGCTGGCATACCACAGGGATCACTCGAAACAGCACATGCGTTATTAGATATCTTTGAATTCACAATTTTTTGATGCTACAGTCTTAGGGTTCCTGGTGGAATTATGAAAATTAATGTCAGTATCAGATATAGTTACTCCATTAACTAGGAATAGGTGTTTGCAGAGCAGTAAAAGTCAATAAAATATCGAAAACTTGCCTGTTTTTGAAAATATTAGACCAGGGTTTTATTGAATGCTTTCCGTACTATATTACCTTACTGTGAAAGAGCTGATTGAGAGCATTTCTAATCATGTTTATCTGACAAGTGCTATAATCAAAATGTTACCAGATTTCATAATGTACTTGCTCTTCAACCCTAATATACCAAAAATGCAATCCAAACTTGACTACTCAAAGCTAGATAATAACATATAAACAAATACATATGTATTGCACATTTTGCTGAACCATAAAACATGCTTATTCCCTTTAACAATGACAACCAATAATATGAATTACAGATAGTCAATACTCACCGGCAGACCTGATAAATCTGAGTACTTTTTTGCTGGTTTGAAGGAAGGAGGCCCATCTAAACTGCTGTCTGCAAAATAACAGAAAATTATGAGTTGAAGGAGGAGTATCCAACTATTGTAATGTAGTCTATTCTGACTTGTTAAGTTTGATACTGATAGTCATGGTTAACTAAGGGCACATGCAACCTTTCATCAATTACAACAAAGTGCAGCAAGAGAAGACTGCAAGGAATTCAGGCTACAAATATTTTCAAAAACAAAACAAAGGTAGCAAGTCTAAAATCTTACATGTAGGGTCGTCTGGTTTCCATGGCAATATCCGCTCCATAGTGAGGATCTGTTTCAGATTCTTCCATGTCTTCGTTTTCTTCCCAGCTGATACGCCGCCCTTCCCAGAATGCTGTGGGGCCAAAACAAGAAAACAATTTTACCATATCAACAACTACTTAGTACGTACACAATGTATAGCAAAACCTATACAGTAGTGACAACTACTAAACAATGACTCCCCGTGTGGGGGTTTCTAATACTATTTTGAGTCAAAAAGTTTAAACCGCCCACTGTCTCTGTAAAGTGATGAATAGGTCGGTATGCAATGGTGTAGAACGACCTCCTTATTCATGATTCCTCTAATGAAGTAGTCCTGTCCAGTACAGTACTTTTACTTGATAAAAGTAGAGCCTGCATGGTGACTCAGTGTTTCTATGTTGTGTGCAATTAACTGCCAACATACTGTAGATTAATTTATGAACATGCTAATAATACACTTTGATATATAGAATGTTTTCACATATTCAAGCATTGACATTATTTACCACAAAATTTTGGTCCTTGAAGACAAACTGCTTGTTTGGTGTGGCTTCAGGTGCCGTGGTAGCTGCAGCTGGGTTCTGACTGACTGCAGCTACCTCAGGTGTTTCAGGTGCAGATGCAGCAGCTGCTGCTGACGGCTGCGGAGCAATAAGGATCGAACAGTTGAAAGCAGTGTGCCAGATGCAATTTATGTTTTAACACGCAAATTATTGCAGAAACAACTAAACAGGTACATGCAGCTGAATTTTTTGACAGATTTGCACGTGCCACAGATGCTTCAGGTGCTAATTGCTAATTGTAAGCCTGAACTGAAGCGTGGTGATTACTTTCCAGCCAAATTATGGAGCTGCTGCAGAATTTCGAATTTCTAGATTTCTTTTTCCCACCCGGCGCATACTTTGGGGGAGGGGGGAAATGCTCAATGGTCAAAATATAAGCGTCGGCATGATGGTATCGTATGTAAATCGGTCAGAAATAGGCAAGAGAACTTTACCGTGCCCGGACGTCGTCTCTTCCCTCCAGTTGTAGCGGCGGCAGGACTGTTAGGACGTTTGTTCGGGCGGCGGGACCGAGAATTTCCACCGGGAGACGCCATGTTGGTTCATCTAACCCCTGACCTTTAATGGATCAGTCCACTGTAAAACTAGGGATGTGGTAATTTATATTTTACAGTCTTACACTGCAAAGAATCTTGATTTTGCACAAAAATATGTCGAAAAAAATAACAAAATGATATTGTATGTTGAATTGATAACGTTTAGTCTCCATTGATGTTTTAGATTATTTTGTGCCCCCTCACAAAGTTGCAAAGCCTTTTGACCTTTGACAAAAATTGTTGGTATGCGAGCGACCAAGATCTACGTCCACGTACGTATTTATCTGAAGAAGGCCTGATTTTTTTGGTAGATAGCTCTCTGGACAGGGAGTAAGTGATACATGTTTGGACCCCTTGGTGGCTTTTTTGGGAACTGCAGGAGCAGGTTTTGCTGTAGACTTTGAAAGGAAATAACTCAAGAAGGGCTTGATGGATGGTCGTGATTTTTTATATGTAGATTGAGTAATGATTTACATAATTAGATACTAAATATATTATGCATCTGAAAAATAGTCCCGTTTGAGAAATTATCCCCATGCTTCCCATGAAAAGTGTCCCCATAAAAAGGGTCCCCAAGAAAAAGTTTCCCCATGACAAAGTGTGCCCCATGAAAAATGCCCCCCATAAAAAATATCCCCAATGAAAAAGGGTCCCCAATGAAAAAGTGCCCCCCATTTAAAAGTGCCCCGCATGAAAAAATGTCCCCCATGAAAAAGAGTCCCCCATGAAAAAGTGTCCCCATGAAAAAGTATGCCCCATGAAAAAATGCCCCCCATAAAAATATCCCCAATGAAAAAGTGTCCCAATGAAAAAGTGTCCCCCATGAAAAACGACTTTGTAGTCTCGACCTCTTGCGATGGGGGGAACCCAAGTGAGGTTGACTGCTTTACCATTTTACCTTGTATCATTTGAACAGGGCGGTTACCTAATTTGCCCTGCCAGCATATTTTGGAAACTATCACCTCTGGTGTTTTTTCTCAATTTTTGGTTATGCTGTTGCCAAATGCATGATGATACGAATTTCCTCCTTCCTTTTACTTTACCAGAGAAATTGTTGCGTCGATCCTGCAATGCAATGAGTCTTCTGGACCAACTCACGAAATTCTCCAAAAGCTCGCTGCGACGCACGGAAACTCACGTGAGAACTGTGGACGGGCGAGAATACGTCGAGTCACGTGACGAAAAGGGCCGATCAAACTTGACCCCTGTGGGCGCTAAGGATTATGGGTGGATCGGTGACGTCAAACCTGACCTACAAGTTGCAAAAATTCGTCCAGGTCTATATTTAGGTAACTTACCTTTTTAAAATGTTCTAGTGTTGTTTCGTCTTAAAAAAAGAAGACTTTTATCATCTTCAAATTATCTTCTTCAAATTTGATAAAATGTTCGAACTTGTTACCAAGAATTGATTTCAATGCTTTTTATTGACATGCCATTTGTTGTCTGTTTTTGTTTGTTTGTTTTTAGGGTCTCAAGACGTAACTGTGCGGCCAGAATTACTCAGATCTAACAACGTCACTCACGTTCTGAACGTCGCCGCTGGCGTTGAAACGGAAACATTTCCCGACGCTTTCACGTACAAACACGTTCCTATCTTAGACCTTCCCGAGACCAACATCATTGAGTTCTTTCCAGAGTGCTTCGCATTCATCCACTCAGGAGTGACCTCTGGCGGTGTGTTTGTGCACTGCAACGCGGGTGTGTCCCGCGCGGTCTCCATCGTTGTTGGCTACTTGATGACGACAGAGGGGTTAAATTTCAAAGATGCTTACGGACAAGTTAAAGAGATTAGGTCTAGCGCAAGACCAAATGATGGATTTATGAAACAACTTAAGGACTACAAGCCGTCACTATAAAAATTATGTATTCAAAACACGCAACATAAAAGTAAACTTAATTTCTTCAAATAAAGACCGTTTAATGAAAGACAAAAATACATTTTTTCTGTAAGTCATGTGAGATAATACAAGTATATGATGATAACTACGAATTTATGTGTCAAAGAAATTATGATAGCAATTTTTACTATGAGAATGTGCCTATAAATCATATAATGGGAAACAAACAGTTGTCATTTGTTTACTTAGTAAACATGGGCGTAAGTCTAGCGCGTGGTTAAACAATACACTTAGGTGTAACCTGGTGATAAGTAATATATTACCGCGTAAGGCTACAGTTGGGTCGTAAAAAACTATTAACGTAGGCCAAATTTGAAAAGAAATTATATTTATGGTAAGAATATTACAATAAAAAAGACTTTCTCTCTGTAACGTCTCCAAGTCTCCTATAGCCATGTGGTAAAAGTGCAATATCTTTACTTTTTATACCCCTAGAAAATAAGTGCATTTACCCCCTTTCAAATGTGTACTTATGATTACACGCGTAGCAGATAAAGGTATGTTAAATATACTATACATTTTAAGTATTTGGAGTCTACATTTTCTGACACAGTTTAATTAAACGTCGAATATATAAGCGTTGGAAAGAGCTTACTGATAGATAAACGGTTATGCGCCTTACAGTGACAATCCTAAATTCTAAACATATTATTCGAGTAGACTCAGTATTAAAACTTAGAGAGCTGAAAATATTCTTGATCAAACTCCGGTAAGTTTATCTTCGATGAATGCGATAAGACTTCACGGCCTTCGCGAGGGATTATGGGTAAGAGAGCCCACTACTCACTTAGTCTTCCATAAATTGACAATATGGCAGGAGGTTTGTCAGTTTTATTACTCCTCTTCGTGCTGGGATGTCAAGAAGGCGTCGCGGAGGACAGGGAAGATGAGTGGGACCCTGACACCATGCCCGGAACTAACTTCGACTTCACCGTACATATCCCTGCGCGTACCGAGGAGTGTTTCTACCAGTTCGCACGACTAGGAGCTAGGATGAACATACAGTATCACGTAAGTATCAGGACCCGGTTAGAATTGTCGTACGACCTTCGCACGATTACAAACTGAGGACACATGTCAGATAGTCCTGCATATGTGCAATATATATATAAGATTCAGTTGAAAGAAAGATATATTTCTGCAGATTGCAAGTGCACAACTTTATCGATATATTCTATCCTGAGAGTCGGACAATCGTAGAAAACATTGTAATTTAGACCAAATTAACATGGGCAATAGAAAGTTCCAGTACATGTATACACTGTTAGTTCATTTTCCTCCTCATTTTTTATAACTTAACGATATCACGATGACGATACAAAACATATGGTTTATTTCTACGATTAGTGTAGCTTTGTTGACCCAACGAATGAAGTAACGTATTTGTATAGTGGGATAGATAAGAGATTATTGATTAAATATACACACTACACATACCGAGCTTAAATAGCTATATTCTGAAGCTAACTCATTCAGATATTAATTCGTTGTTTCTGGTTATACACCTGTTGCGCGACAGATCTTATTCAGTCACTGACGGTAGTACTAGTGGATGCGACCTGAAATATCTGCCGGTGTCCAAAATGTATTGCTTGAGTAACTGTTACCTTGCGTATCACATTACCTGGATGTCTGACCTTCGCGATCGTCGACGTATCAAATATCTATACATCAAGAGGAGATCGTAAATCATAAAAGAATCACTGGTTCCAGATATACTTTCACACAAAACAGCTCTTGATTTTATGATGCACAATGTACACGATAAGTCACGGTTACTGTCGTTTACAATCAATATGTGTTACCTACTATATGTCACCATCCAAAGAGACGGCGGGCGGTATAGACTTCTTGGCTATTTTGGCCAATTACTGACGTCACTTCGTGTGTCTTTAAGATCACGTGACCTATGTGATTGGTCATTTAAATCCCGAGGAAGACAGCTGCATCCCTGACAGCAATGGGGCAGTAGAAAAATTGATGGGCAAATTCTTGTGTTGCAACATGTTCTTCTTTTTTTTACTAATACTACTATGCAATTTTCTTGTTCTCTACCAGGTTATAAACACTGGGATTGGGATGGCCACTAGCAAGGATAAAAGCGTTACACTGCGCGTGCGCAGACCAAAGGGCAAGCCGCTGAAGAGATTGTTTCTGCAGGAGGAGGCGGAAGATGAATACGTCATCGATGAGGCTGGTGAGTTGTTTTCTTTTATTTACATCATTGAGGGGTTTTCAATAAGCTCATTACTTAGTTTGCAAACTTAATCATCAGCAGACAACGATTGTAACAAGTACAGCGTTGCAAGTTCAAGTAATACAGCATAACTCGACATGTGCTAAAAGTTTACTGTAGGACTTTTTTGTCATTCTGCGATTTTCATCATTTTTTTCATCAGCACTTTTCCGCGTTCGTTGAGCAACTATCGAGTGACGAAAACTCTTATTCCAATTCAATCCGGCTCAAATCAATTGTTGTCTTTTGTAAGTTTCGGATGCTTTTGTCTGCAAGATTGTACTTTTAACATCATGGATCACGTTCGGCGAATTCTACAGTCATAACTCATGTAAATTCGATTTTGATACCGGTCGCTCAAAGGTTTCCAGTCAGTGGAAATGGGGGTTATTGGTTGGATATAGGCGAAGAGTACAGCTGCAAAGCTTAAGAATCGATTTATAATTAGTATTTTAAAAATCTGACTGTTTCATTATACCAAGCGTGCTGAAACGTTGAGTTTAAAACTGCGGTTCTCCTACTTTCCGCTAGGTGCATACGAGATCTGCCTGTCCAACTCGCACAGCATGTACATCAGTAAGATGGTGTACCTGTTCGTCAGCGTTTCGTACAAGGAGGACTGGGAGCAATACAACAAGGTTCTCGTCGACAACTTTGAGTCGATGCAATCCATGGGTAACCTGACTGTGAGTATTACGTTCAGTTCATTAATTGATATGTTAAAGGCATCTAGAGCATTTTATGAGGCTTGAAACTTGAATAAAAAACTACAATTTCTAGTCATTCCTACACATCGTAAGTTTCAATAACACTATACCATTACATATCGACATTAAAGGAGCAAAGATACGATGTCGTTGTGTGGTGAGAACTGATAGAAAATCCAAGCCCTAATAGACTGATCCTGACTGTCCATCACAATTTGCATTTTTATGTTTTAATTTTGCATTTCTACGTTTTGACGGAGGTGGGCGGGGCTATGGTATCGGTCTATTTACACTAGGCGCGTCAAACTAAAATATCACCATGTAGCTTATTTTTGTGCCGATTTTGAGCACTTTTGATAAGAAATCCGCACGCAAATGTGGTAAACTGTGGCATTAAATGTCAATTTCATAAAAATTACAGCAACTAGGATATTTCCAGTTTTCAAGCCTCATAAAATGCTCTGGTTGCCTTTAATATTTCAAACAAATGTTGAAAAGATTGTGCTGCTGCAAAACTAATACGCATCAATAATGATATTAATCTTTATTCTATATTGCATATTCATGCCTAGAGGGCGAAATGCACATATACTTGGCGTAATGAATGTAAGAAATAAAACCTGGAACACAAAAATACTACATTCTAATATTTGTACCAGAACGTTATTATGTACTATGCACTAAACCATTATATACTATCTTGAATCTGTATATGTGATAGTTTTTTCTTTATTTTTTTTCAACACATAACTGCGTACAATTCCTATTTTCTTATATATGATTTCCTTTCTAAAATCAATTGTCAACCAATTTTTTTTTTTACTCCTACGGACTTTTTCCTTAAAATTGTCAATGTCAGCAACAAGATATAGATATTCGTGCAAATAAAAAGTGATCGACAATATCTATGACAAAATATATTTTATTGTGTGTTTACTGCGTATTTATTACTTATAAAAATGGATATTTTCTTGGCAGAGAGCTTTTTTCCGTCAAACTTCATTGTTGTTGTTATGCCTATTGACAGCAAACAATGTCCATGGTCCGCAACCGAGTCAACTACATGCTGAGCTTCCAAAACTACAATCGGTGGCATTTTGCTAAAGACCTCCGAATGGCAAGAATCAACAAGTTCTACGTGCAGTTCTGGTCATTTCTGCAGTGTGTCGTTATTGTCGGATGCGCCTTTTTCCAAGTGAGTACATGCACTCATCTTATTACGTCGTAACAGGTAGAGATTTTCTCTTGGAAAATGTATCACTGGGTTTGAACCAAAATGTAGGATGTAAAATTTTAGATTCACACAACCGTTACTAAATTTCCACATGAAATGTCACATTTTCTGAGCCTCGTTCATAAAAACACACAATATCCAAAGAAATTTAGCTAGTAGTTTACGTCAAAGAGACTAACAATACGATTTATCAGAGATTACTGTAATCACGTTATAGTTCATGTTTCATCGTCATCATACTCCTAAATTATTCATTTTCACGGTTGGTTACGATTTTCTTTGCATTTTTTCCGCTTTGAAAAACTGATAAAATTCCAAGTTTGTATCAGGTGTGCACTTTGAAATGAAAACATCTGTTTTCAGGTGTTTTTCGTGAAGAAGCTGTTCAACGTCAAGACTGTAACTCCGACCAACAAGCCACGATGCTAACGTCAACGGTTTGATCTTAAGTTGGTAGTTAGAAAAATATGGGCTTGCTAGTAAGAGGTAAACGCTAAGAAAAGATCCAGCTAACTTTAAGTAAATAAGCTTTCAGTAGGGCAATTACTACAAGTTCTTACATATTGCTAACAACCGATGTTATCTGTTAATTGTTTTGAATAGTTCCTTTCTTCTTGTTGAATAAAGACTAACGTCCGAGGAAGATATCATTATTAAATAGTTATATCAAGTAATATTAAATTTGAGTGATATAACGATGATTCCAGAAGCAAGCAATATTTAATATGGTTCTAATTGTTTAAGATGATAGTTTTTTTCAAGAGAGGTAATTTGAGATGTATACAAAGGAAGTGAGCTAGTTATCTACTAGACTGAAAGAAACCGTAGCCTGGCCAAAATACATACATGTAAATAGCCTGTTAGCAGTTAAATTACGTACGTAAGAAACTGCTTGTCATAACTAAAAGATAATTTGATACAACATTAGAGTTATACGGCGAGATTTTGACCAACCTGAATATGACGACGTTTTCTGAGAAGAAAAACAACACTTTTGACGTCTAATTCAAAGAAACGTTGTGAAAGATCTGTGAAAATTTGATTGTATGTGCGAAAAATGTTGAAAGTTAATCTTTTTCATACCATTCCACGTGCGTTATTCTCCCTCATATCAGCCCACGTATACCCTTGCCGGTCCGCCCCTAAAGAGTCAATATTTACATAGGCAGGTGTATTTTGCTGTGCGCTAACATTTTGTGTGTTTTGCTTTTGAGTTATCAACGCGTATCAGATGTTCGGTTCTCACGGTGAAACAAAAGGGCCTGAATAAATTCTCTAGTCGCTACAGATTATACCATGTTTTCTTTACAGATGCCTGGTAAAACGAAGAGGGGGCGTTGTATCTTTTCAATCTGACCGACAGATTTGGAGAGCTCTTTATGATAATAACATACACATTCTCTATAGACGCCAGGCAGAAAAATTCAAGGAAAAATTGAACTGATTGTACTGTAAATATGCCAAATGTTGTTTAGATTATTGCAACAAAAAAATTTATTCTAGTAATCAAATGTAGTATTCAGTGAAGGACAAACCCCATAGAAATACAAGCAAAGACAGCAATATGCCGCATTTTTTCTCCGTTGTTGTTGGTCCCTTATTTCTCTCGCAGCGCCTATACTAACGCTAAATGAATCATACTCCCTAGCTAAAACGTGATTAAATGGCCCAACACCAGGCCTTGACTACCCTGAATTTTTCCATCTCAAACACCCAAACAACAGGCTATTTCTTTACCAAAGCTGTAGCTAACACGTATAGTGACACGTACTCTCTACATCTACCAGCAATATTTCTCCCACGGTAATATAATAGATGACCCGCAATGCAAACACCATAAGTACTGTTGTTAAGTACCGGGTAATATTTCCTCCCAAACTCACCACCCTTATACACGTTGAGTCGCTAGTCAGGACGCAAAATGAACATATTTTTGCAGTTCCTAGCTGTGTTCTACGTTTTAGGTAGTGTAGACGTTATAGGACAGGAGCATGTGGATGAATGGGATCCGGACCATGCACCGGGGACTACGTTTGATTTTTCTATCATGGTGAAACCGAGGAGTGAAGAGTGTTTCTTCCAATACGCGAGGGTGGGCGCCAAGATGCACGTGGAATTCAGGGTACGTAACGTAACGTTATGTTGTAAAGTTAACCCCCGTAATTCCTATAGGCACATTGCTAAGATCGCCACATTACAAAGTCGGAATGTAAAGATATATACTAAATCAGTACCAAAGTAAGAATATTTGTTGAGGTCTCTACAACACCATTACTAGTATTTAGTATGAGAATACTAGTTGACGTTACACACCTTTCCACTGAGGCGGAGACCAAAAATCTCATTATTAGTTCGTTGATAAAAATGTATTTTGTAAGTTCTGTGTGCTTTTGGATCATACCTTTACATCATGGATGATATTTCATCCATCAAATAATAGGTCATACACATCCATTTGTGGTCTCCATCCAGCGAAAAGATGGCCTAACGAATTTTTGTCAATAGTGCGTTGCATAAAAGATTGTATTTTGGTCTATACGGTACATATTTAATTAGATAGCTTAGCTTCCCCCAAAAGGTACATAAAATAGAACAGACTTGTTGAAATCTGAAATAATATTCATCATACATAAATATGTACCTTTTTTGGGAGTTAAGTTGAGATTAAACTTACCTATTTATAATAGCCCCTTTATGATCTATGATAACATTAGCCTCTTTACATACTATTACTTTAAGCTCCGTCAACTTTTTGGCGACGCCTCAGGGGTGCAGCCTTCTTCTCAGTTGTAAAACCAGAATTTGAATGTCTGTGATAATATACTCTCTATATAGGTGGTGAAGGGCGGAATGGTTGAGAATGACCGTTTCATCAACTTCATGATATTCCGTCCTCACGGCCCCCCCTTGTCGAGGCTTTTTGTCACAGAGGGGAACGAAGATACGTACGACATTGAACAGCATGGTAAGATTATAAACATAATTTTCTTATCAATTATGCAAATTAAACCCTAATTTGAATAATGCACATACAATTACGTTGTATGTGGCTACATATCAAAATCATGTTGCCTACATATCAAAATCATAAAAATCCATTAATCTTATGTTAAAATTAAAGTCTGCAAATAAAACGTCCCTGCAGTTCTGATATAAACTGCTAGAGGACCCAAACCTGTGACACTTTTCCCAAAGCGCAAGAGCTATAATCTAAGGCCCCAGAAGTGTAACTATAGCATGTCTAGAACACGATATATGCATGTTTTCCCAACATTTAGTATGCCTTTCTAAAATTGCACTTTTTTACAATTCGCCTCGCTTGAATCATTAATTATGATTAAAGATGTGCAATACTAGAAAATGACAGTAAATGTTGTAAAAACAGGCATAAAGCACAGAGACTGAGCTGGACCCTTACATCTCATAATGGACATATCATACATTTATCATATATCTTATGTCATAACATAGCTTCTCTGTACAGGTGTGTACCAGATATGTGTGTCCAACCCCCACACTAAGTTCTACACCAAGGTGGTGTACCTGTTTGTGTCCGTGTACTACCAGGATGAGTGGGACAAGTTTGCCAAGGAAGAGTTTGACTACATGATATCAATGAGAAACGTCACGGTATGTCATAATTTATACAAATTTAAAATCTTAAAATCATGAGTAAGCCCAACACTCAACTATGTACCAAAGCTAAGATATACAAGGATCAACTTTTCAACTACCACTGTCGCCTTCTTCAGGATCAATACTGATAAATCACTTCCGAACGTAAACTCGCGAGAGTTATAGACACGTGGCCTAATTGACAAGTGTCTTTATGGATACGTGAGGTCAGCAATAATCAAACGTACCAGGAAGTTTATAACGCCCTCAGTCTCTGTTGAGTGATGGCTGGAGTGCCCTGATGTATATGGCCTCCTTTATACCTCTCATTAAGTAGTCCTGTTCGGTGTCTAGTATTCTGATTTTGTCTTAAATTGTTGATTCAAAAGCTGCATGTTTATTACGAGAAAACTTGAGAATTTCAAAAGTTAGAACAAAACACTTGAAATACAGTCAAACCTGTCTATAATGACCACTCAAGGGATTTGGCCACAGTAGACAGGTGGTCACTATACACAGGATTCTTGATGCGTGTGTCAATGGGAATAATAAGCTAAGGGACCACTCTAAAAAAATTCCAGAAAAAATTCTAAAATGTATATTGAGATATGCCGTATATGTTTTCCCAACCCCATAACTGTTTAACGCACTAACTGAACTTTATATAATTTTCTTTTCATAAAGGATTGTGTACGTAACATTTTTCCTTAATTTCTTTCTTTCCAGACTACAATGAGAACAGTTGACTGGAAAGTTCAACAGATGACACAACACCAGGTTCACAACCGACATTTCCTCGCGCGTGACTTCTACCTCATCCAGTCAAACAAGAAGTACGTGGACGCCTGGTCGCTCCTACAGTGTGTCGTCATCGTGGGGGCATCTCTGTTTCAGGTGAGTTACATGTATACTAGTGTAGATCCTGAACAGTGTACCTCACTGTGGTTTGCCGTTGAGTTGAGTTTATTGAGATACCTTTAGCCCCTCTAGGGGGCTAATCTTCCAGGGCTCATAAACACTACATGTAATACTGTTTGTATTTGCTCTGGTTTTATGTTTATAGTTCAGATCTCAAGGCAAAATTATCACACTGCGAACACATGGAAGTGTGAAGTACATTGTACCATGTACCCTACTTCAGGAGGGAAAAACCTACTTTTAACTTAGATAAAAAGACTCTTTTTACACAACCAAGAGATTTATTCCACCAACGTTTCGGTGACCATCTGTCACCTTCTTCAAGGCAATTCTGACTGGTTCACATATAGCAATGCAGCACAGGTGTTGGGCCACTGCTGCTGCTAAAGCTTATACATATTCAGATGCATTCGTAAACGCAAAATATTTACATATGTACAATCACAGGAGATGACATCACTATGCGGTCCCAAACGTACAGAAGTGTAACACATACACAACTATCGATTAAAAACAATGTAACGACTCCTTTCAACTTGTTTGAGTGTCTGCAATTCCCAACAAGGTCACATACCAGGGGGCAAAAAAATTCGACCTTAACCATTGTCTTCCCATTAGGGTGAAGACCTACCCACATACTTGTAACGAAATATGATCATAATCCATCCAGAGGTTCTTGAGTTACACTGACTACAAAATCTGGAAACACAAACACACACATATGATACCTTAATTTCATGTCAGTAATTATACACAATGCAGTATTGCCATAAAAAATTATGTTCATACTCAGTGATGATATTTTTCGTTTGTGGGACTAAAGGTACTGCAAAGAACTATGGGT
The DNA here is from genome assembly GCF_035083965.1 of Branchiostoma lanceolatum. NCBI lineage: Eukaryota > Metazoa > Chordata > Leptocardii > Amphioxiformes > Branchiostomatidae > Branchiostoma > Branchiostoma lanceolatum. The sequence goes on along the minus strand of NC_089734.1, from coordinate 13,081,100 downwards.
AAGGGGGTGAAGTGTACCATCTCTGCTTGCCTTGCCTTTTAATTGTATATGATTTGAAAGTTTTACTTCATTGACTGTACATGTATGTACAGTAAAACATTCATTTATTTTTACCTCATGTATTTCAGGTCTACTTTGTGAAGAACCTATTCAACACCAAGTCAGTGACACCAACTAACAAACCAAGATGCTGAAAAAAGGAAATAAGAGCAAGAAAAACATAACATTTTTGTCTATCAATTTACTTAATTAAGTAATTAATTCACCGACTCAAACTATTTTCCCACTGTAAATCTTCAAATACATGTAGTTGCGGTGGCTTTATCTTCACTGTTTTCATAACACAGTAAATTGATGATTTTGTGCTACTGTATTCTTTTGACCGCAAACTTAAAACACTGCAAAAACCTTCCCTGAGCCCTTCTACTAAATTGAATCCATGAGAATATAAATAGAATTTTAGAGATACAAATTAGTTAAAAAACATTATCAAATGTTTTCTAAAGTCTGTAGGATATGTTTGAGTAGAGTCTGCTGATTGTTCTTGTCAAGAAGGTAAAAATGGCCTCCAGGAAGTTTAGTTTTCTGGAAAGCACTGTGACTTGTCAGCTGAGCCCATGCTGAAAAAAGAAAGAAAACATTAATTAAGATACATTGTATACGTTATTGGTCCTTTTTAGCAAACAATGAATAGATAGGTAGATAAATAAATGAATAAATAAATAAAATAAACATCATATAGTAACAGGAGTTTGTTATGTTCTTTCTTGTCATAAGGTTTGATCAATATATCATAAATAGTGTCAGTGTTTCTTTATAAATATATACAGTACTACAGAATATGATATCATAAAAAAGCATGTAAATCAAAAAATCTTAAATCCTATGATACACATTCAAGTGAATCCATGATCTTTTTCATGCCTAACAATGCACAATGCATCCATATATCAAACAAACAGTCTAAGCTCGCTTCAGCTAAAAAGCTTTTAATTTGTATTTCATGCAATATACTAGAGTCATTCCAACTATTGGACATGATGTACATGTAAACAGTGGTATGATACCCACCATCCAGATCATGGTCTCTGTCTTCAGTTCCATCAAAACATGTTACAGGACAGGACAGCTCTGGGCCTGAGTCTGGGATCTGGTAGCTGCAAAAGAATATCATGTTAAATTTATATTGTAGTTACTACAAAAACAGTAAACTAAATGACAGATGTTGTCTAAAAGTCATTAGAAGATACAAACGAAGATCTTGTCTACTACAAAAGAGACAAGAAGCCCACAATGGTTCCTCATCACTAAATTAGCAATAACAAACTCATTAACTAAAAGATTGTAGCAGGTCAAATTAAAAAATAGCAAATACTTTACTTGATAAAAAAGAGAAGGTAACTAGTGACATAAGTGACATGTGTGAATATTGAATTTTTAAGAATTATGAATTGTCTTTAGTTGTAGATGAATGACTGAAAAATGTTATGCTAATTGCTGTTATGCCACAAAATGTCTGCTATATTTGATCAACTACTTACTAAGTGTTCCCAATCTTTGAAAAATGACGCCATAGAAGCCAAAGATTCATTCCTTGCAATTAATAAGGACTTACCGGGTGTTATACCATCAAACATTTGGTACAGTCCAATTCTTTGTCTTGAAAAATGCAGTTTAAAGATCTTCGAATCATTGAATTTCATCAAGTAAAAAGCTATGCGACAGAAAAGTCATACTTGTAAGCATCTAGTAGCTCCAAGTCTGCCCTGAGTGGAGGAAGAAACAGTTTCATCATTCCTTTGTTCTGAAGAATCTCTTCAGGCGTTCCCCCTATCTGTCGGATGTAGTCAAGGAATGCCTCCTCAGACATCTCAAAGACGGGTTGTCTGTTCTTCTGGTATCTTAGAGGGGACTGAAATAAGTGAAGATGTTACAATCTGAGAAGTAATATCGATTCTATACTCCCACTACTGTATTAAAATATATATCTATCCTTACTTTCATTCCCCGTTTTTAAGGCCAAAGTCGTAGGCTACAGATAACGTTTCAACGCCTTAACCACAAATTTAAAGTTCTAAAGTCTCGGAACATCTTTACAGTTACACTGACTGTGTAGCATTGTCAAACATACCAAGAAATATCAAAGAAAACAATTTACTGCCATTGGCATGAATTGATAAATAAAAGCTCAGTATCACTGAACTATTGACCGTACACCAAATGTACAATTTTAGCAAAAAAAACAAATCAAATTTCTTGACAATGTATAGAAATGTAACCCTCCATTGAAAGCACTATCCTCCAAGTAAAATGATCATGATGATAGCCACATCTAACTGTAAGTGTTTTATTCAATCAACGTTTCGGTGGCAATTCTGACTGGTTCACATTGCACTGCAGCACAGGTGTCGCTGCTTTGCGTTTGGGAATGCATCTATAAGAAGCGACACCTGTGCTGCAGTGCAGTGTGAACCGGTCAGAATTGCCCTGAGGAGGGTGACAGATGGTCACCGAAACGTTGGTTGAATAAATCACCAAGGTTGCATAAAAGAGTCTTTTTATTCAGTCGTAAAAACTGCAAAAGAGTTACACGAGCCACTGCATATCTTACCTGAGGTGCAGACACTCCCGACACAAACAGGTGCTGAGGCTGCAAACCGTACCACTTCTGTAGGTACCTGGCTACTTCAAATGCTGTGAAAGCTCCCATGCTGTAAAAGTAGCAAATAAACTTGATTAATCAAAAAAGCTTCGCAGCGCCATTATACAACAAATGTACATTTAAAAAGGCAAAACTCCCATAGCCTTTTTCATGCTATAGGCATGATAGGGGCAGTGGGTTGTTATTCACTGTGTCTATGGCACTCTATGATATAATTATATAATTTTTTTTTCAACCTTTATTTAACCTTGAAATTTTACACTCAAGATCTTCGGCCGAGTTCAAGGAATGGAAGGTAGAGTCCATCCCTCTCCTTCCACCACCTTTTACCTCCCCAACCGAAGTCAGGTACCCATTTTTACACCTAGGTGGAGTGAGAAGTCACTATCTTGTACCCCCAATGACCTAGAGGTCAAGGGACTAGGTAGGTTGATAGTAGGAGTGAGAGGAGTTTTGTTATGTACCTTTCCCAAGGAGACAATATCTAGCCAGGTATGCCAGGAATTGAACCAGTGACCTCACGATCCTGTGTCCCCGTTAACATTAGCTATAGCCACTTGCAGTGGCTATCAACACCAACATTACACACTGCACAACTTTAAATACTTAAAGCATGCTTTAGCGTATACATTTAGAGATCAATTTTACTTTCTCATTAAGATTTTTATTCAGTTATTACTATTTAATTTTAATGATATCTACCTGTGTCCAAAGAATGCAAATGGTTTGTCTTTAAGTTTTGGTAGGATAGTTGTGGAGATGTCATTTGTAAGAGCCTCCATCGTCTTGTGGCACGGCTCCTTTAGCCGAGTTTCTCTTCCTGGTAGTCTCAGCGAGTACACTGCAGTGTAAACAAGGAAACAACATGTCTGAATAGCAAAACAAATAAATATGATGCTACTGTAATTAGTGAAACCATTATAATAGCAAGTTGCTACCACTTTTTTTTATATCTGAGTACATCGTTTTAAAAAGCAACAACAAATTAACTGTATGGTATGATAAACAGTGTAACAATGACACAATAAATTTTACATTCGTCCCAAATTTCAATGTGTTGAAATCAATTTAACAAAATTGTTATTCAATAGCACATTATACCAGTTACTAGTACAGTAGTACTGATATCAAAGCTTTCCTTTTAAAATTCAAACTGCCTTTTCAAGATTTTGAGGTTGATTATCAAAAGAGAATTGTCATCTTCAATCTTGTGCCAAAGGACGGGTCCAAGGATAATTCCTTGGGGAACACCAAGTTGCTTTACAGATATCTGCATGAATATTGTTTACCTTCAACAGTGCCGGGCATAAGCTTGCCCCAGTTGTTATAGTACCCAGACCCTCCCCCTGCCCAGGGGAAACAGAAGAGACGGACAGCGGCGTCAGGGTGGCGGAAACGGCAGGCCAGAAGTTTGTCCATAACTCTACTCATATAACGTTAAACTTACAAGACGGTATTCAGGTATTCAAGAACTTTACTTCCTCATTCAAGTCTACCGGGAATATTCTATAAGGACATCCGGGGGTGTCAAGTAATTGTAACAAAAGTCTATATGCACTACCCTTGAATATAAATTAAAATGTATAATATTAGATGAAAATGGTAAATGTGCTTTTTAGCAAAGCAGTAAATTTAGATTATCATTATTTTCTGAAAGACTAATGATAAACTTGGTTACAACTCACCCCTATAGAATTAGTGGTATAGTCTAAAGGTTGTTGACCTTTCACCGATTTTAAGTTTTAGACTGTACCATACGTTAGGGATGAGTATACTACCATCAAATTAATAATAATCAGTATTTAGATCGATTTGCTCAGTATTATATCCTAAAAAAATTATCTTAATATTGTTTTGATAATTTATTATATTATTTAGAACTTTGTTTGCTTTATTTTGCTAGGAATAAAACTACTTTTGTCGAACCTGTTCCCCGTGTACTTGTGAGTTGACTTGTCCCTTAACAAGATGGCGGCTTGACAGGTGAAAATATTGGTAAGTTGTGCAGAAAAGTAACATTTCTAGCTTAGATATTCTTTATCTGCACTAACAGTCACTCTTCTAAGTCGGAAAGACTGTAGAAATCTGAAATTAGCATTATTGGTACAGTAGCATCCATGAACAGAGTGGTTCGTGTCCATCTTTGCTAGGTTGTTGTGGGTTATTTTTAAAGAGGAAGGAAGGGTTATGGGAGGGGAGGGGGTGTGTCGTGTTTTTCTGTTAATAATTGTTTTTACCTTGAACCACACTATGGGAGAAGGTTGAGGTCACTCCCTGCCTGAAACAAAGACCACCCTATAGCATGGTACGTAACTGATAAAGAGCTGTCGTCAGAGGAATGATCAAAAATTTCCAAGATGGACTTTAGACTATGATCACTATCGATCATTATCTAAACTCTACTATCTACAGTAAAGGTAGCCTGGAAGCCAGACTGTTTCCAGGGCCCTCACTGGCCAGCTCCTCGGCTGCAGTGCCAACATGCCCCCGAGGAGGAAATCTTTGCTCAGCCCCCACCCCCTTGAGGTAGAACCTAAAGCTGAGTAAAAATTTCCTTGGGGGAATGTTGGTCCTGGGGCCGAGGAGATGGCCTCTAGTCTTCTTTCTTTTGTTTTTGTATTTTGCATGTGATATTGTTGTTTTTGCATGTGAAATTGCATAGTGGGAACCCCATCCAGATTGTGAGTTATGGTGCAGTGGTTTGGTCGTGTTGTTGGTGTGTGCAGATTCTTTCCAGTGCTGCGGGTTAACAGAGGTACTGTACATGTATGTTCTTTCAGCAAAAACTGCTTTAGTAAGGCTCACAGCAAATGTACTTTAATTTAGCCTGGTATACGTAACTAACCCCATCGGGCGCTTCCAGGGATATACTCTGTAGTGTTCTTCCCTTCTGGGAATGTTACCTGCCTGCCCAGGTTAATAAGAACACTTTGAGGAATCGTAAGGAAAAGATTTGCTGTTAGAAAGATTTTTAAAAAAGGCTTTAGAAAAAGCCAGTGCTTACAGGGCTGTGAGGGTAAAATATCCCTTTGCAGGGCCCATGGGAACTGGTTACTAGTACCAGGCTATGGCAAATGCTGTTCAGACAATCCTGATTGTTCTTCTGATCATGAAAGCTGGAAACGACTACTGCCACCACGCTACTCTCCAAGCAGAGGTTGGTGGGGAAGATTGTGACCATTTTATCATATGCCCCGTTTTTCGTCCGCTATCCCCACCAACCTCTGCCCCACGTTGCAGGCGCAAAGGACAAGGGGAGGAGTAGTTCTTTGGGAAATGTGTCAAAGTCCCTCCCCATGCCCCTACTTCCCGCAATCTGTGAACTGGTAACGGAAATAGTTTTACAAGGCGCCCAGCGCGCTCGCGTGCTAATCTGGCACACTCACATTCAACCGCGCATATCTTATTAGCATACTGGGGATAGCGGACAAAAAACGGGGCATAATTATGATCTTCCCCACCAACCTCTGCTTGGAGAGTACCACCACGCCACTTATATGCATGATTTGTGAATGTAATTTGCAATCAATCAAAGTATGAGCCTTGAACCACGGAGACTGATCAACAGAATTGGAACCAGATGGCTGCTTGATTGATGAACATGCAAAATTCCCTTGGAGAAGTAGATGACATCAAATCACACCAGAAATATTAATCTTTTTATTTTTGTTACTTTCCCTAAGAGAAAATCAGTATACATATTTCTTTATTTTTTTTTACAGTAAACATCGTTAGGATGGCGTCGAGTGAGGCTGAGAATGCCACCCCCAGGGAGCGGACATTCCAATACCAGGACTCCCTCCCCTCACTGCCCCTACCAACTCTCAAAGATACTCTGGACAAATACCTGTACTCAGGTAAGCACTTATATACAAAAAATTAAACTGATCTTTAGCTGATCTTCCACTGATTGTGACAGAGAAGACAAAGACTATGTGACAGTGTATATAGTATACAGGTTCATTGTACCAGGGAAATTCCCCTAGCTCTTTTTGACAAATACAATGAACCTGCAAGGCTTAACGTCCCATTATAGGATTGCAACCCTTTCCAGTTAAGCGTGCATGCCAGGTGAGGGGGAACAGCCGGGATTAGAACCCCCGACCTCTTGGTCCAAAGGCAGGGTCACTGAACAACCAGACAATGATTAGGTTTCACATGCAAGAGTATATTTTAACAATGCCACATTGTTGTCCTGTATGTCAAATATTCCAGAACACTGTTCAATGTCAAATTTTTTTAGTCATTTTAAAGCTGTGGTTTCAAACTTCGTTTCAAACGCTGTTGTTTTCAGTGAAGCCACATGTGACAGAGGAGGAGTACAAGAAGACAGAGGCAGTTGTAAAGGAGTTTGAGACTGGGGCAGGGAAGGAGTTACACAAGAAACTACTGGACAGAGCCAAGACACACAGGAACTGGGTAAGAGCAGTAAAGGGAACTTCCACTTTGAAGTTGCATGAGCATTTAAAGTCAACTCTTATGATAATTCTGCAGGGTACACTAAGGCTGCCACAAAAATGGTGTTATGGAGGCTTTCTCAAAAATGTTTTGAACAGCTGGCATGGAATATCCGATGTCTCTTGTACTAGTGAGTGTGCAAAACTCTGGGATTACTGGTGCTGCATTGTTAGATCTCTTTAGATAAAATTACCTAGAAATTACCTAAAATCTGTTTATTTCATTTTCTGTCATCATTGAATTAGTTACTGAATCCAGGTTTGACTATATAAAAATTATATGTAGAAATATAGTAACACATGTTTCTGCATTATCTTTCTTTCTGTAGCTGTCAGAATGGTGGTACAATTTCGCATACTTGGAGCCGCGTTACCCGACCCCCGTGTACGTGAACATTTCGGGACCGTCTCCGGCACACGAGCACTACTGGCCTCCCCAGGACGGCTCCCAGTTGGAGCGCGCTGGACTCGCCCTCTGGCACACGCTCAACTTCTGGAAACTCATGAAAAAGTAAGTGCAGTCTAGAATATACTGTAAATGCAGAATTAGATCTAGAAATGTCTGTGGGGATTTGATTTCGCGATAGGAAGAAAATGGAGTGTTCGCGGTGCTTTTGAGACAATAGTATAGCGCTACATTCACACAATGGAATGGCTTTTCGCAGTTTTACACCTGGGTGGAGTAAAAAACATAGTGTTAAGTGCCTTTTTCAAGGGTACAATGTTAGTGGCATGTCAGGGAATTCGAACCCAAGACCTTTGGATTCTGGACCAAACACCCTAACCGTTATGCCAACATGATACCACTGTTAACAGAGTTACCAGTCGAGAGCTAAAATAGGATGGATACCTGGTTTAAAGGAGTCTAAATTGTTTGCTTGAATCCAGATTGTTTTTCAAATTGACCATGAGTTGAAGCCTGACTGCAGGGCTACATTTTGTAACATTATAAACATATATAGAGTTCTTGAATTCCCTGAGGGACACTTTCAACAATGGTTGAGTTCAATGTTTCTAACAAAAGATGGGATAGTCTTCAAACGTTTTTGTGTGCCTTCCTAAATGCGTGATAGACACTCGACTACATTCGTTAAGCTTATAATTATCGCTTCCACTGTTAGCGAGAAATTCTGCCCAAAGTTTGCCATAGAAGGGGATCTGTATGGGGGTACATGGATTTAGAAAAGGATTATTGTCCAAAAGACAGCTAATTTTGTTTATTTTGCCGAAAGTCAAGTGCATTTGTATCCCGAAAAATATAATTTATCAGAAAATAACACCCACTTCTTGAGTGGAATGCTCCTTTAGCTATACTGCCATGCTGTTGCATTTGATTATTTAGCATCCTCTTGACAGACTTCTTGTTGTTTGTTGAAGTGTGGAGTGGCCTGTTGATAAGATGGACCGTGGGAAGACCCCCTGTAGCATGGAGCAGTACAAACACCTGTTCAACACCTGTAAGATTCCAGGGGAGAAGAGAGACAAGATAGTCTCACACTTTAAGACAGGTGGGAAGAGCTTTGTGTGATACATGTACAAAATGCCTCTTATGAATGCTACTGATATGTTATTGGAAATTAACATTGACCCAATTGCAAAGTATTTAGATTTATCTTTAGTTTGATTTGATTGATTAATTTGACTGTAAAAAAAGTACAGCCAGGGCTACCCAACTAGCCGAAGTCTATTACAAAAGGTTAGTTCTGGTAACTGAACAATGTACAAAAGTCAATACAAAGGGAATCCGATTTTTGGAATTCTGTCGTTGTTATTTTTCCAAATCTAAGGCCATGTTGATTTGATTGTATTGATGACATCCTCTGGGGACCCAAAAACTGTTGCGAGCGTGCGAATAAAAAAACTTGATGCGAATGTCATCCATAATTTTATTATAATCAAATCAACATGGCCTAATATGACAAATTTTGTGGCCCATTCTCACAGTGTATGAAGGAGAAAGCCCCACCCATCTCTGTGTCTTGCATGCTGGAAGAATCTATACTGTTGAAGTGATCGATGACAACAATGTACCATATACTCCACCTGAACTGCAACGGTCAGTATATAGAACGTTTTCACTTAATGTAGCAGCAAGAAGGTTAAAAGACACAGCTATTTGCATTACAGTGAGTTTAGAATTGTAGTTCAAGTGGTTTTGGTCATCTAGAGATCCTCTGGCTTTTTTCATTATAATTTTGAGTATGTGTGTGTACTGTGTAAAGTAATTGTACACATTAGTATACACAATTTAGACTCTTGAAGTAACGGAAATGAACTAAACAAATGGACACGGACCATGAACCAGCTTTCGCCCTACTTTATGTTGTATGTTGTAGAAATTGTATATTGTTGCACCATAAATATGTAATGATGTATGTTGATAGAGTTATTAGGACTCAAATGACTGTGTATCTCTGTTATATTGTATCTGACCCTTACCTCTTCCCTCATGACCTCAATGAAAAGCGGCCTGCGTGCCGATTTGATCTTATCATGAATAAACAAAGGTTCAAGCAATTATTATTCTTGAAGTTTAAGTGTCAGAAAAAATACTTTGTTTTGTTACATAGATCTAAGATTAGGTATAGATTTCAGATTCAAGTCCTGAAGAGAGGCAGTAAGGTTTATAAGAGAATAGTTCGGAGAATACCAGAAGAATACATGACTGCTTTGAAAATTACCAAATTGTAGAAATGTGCCAGACGTATAACATTTGTATATGGTTTAGATTTTTGGACGGATGAGGTGAAATTTTTGTTTGTCCCAACAAGCAAATTTCCGTCTCGGGACAGTGGGACGGGTCCTGGAGATGGCACCTATCTGGATGCTTCGGAACAGTTAAAGAATGGTGTTTAATAATTGTATACATTGTACGTCAACAGACAGCTGACTGTAATAAAAGAGAAGTGTGCAGGACAGCCAGCCGGCCCTGGGGTGGGGGCTCTCACTTCTGAACAGAGGACGAAATGGTGGCAGGTGCGTCATATTGTTGCTTAATTACATGTAACGTTGGGTAACATAAATTCGTGGGGTACTTAAATTCGGGATTTTTCGAAAACGGGGTATTTAGGGATATGTGCTAGATGTAAAATCAGTAATACCGCTAGAAATGCAAACTTGACGGACTATCGTATTCAAAACACTGTCTGAAAAGCTTCGATAAGCATGCATTAGAAGGCGACGAGGACAAAAACTCTCCGTCCCTTATTGGAACAGTTTGAGGGCTTCGTGGGAGAATCACACTACATCGTTGTCGGCTGGTTTATAAGACAAATGTCACATCCGCTTCCTGCTAAACACAATCATTTACAAGACAACTTATTTTCTTAAAATTGCTGACCTGCAATTGGACTCTAAGTGTGATCAATCATCAAAACCCCTCTTTGTTGCTACAACCTACGGCACATGTATTTTCCCGCCGCCATATCATTACCCAGAATCCTGTTGTCAAGCAGACGACAAAGGTTTGTGAGGAACACTTTTTTGTCTAAATGTTGCGTGTGATAGTGGACTGAGGACGATATTTTCCTCAAAGTTTGCTCCTAACACAACAAGGAATACATGGACATAGTAGTATTATCAATGCTACGGCATCCGGCTAACTTTCCATGAATAATGTACACGTTGCCATGACGGTGGATGTCGACTTTGACGTTCTATAGCTACCGACTCAACACACGGGTTGTTCCCGTAGGCCTGATGTGTGCGGTACGGCCGTTTTTTCGTGTATTTTTTTACTTGGACAAGTCTATATCCATAGCACTCTCCTCAAGCCAAGGATGGAACGAATAGCTGCTGTATAAAATGTAATTAGCAGTAAGATATTCAAGACGAATATTCTCTCCCGAATTAATGTTCACCCCTGTCCGACAGTACCGTCATTGTGCGTGCAGCGGACGGTAGTTTCAAGTTGAAATATTATGGTGTCAGCACGACTAGAGACAAAATCTACCATATGTATGATTAGTGCAAAGATAGTACATGATACTGACAGAATAATAGAAAAAAAGGATGGTTTATTGTTCTGCTAGATTGATTTCAGTCAACCATTATCGGAAAAATCCCGAATTTATGTTACCCAACGTTACCTTCTCCAAGAAGGTGCATATATCTGTGTGTCTGTGAACATGATAGCTTGAGAAGGCCTGTGTGGATTGTCTTTAAATTGATATTTGGTATGTGGGTATAGGTTTTGGTGAGACCTGCAAACGATTAGACTTTGGGCACCCAAACAATTCAACTTGCTACAGTACTGCAACAGAACTTCTGGTTTTGATATCTTGTGTTCTAGACATGCTGTGGTCATGATTTTTGAGTCAGATAGCTCATGGGAGGGAGAGTAAGTGGTATAGGTTTGGGCCCCCTATATGGTTAAGAGTCTTATAGAATACAACTATTCAATTCTTCTCGCATTTGTTTTGTAAGTTTCACCTGTCTTTGACTGAAACAAAATCAAAAATTTATGAAAAACAGTGTAAGTCTTATGAATTAGTTTCTTTCTCTCCAGTTACGGAACAGACTGATAGAGCTGGACAGTAGGAACCAACAGAACCTGGAGGCCATCGAGAAGAGTCTCATCTGTTTCACTCTGGATGACACGTCACCAAGTAACGACTCAGAAGTAAGCTCAAAGGAAATATTACAAAGGCCTAGGAAAAAAATGTAGTGTTTCCTGTTACCCGACCGACCCTAGCAAAAACCTGCCGACCCGAGCCTTTTTTTTGGTCAAGGGCTTTAAAAAGATTAACAGTTGTTGCAGGAAAGACTGTTACAGTAGTAGAAATTGTACTTCCTTGTTCAGTTTGCTGATATTGTTTGTGCTTGTAATTTTTTTTTTTCTGCATGATTACAATATGGTGTTGCTTTTCAGTTTTACATGATTGATGTTCATTACGCTTGTCAAAAAGAGTCAGAAATTTCCCTCAGGCTAGTACATGTACAAATACTACAATGCATCTGACTGTATGAATTGTATATTATATTTGTCCTCTCTGTCACGACCAGTGGAAGATTTGCTCTTCAGTAAGCCAAACTAGTTTAGGATCAGAAAATATTTTCATCAGGTTGGTAGGAGAAAAGGATATAGGAGGTTCTTTTTACACAACGAGGTAATCTCACCTGCTAACGTTTCAGTACTCCAGTCAGAAGCTCTGAAGAAGGTGTCTGACAGACACCGAAACGTTAGCAGGTGAGATTACCTGGTTGTGTAAAAAGAACCTCCTATATCCTGGTTTAGGATCACTTTACTACATGTATGTTAGTCTGGGTCAATGCTAAAAAATGCTCCTTTAATTTGTTTCCAGATCACAACCCAAGGTTTGACAGGTGACTGTTTTAACCGATGGTTTGATAAGTCCTACAATACTCTGATGTTCAACAACGGCACCCTTGCCTCAAACTGTGATGTAAGTTTCTTTTTCTTTATAATCAATAATTATTCATCAATTTTCAAGTTAGATTGCAATAGATTTATTCTGACATGTTATGGGTACAAAAATGTAATATATATAACAAATATGTTTGGCTATTTGCCTTTTTGTTCTACCAGCTATGCTGCTCAGAAAAGAACAAGAAATAGTCTTGCCTTCAAGTGCCAATGTTATCAACCAAGCATCGAATTTGTTTTTCCCCGAAAACCTTTGTAGAAGGGAACTCGTTGCTACCAAGTACTGTAGAAGCATTTTCATTTGATAGCTTTAGACAACACTGACATTTAGAAACATGCGCAAAGGTTAGGTGTGACAGGTCGTTCAATGTAATGTAACCAGCCATGCTGCGCCCCTTTCCTGCAAAGTTGGTGTGTTACACTCAAAGGCAGTTATACAAATTCTGTATTGATACTGATATTAATACAGAATCTTCCCCATCCCTTACAGCATGCAGCATTTGACGGCATCGTCCTGGTGGTGTTGAACTTGTACATGGACCAGAAAATCATAGAGGCGCAGGGCGTCTGGAAGGTAAGACTTCTAAACAAATAAACAACAAAAGCTCATAAATACCATATGATACTAAAAGAAGGAAAGCATCCATTTTGGTTCTGTTCTCAAGAAAGTAAAATTCGATTTTAAAAATTCATTGGCTTCTACATAATATTGTACTTATAGGAAAGCTGTTATCCAAAACAATGTAAAAGACATGAAAATAGCCATTTGGCTCTCCCCTGAAACCTCACCAAAAAGCATTTGAAAGTTAAACCAAAGAGGTATATTCCTAGGATAGACTTGTTAGCTATATTTGGGTGGGTGAAATGTTTAGAGCTCTGATTCCCTATTTATCAGGATTGTATGTAAAGTTAGCAAGAGTTGAAGACTGGACAAAGGCTTCCACTAGAGTAAAGGGCACTGTAAAGGCTAACCTATGAATTCTAGAATGATAAGTTTCTGTGTACATATAGAATACAGCACGGGGTATTCCGCATCACCGTAGGCCGGAGGGCGATCCGACCTGCGGGAGGGCTGGGACCGAGGGTGATGCGGAATACACCGTGTTGTATTTTATTTATGTCATACCCACCCGAGAAAACACACATTTCAATGCGGAATGCGCCAGAAGTTGAGTGAGTTTTGTGTTCTTGATTAAAAAACTGTAACAACATAGATAACGACCTCCAAATCTGGTATTCAAATTTTCAACGGCACTCGAAATGCATTCAAAATAGTCCATGGAAGCCTGTGTGATACAACTCTAGAACCTCATGTGATACGGAAAATTATCACACGGTCCGGAACACCTCTATCAAAGGTTTTCGCAGTCCAGGTATGACATAAAGAGATGTACATCTCTTCTGTAGTGCACCCGTTAATGTGCTAAGTGCCACAGAAAAGCTATTATTCCAGTTTACTATTTGTTTTTATTGTGTCATTTTTATTCATTGTCTTTTGTTTCAATCGCAGGGTACAGTCCCTGAAAGGAAGGTACCAGAGCCAAAAGAGCTGGTGTTCACTATAGATGAAGCAATGGGGAAGGCCATACAGGACGCTGCACTACAGTATCAGGAAATGGTAAAAAAATTATTATAAGTGTTTCATGAAACCTTAAAGTTTGTGGAAACATGTTTGACATGCTAACATTGTCAAACCTTTGAGTATACTGATGAATGTTTGATACCCAAGTACAAAAATGTAAATCAAATAACAAGATTACTAACCTTCTCCCTGCTGCCTAACTCTGTAACCAATAGGAAATTGTGTGCTAAATGGCTACTTCAGAGTACAAGAGGTTAACCTTTCAAATATTGGAACAGGAGCTAAGACAATGTTAAACTACTTATTAATAAAGTACATCAGTACAAGATGAGTAACTTAAGTTAAAAGCTTTTCAAATAAAATTGCCATTTTCTTGGTTATTCAGTCATGTACAAATGAATACAGAAACTGCTTTTCTTTTAATACAATTCATACATAAATTAATTGTAACAGTTGTACGTTTTAAGTACATTTGTACTCATCATCATATCTTGTCGCTCCACTGCTGTATCCACTGATGGGCAGTCTGGTTGGCCTCGAGTAGATCATCGTCAGTACATGTGCCAAGTTCACACTTCTGTTGGAGGTGTTGTATAGTTTGGGGGTTGTACTAAAATGTTTTGACCGAAAGTTGAGGTTTTATGAATGATTTTCTTTTGCTTTTTTCGTCCACAGGCGAGTGACTTACAGGTGCACTGTCTAAAGTTTATGACATTTGGGAAGAACTTTACCCGCTCTCACAAGTTACATCCAGACGGACTGATACAGTTGTCCCTGCAACTGGCCTACTACAGAACGTATGGCAAGTAAGTACTGAAAACTCTTTTATGAAGATTGAAGAATATCAAGAACTTTATTGCACGACAATTGCGACAGGTACAATGTATGGCAACTAGTAGATACATGAGAATTGAACTATTTCTAACATGTAACAATTTAAGATGTAGAACTGAGGCAAATATCCTTACAATTATCACATTTCTTTTTAAATCACCCCAAATTCTGTGAGTAGAGGCCTCTGTGTTATTAGCTGCTGCTGCATGCAGTTCTTCTTGTAGTCACCAGGGGGAGTCTTTGATCTAATGATGTGCAAGGAAAAGCTAGCATAAATGTTCTCTATTTTTATTGCAATTATTTTTGTTATTCCTCCAATGAAGGCATATAGCATCTGCATGTAACCCAGGAAAGTTTATGAAGTTGTATTAAGACCAGTCTTGCATTTAAGTCAGTGGTATAAGAATTCAAACTTAAAGGAAGATCGGATTGTATGTAATGAGTTATACATGTAAGCCATTACATGTATTACATGTACTTGTTCTTCTTTTGTATGTTGTCTACATGTAAATGTACTCTTTTACAACCCCTACTTGCAGACCTGCGCCCACCTACGAGACCGCGTCCACGCGTAAGTTCTACATGGGTCGGACGGAGACCTGTAGAACTTGTACCCCTGAAGCGGTGGCCTTCTGTAGGGCAATGGTGGACAGGAATACCACAGTAGGTATATTTTGTATGGAGATTTGAATACGTTGATATGTAGATCTATTGCATGTCAAAAAACTGGATGAAATTTTGATAGTCAGATGTTTCAGACAGCATCAAATATCTTTTGTCATTGACGGTATATATACCAGTTTCAAAATTTTATCCAGTTGCTTGAGTAACTGTTTTTTGGCGTATCTTAATTACCTGGATGTCTAAACTCACCAATTTAATTTCTTGGTTTTCAGATTTGCCACCTTCATTTTTTAAATCTGAAAATATGGTCACAGAAAATGTAGTACAAAGTTTGTTACCTAAGCGAAGATAAACACCGAAATGCTCAAACGGTATCCTTCATGTTTTGAAACATTTTATTGATTCAGAAGTATCTTTAACTGAAAGAAGGTACCATTTTGTTTCATGGATTTGTTTACACATTACAAAGGGTCTGCATCAGTGTAGAAATTTACTATATCACAGATCTACAATAAGTAGCAAAATAGCAATGTTCAAAGCTATTTAAATTTGAATTTTGGGAGGAGGGCATTAAGTTTGTACCTTATTCTGAACGGTATAGTCAAGGAGATTTGAATAGGATTTAAACCTCCTTGGTGTAGTGTACTTGGAGAACAAAATTATGATGAAAGTACACACTAGTCCTACAGTTATTTACCTTAAAGATTGATAACTTCTTTCCACTTTAGTCTGCTGAGAAACTGCAGGCACTCCGAACTGCCAACGACAAGTTTATTTGGCTGATGAGAGAGTGTATGTTGAACAGAGGTATGCTGGCCTAACTTTTTTATAGTTGGAGGCACAGAAACCTTTGTTATAATATTTTAATTAAACTTTATAGAATGGAATACAGCTGCAGCCTGCAGTGTAAAGCCATTATTAGACAATGCAACTTCCTTACTTATTGATATACGTACAATATTATGAATCCTTATGATAGCAGGTTTTTATTGGATGTTTGTAATTGAATTTAAAGTCGGAAGTTTGTAATGACTGTTTCACTTCTTTAGTACATGTATAATGATGATTATATTAACGTATAACTTATAAATTACATGTAATGCTGTAAATTGATTTGTTTACATACTATTAGGAATTTGATTTTACAGTTTAAGAGTGGGAATGGTGTTGTTGCAGTGTTTTGAGTTTGCAGTCAAAACAATGATAACTCTTATGTAGCACACAAACATATTTATTGTGTTGCAAGATTCACTGTCACTGTAAGTTATAGTACTGTTGTAGTTTTGGTGTCTTTTTTGTGATGATAGTTGACCAAGTGTCTTAGCTACATGTGCATTGTAGTTCTTCTGTAAGGTCAATGATGGTACATGAATTAGGCTCTGTTCTGTGGCTGTGTGACTATTGAGAGGATTTCCACTATTCTTGTCTGTCAGGTTGTGACCGACATCTGCTTGGACTCCAGATCCTGTCGGACCAGGCTGGAATGACTCGACCAGACATCTACACAGATCCAACATGGACAAAGAGGTGTCTTTTTCCCCCCACGTTCCTTGTATAATGGCAACAAAGGAATATAACCACCATTAACATAAAACCGCTGGGTTACATAAATCAGCCACTTTAGAAAACAGTGGGTTTGAGAAATCTCTAGTGCCACACACCCCAGTAATGTACTGAGTTTAGATATACAGAAGTGCATTATACTGGGGGAGGTTGGGTTGGAGATCTGTTTGGACGTATTTTTTCAGGATGGCGAAAATATGTACCCTGGTGAAATTATGTTAGTAGATGTTGTAGATTATAGTTTGAAACAAAATTGCCATTTTCACTCCTTCACCTTTACATATTATGGATATGTAAGTCCTGTCATTTTTTATTTCAATCTATCATATAACAGAATTTAAGACCAAAGTAAAAATAAATTTGATGACTCTTTTGCAGTGGTGGCGGAGGAAATTTCGTCCTGTCCACGAGCACCCTGGGATACACGTCCATATATGGCGGCTGTGCGCCCATGCGCCATGATGGCTACGGCAGCTTTTACAAGATACAGGACAATCGGTAAGTGGACATTGTATGTATTTTTGTATGTATGCATATACTATGCATGTATGTGTGCTTTGTGTGATTGTATGTATGTATGCATGTATGTATGTATGTATATACTATGTATAATTATATGCGCTTTGTATGGTTGCATGTATGTATTTATGTACTGTTTATGATTGTACTGTATGTATGTATGTACTATGTACATGTATGGTTGTATGTACGTATGTATCAAAGTATGCATGTATGTATGATAGAGAGATGAAGGGATGAAAGGATAATAGATGTTGGTTCGATTGAAGATAGATAGCAAAAATAAAAAAATCATGCAGATATTATCTAATAAATATATATTCCAATGATGACATATAATGAATTGCCTTAGAAATATCTCCCTCGATAGCCCGTATGTAACAACAGTAACCATTTTTCTTTCTTTAGATTGACGATCTGTGTGACAGCATGGAAGAGTAACAAAGAAACCTGTGCGGAGAAGATGGCAGGCAGCATCGAGCAGGCCCTACTGGACATCCAGCAACTCTGCACCTCCAGTAGGATGTAACTAACCTGGTTAGAGCCTACCTGAAGGAGTCACAGAATGTGCTTGATTAGCCTTGCAAAAAGTATGTGTATTGCAGCCCTAATGCTCAAAATATTGATGCTGCTCTAGTGTAGCATTGATGCCAATTGCCATGGCAATTTCAGAGCTTTTTGGTTGATTAGCCTACAGTTCCCTTGCAAAAATTATGTGTATTGCAGTCCTAATGCTCAAAATGTTGATGCTGCTCTAGTGCAGTATTGGTGCCAACTGCCATGGCAGTTTCAGAGCTATTTGGTTAGAGCCTACATGAAGGAGTCACAGAATGTGCTTGATTAGCCTACAGTTCCCTTGCAAAAATTATGTGTATTGCAGCCCTAATGCTCAAAATGTTGTTGCTGCTCTAGTGTAGCATTGGTGCCAACTGCCATGGCAATTTCAGAGCTATTTGGTTAGAGCCTACCTGAAGGAGTCACAGAATGTGCTGGATTAGCCTTGGAAAAATTATGTGTATTGCAGCCCTAATGCTTAACATTTTGATGCTGCTCTAGTGTAGCATTGGTGCCGACTGCCATTGCAATTTCAGAGCAATTTGAGACACCTCCAGTAGGTAGCCCTGGTTAGAGCCTACCTGAAGGAGTCACAGAATGTGCTTGCTTATCCTGCAGTTCCCTTGCAAAAATTATGTGTATTGCAGCCCTACTGCTCAAAATATTGATGCTGCTCTAGTGTAACATTGGTCCCAACTGCCATGGCAATTTCAGAGCTATTTGGTTAGAGCCTACCTAAAGGAGTCACAGAATGTGCTTGATAAGCCTACAGTTCCCTTGCAAAAATGATGTGTATTGCAGTCCTAATGCTCAAAATATTGATGCTGCTCTAGTGTAGCATTGGTGCCGACTGCCATGGTAATTCCAGAGTTATCATGGCTGTCTGAGATACCACTGCAACTCCCTGAACTGTCAACACAGCAATGCCTTGAACGAATAGAATAGTGCAGCATTGGTTCCAGACTGAGGTGGCATCAGTGATAAAAATGCCATGATACTAGTCTAGCATCAATGCAGCACCAATCCAGCATTACACAATCCTTTTTGCAACATGGCAGTCAGCACCTCCCTACTTCGTTGATATAGAAAGTGAGTAAAGATGCCCAATAGATGAGGGGGTTATCATGAAGAGTATTAAGAATTATATTGTAGGTGCACTGGTTAACATTACAACATAAGTTAGCAGGTTAAGAATGTGTGATGTCTCAATAGTTGTGACATACTCGTACACCTGACTTGCGATCTAGCGTTAATTGTGATTTTAGCCCAAATAATGGAAACATGAAGTTAAGATTCATTGTAGATGACTATAACTCCAAAAGATGGCCTTGCTAAATAAAAGACAAGTACATGTAAAGAGAGCAAGCCTATATTAAGCACTCTGAGAGTGCATACCCCATCCAATGTATAGTGTCATCATCCCTATAAAGGCTGGTTCTTCACTGTTTATCCCTGTACCATAAATCTGCTTGCCTTACAATTATACAAAAGGTTCAAGGATAAAATAATCTAATTTTTTCTTCTATTATATAAAAGGTTCAAGGATAAAATAATCTAAGATTTTTTTCTATTATACAAAAGGTTCAAGGATAAGATAATCTAATTTTTTTCTTCTATTATTCAAAAGGTTCAAGGAAAAAATAATCTATTTTTTTTCTTCTATTATACAAAAGGTTCAAGGATAAAATAATATAATTTTTTCTTCTATTATCCAGAAGGTTCAAGGATGACAATCTGATTTTTTTCTTCTATTATACAAAAGGTTCAAGGATAAATTAATCTAATTTGTTTCTTCTATTATACAAAAGGTTCAAGTATAAAATAATCTAAGTTTTTTCTTCTATTATACAAAAGGTTCAAGTATAAGATAATCTAATGTTTTTCTTCTATTATACAAAAGGTTCAAGGGTAAAATAATCTAATTTTTTTTCTATTATACAAAAGGTTCAAGGATAAAATAATCCATTTTTTCTTCTATTATCCAGAAGGTTCAAGGATAATATGATATTTTCTTCTATTTTACAAAAGGTTCAAGGATGAAAAAATCTAATTTTTTTCTTCTATTCATTGAAGTTACTTTTAAAGTTGTGGAAATAGCACTATCATCCTTTTTAAACCAGGTCATGTAATGTATTGTTAAACAAGTTAAGGCCATTGAAGTTCTGTATGCAACCTTCAAATCGTTTAGTACTGCTTTGCTTGAACATTGTATCTTAGTGCTCATGGTGCTCAAAACAACTATGTTACATGCAGAAGACACATCGACATATATTGGAGCTGGTATTGGTCATGTATTTACTTTATAGATAAAATAATTCTAAAAACAGAATACTAAACCATGCTGCTACTTACCACTTATAACTATAAACCTCTTAGTAAGACATATATATAGACTCGATATACACGGAAAATTTTCTGGACATACGACAATGACATAGGACAATGACATACATCGCCTTTTTTCCTGGATGTGTATTGGCCCCGTGCGTCATACAATAGGCATTTTTATGGCCCATACGACATTGACTTACGTCGTTGTCGTACATGTACGTCCAGAAAATTTTCCCAGTGTGTATCAGGTCTTACAGAAACTTTGTGGTATACAGTATGTTTCACAACTCACTGAACATTGTTTATGTAAATTGAGACTGGTAAAAGGAATGTAATGAGAAATTATATAGTGGGGCACTGCAGGTTAGGGCACTTCTAGGACCATATTATGTTATTTTCATTGTTTTGTCGGAATTAACATATACGTTGTCATGTATTGCCCACAACATTGCATTCATGATCAAGAAAGAAACTTTTTATTCATTTTCAGTGTACTTATCATTCATTCAGTGACAACATCATGCTATGTAATTTTTATCATTATTATGATAGTACATTATATCAAAGAACAACACTGCGGGCTGAAGACTGTATGTAACATTAACATGGTTTACACCCAGATTTAATTAGGTGCCATTGTAACTAAAGCAATCCCAAATACTAGTGCATGTAGTTTAGTACATTGTACATCATAGTAAAGTAGCTTTAGAACAAAAGACAATGAATCCTGCCAAGGATATTATATAATGTCCTTGATCCTACTAATCCATTGTGTTTTCGTTAGGTGAGTTTGTTTTTTAGAAACATTGTTAAGGAGTGTCTTGCAGTAATAAAATATAAGTAGATTTGCAAATATTTGGTTTATAAGGAATAAACTGGTTTAAGACATTAGAACTGTGTCTACATATGTTTGATTTTGTTTAAACATAGTCTGTTGACAACAGGAAGATTATTGGATTGATTTTTTTTCAGTGCTTTGAATTTTTTCTCTGCTTTTCGGCATAGTGATCGCCATTTTTGGCCCGTTCCTGATTTAGAGGCCTGTCGTTGCCGAGATGAAAATATAGGTTAGATTAGGATATTAGTATGATATTATTGTGTAGGTTAGATCATAATAGATAATCTTCAGGAATAATAAAATACATTGGCATGAAAAAACTGCGCCCTTACAAAATGCTGGTGTAAAGCTATCCCTGACGCACCTTTAATCACCAAAGTTCATTGAATAATTAGCAGTCCACTGACATGCAAATCTAACGAAAAAGCTGTGAAAAGGTATGTAAATTGACTTCGGATCCCAGACCATTTGGCCCACCAGTAGTTAACCATTGTCTAACCAGGTAGTTCACGCTTGTCCATTCCATTTAGCATTTGAAAAAGGTGTCCTATCTTTTTTAACCTCTTGCTCATACTTATCATGCATATGTCGTACTACAATGTCTAAGATAAGCCAAAAATAGTTACTCAAGCAACTGGATTAGATTTTGAAACAGTCAGTGGCTGACGAAACATAGCGGATTCTGTCTGAAACGTCTGACTGTTTAAACATGTTATCCAGTTGCTTGAGTAACTATTTTAGCGTATCTTATTACCTGGATGTCTAACCTTCATCTATAAGATAGATATTCGCAGCACTACTTTCTGTTACAACAACAAAAATCAGTTATCACTGTCACATGTATGTCTCCTGTGCTTCTATCATGTACTGTAATTAGCCTTCGGGCTTTAACTTTCTACATGAACAAATAAACTTTCTACATTATCTTCAGTAAGCCTTTTGTAAAGTCCATGAGGTTGAACCTCCTTGGTAGAGTAAAACAGCTCCGAAAAAGTTTCGTGCTGATATCCGGCGAACTATATCATATTTGAAAGTCTGTTTTTACGGTGGCCACAAGTGATCATCTGCATTTCATTTTATTTGAAACATGAACCTTTTTGAATGTGGTTAGCACCGTGGCCATGTCTTGAGAACCAACGGAACTTTGTGAAACCTAACAATACATGTACTAACAAGAGTCTTAGGACCCAAAATCTCCATGAAATTTTGTATTTTTATTAAACCAGTTCCCCCCATTCTATATCGCTCAATGGTATGACCCACACTGGCCGGGCAAGGGGAGAAGTGGCTATAAATAGCTACTGACCTAGATAAGAGACCAACAGATGGTGCGACCTCAAAGCCCACAATAGAGTAGATATTCCTCATTACTTATGCAAATTCAGTATGAATTTGCATAATTAGCACTTCAGTTTGTACATCTCTGTCCAACCTACCTGCATATCAAATAACATGAAAATCTGTCGCTCCTTTCTTCAGTTATTCTCCTTGCAAAATATTTACAAACACGCCATTGCAGTTCCAGTGACACATACCAGGGGGCCCAAAATCGACCTTGACCTTTCTCCTCCCAGCACCTACCCACATACCAAATATCATTTCAATCCATCCACACGTTCTTCAGTTATGCTGATTTTAAGCGTCCGGTGACACACGGTGACACAAACATACACACACGCGCACACACGCAAACACACTAACTTCGCATGATTTGCACTTCAGTGCACTTCACCAAATAACATGAAAATCTGTTGTTCCTCTCTTCAGTTATACCCCTTTAGAACATTTGTACAAATAGGCCATTGCAGTTCCAGGGACACAAACCAGGGGGCCCAAAATCGACCTTGACCATTCTCCTCCCAGCGCATACCCACATACCAAATATCATTACAATCCATCTACACGTTCTACAGTTATGCTGACTTTAAGCATCCGACGACACCCATGCAAACGATTTACCTCCTTACTTATGCAAATTCGGTCTCATTTGCATAGTTGCACTTAAGTGTGTACAACTTGGTCTAACCTACCTGTGTACCAAAGAACATGACGATCTGTCGATCCACTCTTCAGTTCTTCTACATTGAAGATTTTAACAAATACGCCATTGCAGTTCCAGTCACACATGCCAGGGGGCCCAAAATCGACCTTGACCTTCCTCCTCCTAACACCCACCCACATACCAAAAATCATTACAATCCATGTACAGGTTCTACAGTTATGGTGACTTTAAGCGTCCGGTGACACATACACACACAAACACCAAACGCAAGCAAAACAGTATCTCCATGAAAAAGCCTTTTTTCATGGAGATAATTAAAAGCAATGTTCTGTGAAACCAAGTAGTTTAGTAAAACCAAATAGGTTAAAACCTCATTCAGGTACATGTAATTATCTATTCATCTGGTAAAGGGCTAGCTAACCTCATCTCTTGGAACAGCCGGCCATTGAAAAATCCACCCCAACCCCTCCTGCCTGTTATTGGTTTATGCTACTTTTATAAGGAGGGTACAAAATGTAGGTACCATTTGGTGGAAAACCGGGAATCCCATATTCCCTTCTCAAAAATTTGCGACAGCTGGTTATCTATTATCAAAAGTCATAGAAATATGTTTATAACGTTTTCATTGTCACCGAATTCGGTGCATTCGGGTAAATTCATTTATTAAAAGTTGACTAAATTTTAGGACTGTCCTTGTAACAGTGGAATGAATCGCATTGTCTAAGACAACTCATACTTGTGTCACACTAAGTGGCTTTGCGTTACTATTCTGTGAGAAGAGCTCGGGCAGATGTGTAGGCTGTTGTTTTCTTTCCAAGCTTGAACGATTTTTTCTGATACCCGTTGATCGTTGCAAGAAATTTCTACTGTTCTTGAAGCGAATTTCTGACACGCGCTGGATATATCATTTCGGTAAGTTGTGATTAACTTTCTCTTTGTTGCCATGTACTTTGTTTATTGCATCTGTTGATCTGTGTCTGTTGTTATTTGAATTCACTGTCAGCAGTAGAGCAATACGATGCAAGTAAGAAGATGACCGCATAGGTCAGATTTTGCCGATCGCGCGATGTGTCAGGAAAACAGAGACATAGATTAACATGCCATGCACATAATGAAATATGATCCATGAAAGTATCTATCTTTCTACTACAAAGCAACTATTCAATGGTCTACTTATCTATTCTCTGATTAGTTTAGAAATACAGGAGTCCACAATTAATAACAAAAAAGAACGCCAAGATTCACTATACTGATGTGTGCTATTTTCTACTGCCATGCCAAGAGTAAGAATACACAACATATCCATAAAACTAATGTATATGATATAAAGTCATTTTGCAACAAGAAAAAGGAAACATCAGAGAACCTAGTTAATATCATAAGTAGTTTGTCCCTTCTTTGTTGCTTGAAGTACACAACATATCCATAAAACTAATGTATATGATATAAAGTCATTTTGCAGCAAGGAAAAGGAAACATCAGAGAACCTAGTTAATACCATAAGTAGTTTGTCCCTTCTTTGTTGTTTGGATGGTAAACCAGGGCCCAAAAGACACACACAAAAAGAACAAGAGAAGAAGCAATTCAGATTCGGTCTCTGTCGTCCGTGAAGAAAAATAGAACTGAAACTCCTCTAAAGAAACTAAAACATGAGTTTCTAGTGACTAGTATAGCAATTAGTGAATAGACAGTGTACTCACCAACTGCTTCTTGTCCCTAATTATCAGCATCAGTACATGAAGTCAAGGGAAAACAAAAGAACCATCTGACCTCAGGGACAGTCAACCTCTTGTGCCAAGGGTTCGAAAACGTTAGTCTTTTTGACTTTTCTTTTTTTTTCCTTTTTTTTTCCTTTTTTTTTCATGTGATATTGTTTTTGTTTTTTTTTGCCTGAGTGTCATCCTGGTGAAGGTACATGTACAGCCTGGAACTGAAACAGGATGACACTCAGGCTAGTTTTTTTTGCATCTGATAGTGTTTTTTTTAAGCATGTGATATTGTGTTTTTTTTGCATGCCATGTGATATTGTTTATTCTGCATGTGAAATTGTGTAGTGAGAACCCATCCAGATTGTGAGTTATGGTGCAGTGGTTTGGGCGTGTTGTTGGTGTGTGCAGATTCTTTCCAGTGCTGCGGGTTAACAGAGGTACTGTATATTCTTTCAGCAGAAACTGCTTTAATAAGGTACAGCAAATGTACTTTGATTTAGCCTGGTATACATAACTAACCCCATTGGGCGCTTCCAGCTGGGATATACTCTGTTCTGCCCTTCTGGGAATGTTACCTGCCTGCCCATGTTAATAAGAACACTTTGAGGAATCATTAGGAAGATTTGCTGTTGGAAAGATTTTTCAAAAAGGCTTTAGAAAAAGCCAGTGCTTACTGGGCTGTGAGGGTAAAATATCCCTTTGCAGGGCCCATGGGAACTGGTTACTAGTACCAGGCTATGGCAAATGCTGTTCAGACAATCTTGATTATTCTTCTGATCATGAAAGCTGGAAACCTCTGCCACTATACTGCCACCACGCTACTCTCCAAGCAGAGGTTGGTGGGGAAGATTGTGACCGTTTTATCATATGCCCCATTTTTCGTCCGCTATCCCCACCAACCTCTGCCCCACGTTGCAGGCGCAAAGGACAAGGGGAGGAGTAGTTCTTTGGGAAATGTGTCAAAGTCCCTCCCCATGCCCCTACTTCCCGTAATCTGTGAACTGGTAACGGAAATAGTTTTACAAGGCGCCCAGCGCGCTCGCGTGCTAATCTGGCACACTCACTTTCAACCGCGCATATCTTATTAGCATACTGGGGATAGCGGACAAAAAACGGGGCATAATTATGATCTTCCCCACCAACCTCTGCTTGGAGAGTACCACCACGCCACTTATATGCATGATTTGTGAATGTAATTTGCAATCAATCAAAGTATGAGCCTTGAACCACGGAGACTGATCAACAGAATTGGAACAAGATGGCTGCTTGATTGATGTACATGCAAAATTCCCTTGGAGAAGTAGATGACATCAAATCACACCAGAAATATTAATCTTTTTATTTTTGTTACTTTCCCTAAGAGAAAATCAGTATACATATTTCTTTATTTTTTTTTTACAGTAAACATTGTTAGGATGGCATCCGGTGAGGCTGAGAATGCCACCCCCAGGGATCGGACATTCCAATACCAGGACTCCCTCCCCTCACTGCCCCTACCAACTCTCAAAGATACTCTGGACAAATACCTGTACTCAGGTAAGCACTTATATACGAAAAATTAAACTGATCTTTAGCTGATCTTCCACTGATTGTGACAGAAAAGACAAAGACTATGTGACAGTGTATATAGTATACAGGTTCATTGTACCAGGGAAATTCCCCTAGCTCTTTTTGACAAATACAATGAACCTGCAAGGCTTAACGTCCCATTCTAGGATTGCAACCCTTTCCAGTTAAGCGTGTATGCCAGGTGAGGGGGAACAGCCGGGATTAGAACCCCCGACCTCTTGGTCCAAAGGCAGGGTCACTGAACAACCAGACAATGATTAGGTTTCACATGCAAGAGTATATTTTAACAATGCCACATTGTTGTCCTGTATGTCAAATATTCCAGAACACTGTTCAATGTCAAATTTTTTTAGTCATTTCAAAGCTGTGGTTTCAAACTTTGTTTCAAACGCTGTTGTTTTCAGTGAAGCCACATGTGACAGAGGAGGAGTACAAGAAGACAGAGGCAGTTGTAAAGGAGTTTGAGACTGGGTCAGGGAAGGAGTTACACAAGAAACTACTGGACAGAGCCAAGACACACAGGAACTGGGTAAGAGCAGTAATTTTTTTTTTTTTTTTTAGTTTGGGAACTTCCACTTTGAAGTTGCATGAGCATTTAAAGTCAACTCTTATGATAATTCTGCAGGGTACACTAAGGCTGCCACAAAAATGGTGTTATGGAGGCTTTCTCAAAAATGTTTTGAACAGCTGGCATGGAATATCCGATGTCTCTTGTACTAGTGAGTGTGCAAAACTCTGGGATTACTGGTGCTGCATTCAATTTGTTAGATCTCTTTAGATAAAATTACCTAGAAATTACCTAAAATCTGTTTATTTCATTTTCTGTCATCATTGAATTAGTTACTGAATCCAGGTTTGACTATATAAAAATTATATGTAGAAATATAGTAACACATGTTTCTGCATTATCTTTCTTTCTGTAGCTGTCAGAATGGTGGTACAATTTCGCGTACTTGGAGCCGCGTTACCCGACCCCCGTGTACGTGAACATCTCGGGACCGTCTCCGGCACACGAGCACTACTGGCCTCCCCAGGACGGCTCCCAGTTGGAGCGCGCTGGACTCGCCCTCTGGCACACGCTCAACTTCTGGAAACTCATGAAAAAGTAAGTGCAGTCTAGAATATACTGTAAATGCAGAATTAGATCTAGAAATGTCTGTGGGGATTTGATTTCGCGATAGGAAGAAAATGGAGTGTTCGCGGTGCTTTTGAGACAATAGTATAGCGCTACATTCACACAATGGAATGGCTTTTCGCAGTTTTACACCTGGGTGGAGTAAAAAACATAGTGTTAAGTGCCTTTTTCAAGGGTACAATGTTAGTGGCATGTCAGGGAATTCGAACCCAAGACCTTTGGATTCTGGACCAAACACCCTAACCGTTATGCCAACATGATACCACTGTTAACAGAGTTACCAGTCGAGAGCTAAAATAGGATGGACACCTGGTTTAAAGGAGTCTAAATTGTTTGCTTGAATCCAGATTGTTTTTCAAATTGACCATAAGTTGAAGCCTGAATGCAGGGCTACATTTTGTAACATTATAGACATATATAGAGTTCTTGAATTCCCTGATGGACACTTTCAACAATGGTTGAGTTCAATGTTTCTAACAAAAGATGGGATAGTCTTCAAACGTTTTTGTGTGCCTTCCTAAATGCGTGATAGACACTCGACTACATTCGTTAAGCTTATAATTATCGCTTCCACTGTTAGCGAGAAATTCTGCCCAAAGTTTGCCATAGAAGGGGATCTGTATGGGGGTACATGGATTTAGAAAAGGATTATTGTCCAAAAGACAGCTAATTTTGTTAATTTTGCCAAAAGTCAAGTGCATTTGTATCCCGAAAAATATAATTTATCAGAAAATAACACCCACTTCTTGAGTAGAATGCTCCTTTAGCTATACTGCCATGCTGTTGCAATGGATTATTTAGCATCCACTTGACAGACTTCTTGTTGTTTGTTGAAGTGAGGAGTGGCCTGTTGACAAGATGGACCGTGGGAAGACCCCCTGTAGTATGGAGCAGTACAAACACCTGTTCAACACCTGTAAGATCCCAGGGGAGAAGAGAGACAAGATAGTCTCACACTTTAAGACAGGTGGGTATGATACAGACCTACAGGTGGGTGTGCCTTTTAACACCCTCTTTTAACTAGGGTACATAGTGGCCATGCTGCGACCTAAATTTTGACAGAGCATTCAATGAATTTTATAAATTGAAAAAAACAAGCTTTTACGCTTTGTGTGTTTTGTTGTCTTTTCATTTTGTTATCTTGAGTGTTCAGAGTTTCTGGTCGCCCGCCGCGGGTGTCTCCAGTCCCGGGCGGTCGTATACAATGCCACAGAATCCAAGTGCAAAGCATTTACATGTCAATTTTAACTTTTTGAAAGTGAAGCAGATTTTTCAAATATTGTTGTTTTTATTCTTTTTTTTCTGAATCTAACGTGACAAGTTTTGTGCCCTATTTTCAGTGTATGAAGGAGAAAGCCCCACCCACCTCTGTGTCTTACATGCTGGACGAATCTTTACTGTTGAAGTGATCGATGACAACAATGTGCCCTATACTCCACCTGAACTGCAGGGGTCAGTATAGAATGTTTTAAAAAATTAACCTCCTTGATCATACTGAATTAGGGACACTAACATGGAGTCAGAAACAGCTATTTTTATTTCAGTGATCAGAATTGTAGCTCAAGATCTTTTGGACATCTAGAGACCTTCTGACACTTTGAAATAGAATTTTTGACTGTGGGTGCACCAACATATTAATGTAGGGTTATGTGCGTAAAGGTACCATTAAGTATACACATATTGTTCAAATTTAAGTGTACTTTGTTTTGTAACATAGGATTTTGAAGTTATAGCTTTCTGAATCAAGTTCTGAAAAGAGTCAGTAGAGTTTGTTAGAGTAATGCTAAAAAGATACTGATCAGAAATAATACATGAATTTTGAAAATTGATGAATTTAAAAATGTGCCAGACCGAGTATAAGGTTTGTATCTGTATGCTTCGCCTTATATTTATAAAAAATTTTAAATCTAACATTAACAGACAGCTGACTGTGATCAAAGAGAAGTGTGCAGGACAGCCAGCCGGCCCTGGGGTGGGGGCTCTCACATCTGAACAGAGGACTAAATGGTGGCAGGTACGTCATGTTGTTGCTTTATTACCTTAAAGTTTGCAAGAAGGTCATGTTTTCAGGACTGGTGCATGTATCTGTGTGTCTGTTTGTGAACATGACAACAATGAGAATGCCTGGGTAGATTGTCTTGATATTTGGTATGTGGGTAGGTTTTGGTGAGACCTGCAAATGATTAGACTTTGGGCACCCAAACAATTCAACTTGCTACAGTGCTGCAACAGAACTTCTGGTTTTGATATCTTGTGTTCTAGACATGCTATGGTCATGACTTTTGAGTGGGAGATAGCTCGTGGGAGGGAGAGTAGATGGTATAGGTTTGGGCACCCTATATGGTTACGAGTCTTATAGCATACAACTATTCAATTCTTTTCGCATGTATTTTGTAAGTTTCACCTGTCTTGGATTGAAAATAAATCATAGATTATACACATGTACATGAAATACAGTATCTGTGTCTAATTCTTTTCTTTCCCTCCAGTTACGGAACAGACTGATAGAGCTGGACAGTAGGAACCAACAGCACCTGGAGGCCATCGAGAAAAGTCTCATCTGTTTCACTCTGGATGACACCTCACCAAGTAACGACTCAGAAGTAAGCTCAGAGGGAAAATATTGAAAATGCCTTTAACTTTGCGGTGATTTGATTTCAGTGTAAGGAGAAAATGTGTTCACGGTGGTTTTGAGTTTGCGATAGCACTATAGTCACATAATGATACATGTAATAGTGATGAAAACACTGGGGTCTTATTGACAGCTGTATAAGTGTACTGTCATTTGTCCTCTGTCAGTGAAAGATTAGCTCTTCTCAGTTCAGTAAACCAAGCTGGTTTGAGATCACATTCATTATAATATCACTAGTACTGTCACTTACTACATGTGTGTCTAAATCAAGCTGAAAAATGCTCCTTTGATTTGTTTCCAGATCACAACCCAAGGTTTGACAGGCGACTGTTTTAACCGGTGGTTTGATAAGTCCTACAATAATCTGATGTTCAACAACGGCACCCTGGCCTCAAACTGTGATGTAAGTTCTTTATGTTTATATTATAATCAATGCATCAATTTTCGTACAGGTAGAAAAAAATGCATGACATGCAATAATACATTGAGCTCTATGATCTGACATGTTATGGTTACAAATATTTTACATATAACATTGATATGTAATATGTTTATTAAATAACTCTTTCTGATGAGTTTTCTTTTAACAGCTGGCATAACAGTGTCAATGAAAGTACAATGTATCTGATACCAGCTCAAAAACGAAGAAATATTCATGCTTTCAAGTACCAGTGTTATCAACTCAGAATTGAGGCATTCATAAATCTCTTTTTCCCTTGAACTGTCGTCAAGGGGAACTCTTTGCCACCATAGCTTTGGACAACACTTTCAGTTAGAAGCATGTGCAAAAGTTAGGTATGACCAAGAAGTTTATAACCTCCGTGGTGTGACAGGTCGTTCAGTGTAATATAACCAGCTGCTGCTGTGCCGCTTTCCTAGAAAGCTTGACGTGTTACGCTCAAAGGCGGTTATACCATCTGTATTGATACTGATATTAATACATATCTTTCTCATCTCTTAATTACAGCATGCAGCATTTGACGGCATAGTCCTGGTGGTGTTGAACTTGTACATGGACCAGAAAATCATAGAGGCACGGGGGATCTGGAAGGTAAGAGTTCCATACCAAATGAATGGGGAGGTGAAATTTACAAACCAATTGGATTACTCCATGATCATGAAGTACATTGTACCCATAGGAAAGTTGCTATCTTAAACAATGTAAAAGACATGAAAATAACAATTTGGCTCGCCCCTGAGGCATCACCAAAAAGCATTATGGTAGGTGAAATGTTTAGAGCTCTGAGATATGTAGCAAATGTTAAACACTGGACAAAGAGCTACCAGTGTATGTGTATTCTGAAATAATATCTTTCTACATACTAAGATGTATACCCCTACTCTAATATCACAAAGACTGGTGTAGAGCACCCTTCAATGTGCCTAAGGTGCCATTGTCCATGTAAGTTTGATTGTGTGGCCAGTGACAACACAGAAAAGTTAAATTGTTCTAGCTTCTTTTTTAAGTTGCTATTAAATTTTATTGTCGTTTTGTTTGTTGTCTTTTGTGTTAATTCCAGGGTACGGTCCCTGAAAGGAAGGTACCAGAGCCAAAAGAGCTGGTGTTCACTATAGATGAGGATATGGGGAAGGCAATACAGGACGCTGCACTACAGTATCAGGAAATGGTAAAAAATTAATATGATTATGAATTGAAACATTAAACATCTTTGACATGCTAACATTGTTAATTCTTTGAGTATACTGATGAATGTTGGGTACCCAAGTACAGAAATTTAAATCAAATAACATTATTAACCTTCTCCCTGCTACCTAACTCTGTAATCAATTAGGAAATTGGGTGCAAAACAGCTACTTCAGAGTGCTAAAGGTTTTAAGTATTCAAATGAAGATGAAAATATTTCAAATAATGTCGGCCATGTTTCCTTGTCTTAGTTGATTATACAGAAATGTTGTAAATGGATACATAAACTGCATTCTGTTTGTACATTGCATGTCAACTAACTGTTTTATGTTTTAGTTCCTAACATTTTCCAACTCGGAGTTGAGGTTTTATGAATGATTTTCTTTGGTTTTTTTTTTGTCCACAGGCGAGTGACTTACAGGTGCACTGTCTGAAGTTTATGACATTTGGGAAGAACTTTACCCGCTCTCACAAGTTGCATCCCGACGGACTGATACAGCTGTCCCTGCAACTGGCCTACTACAGAACGTATGGCAAGTAAGTATTGAAAATGAAGAAGAATAAGAACTTTATTTTGTGACAATTGCAACAGGTACAATGTATGGCAACTTCTTGATACATGACAATCAAACTATTTCTAATATGTAACAATTTGAGATGTAGAATTGAGGAAAATATCCTTACATTTATCATTGATTCTTTTTAAATCACCCCAAATCTTATGAGTAGAACCCTCTGTCATTAGCTGTTGCTGCATGCAGTTCTTCTTGCAGTCATCAGGGGGCATCTTTGATCTAATAATGTGCAAGGAAAAACTACTAAGTATGATAAATGTTTCAGGCTACTTCATTTATCATATGACTGTATATTAGTATTTTCATTGCAATTATAATATGTTATGTACATTGTATATATACATTTGTACATGTACTGCCAATTAAGGCATGAAGCATCTAACTCTCTTATTCCTTCATGAAGTTGTATTAGGACCACTCTTTCCTTTTAATCTAACATAAGAATTCAAAGGATGATTTTATTGTGTTGCCCAATGATTTACATGCCATTATATGTATAATAACCATACTTATTCTTCTTTCGTCTATTGTCTACATACATGTAAATGTACTCTTTTACGACCCCTTACTTGCAGACCTGCGCCCACCTACGAGACAGCGTCCACGCGTAAGTTCTACATGGGTCGGACAGAGACCTGTAGAACGTGTACCCCTGAAGCCGTGGCCTTCTGTAGGGCAATGGTGGACAGGAATACCACAGTAGGTATATTTTGTATGGCAATTTGAATATTTTGATAGGTTTATCATTCTATTGTACGTCAAAAAAACAGTTACTAGTCTGAGCAACTGGATGAAATTTTGATAGTCAGATGTTTCAGACAGCATCTGACATACATTGTATCTTTCGTCATTGACTGTTTCAAAATTTTATCCAGTTGCTTGAGTAACTGTTTTTTGGCGTACCTTATCATTACCTGGATGTCTAAACTTTATCAAAGTACATTGTATATCTAATATACTTTAAGTCAGGCCACACCAATTCAATTTCTTGGTTTTCAGATTCACCACCTTCATTTTTTTTTCCGATCTAAAACTATGGTTGCAGAATATGTACCAATCTTGAACCCCAAAATGCTAATATCCTTTTTGTTTTAAAGTT
The DNA here is from genome assembly GCF_035083965.1 of Branchiostoma lanceolatum. Taxonomy (NCBI): domain Eukaryota; kingdom Metazoa; phylum Chordata; class Leptocardii; order Amphioxiformes; family Branchiostomatidae; genus Branchiostoma; species Branchiostoma lanceolatum. Next base: position 13,047,383 of record NC_089734.1, on the reverse strand, counting down.
TGATATTTTTTCCTCTTTAGTCTGCTGAGAAACTGCAGGCACTACGAACTGCTAACGAGAAGTTTATTTGGCTGATGGGAGAGTGTATTTTGAACAGAGGTAGGATGGCCTAGTCTTTCCAACATTTCTTACAATGAGGTTCAAAAACGTTAATTATAACTGCCATGCACCTGCAGTGTAAAGCCAATTAGACAATGAAATGTAGCTTCCTTTCAAAGTCATGTTATATAATAATCATAAATTGTACAAATAACTGTACGTCATGTACATCAGATGAGATTAAATGTTTCTTTATTGTAAAATTGTAAGTCTCTGATAACTTTTTCACTCGCTAAATTATATGTAATGCTGTAAACTCCTTTTTTTCTGGGAATTTGATTTTGCAGTAGTATAGTGGGAATGAGATTTTCGTGCTGTTTTGCAGTCAAAACAATATAACTTTTAAACTAGCACAAAAGCACAATTATATTTGTTGTTTTGCGGTGGAAAAAGACTGCAAAAATACAAGATTCACAGTAACTGTAAACTAAGTGTATAGTTTCAGTGTCCTTTTTGTTATACCCCTTAGCCAAGGGTCCGACCTACATGTACATACTAGTAGTACAATGTAGTTACGTGTATCAAGACAATGATGATACATGAACTATGCTCTCTTCTGTGGCTGTGTGACTATTGAGAGGATTTCCACTATTCTTGTCTGTCAGGTTGTGACCGACATCTGCTTGGACTCCAGATCCTGTCCGACCAGGCTGGAATGACTCGACCAGACATCTACACAGATCCAGCATGGACAAAGAGGTGTCCTATTCCCCCCAGTCATTCCTTGTATAATGGCAACAAAGGAATATAACCACCATTAACATAAAACCGTTTGGTTACGTAATTCACCCCCAGTAATGCACAGTTTAGCATAGGAGCACATTATTATACTGGGGGATGTTGGGTTGGAGATCTGTTTGGATGCATTTTTTCAGGATGGAGAAATTATGTACCCTGGTGGAATTATGTTTAACTAAGTAGATGTTGTTGATTGTTTGAAGCAAAATTGCCATTTTCACTTCAGTCTTCACCTTTATATGTAATTTATTTATATGGATATATATGTAAGTCCTGTCATCAATTTTTCAATGTATCATATAACAGGATTTAAGACCAAATTAAGAACAAAGTTGATTACTCTTTCGCAGTGGTGGGGGAGGAAATTTTGTCCTGTCCACGAGCACCTCGGGATACACGTCCGCATATGGTGGCTGTGCGCCCATGCGCCATGATGGCTATGGCAGCTATTACAAGATACAGGACAATCGGTAAGTGGACATTGTATGTATGTATGTATGTATGTATGTATGCATGTATGTAATACTATGTACTATGTACTTTGTATGATTGTATGTATGTATGCATGGTATGTATGTATGTATGTATGTACATGTATGTACTATGTACTTTGTATGATTGTATGTATGTACATGTATGTATGTACTATGTATGCATGTATGTATGTATGTATGTATGTATATACTATGTATGATTGTATGTACTGTGTATGGTTGTATGTATGTATTTATGAATGTATGTACTATGTATGATTGTATTGTATGTATGTATGTATGTTTATACTATGTATAGCTGTACGTACGAATGTATCAAAGTATGCATGTATGTATGGAAAGATAAAGGGATGAAAGGACATATAGATTGATGGATATAAGGCAGAATGGAGGTTGGTTAGATTGAAGATGAATAACTTCGTTTAAAAAATAGAAAATTATGCAGACATTATTTATATATATTCCAATGATGACACATAATGAATTGCCTTAGAAATATCTCACTCGGTAGCAGGTAGGTAACAACAGTGACCATTTTTCTTTCTTTAGATTGACGATCTGTGTGACAGCATGGAAGAGTAACAAAGAAACTTGTGCGGAGAAGATGGCAGGCGGCATTGAGCAGGCCCTACTGGACATCCAGCAACTCTGTACCTCCAGTAGGATGTAACTTACCTGGTTAGAGCCTACCTGAAGGAGTCACAGAATGTGCTTTGTTGATGTTGCTCTAGTGTAGCATTGATGCCAACTGCCATGGCAATTTCAGAGGTATTTGAGACGCCTCCAGTAGGATGTAACCCTGGTTAGAGCCTACCTGAAGGAGTCACAGAATGTGCTTGATTAGCCTACAGTTCCCTTGCAAAAATGATGTGTATTGCAGCCCTAATGCTCAAAATTTTGATGCTGCTCTAGTGCAACATTGGTGCCAACTGCCATGGCAATTTCAGAGCTATTTGGTTAGAGCCTACCTAAAGGAGTCACAGAATGTGCTTGATTAGCCTACATTTCCCTTGCAAAAATGATGTGTATTGCAGTCCTAATGCTCAAAATGTTGATGCTGCTCTAGTGCAGTATTGGTGCCAACTGCCATGGCAGTTTCAGAGCTTACAACATAAGTTAGTATGTTAAGGGTTAAGAATGTGTGATATATCAATAGTTGTGACATACTCGTATGCCTGACTTGCGATTTTGCGTGAAATGTGATTTTAGCCAAAATAATGGAAACATGAAATAAGTTTCATTGTAGATGACTATAACTCCAAAAGATAGCCTTGCTGAATAAAAGACAAGTAATTATTAAAAGAGAACAAGTCTATATTAAGCACTCTGAGAGTGCATACCCCATCCAATGTATAGTGTCATCATCCCTATAAAGGCTGGTTCTTCACTGTTTATCCCTCAGTACCATAAATCTGCTTGCCTTACAATTATACAAAAGGTTCAATGATAAAATAATCTAATTTTTTTCTTCTATTATAAAAAATGTTCAAGGATAAAATAATCTTAATTTTTTCTTCTATTATACAAAAGGTTCAAGGATTATTCTATTATACAAAAGGTTCAAGGATAAAATAATCTAATTTTTTTTCTTCTATCATACAAAGGGTTCAAGGATAAGATAATCTAATTTTTTCTCCTATTATACAAAAGGTTCAAGGATAAAGTAATCTATTTTTTTTTCTTCTATTCATTGAAGTTACCTTTAAAGATGTGGAAATAGCACTATCATCCTTTTTAAACCAGGTGAGGTAATGTATAGTTTAACAAGTTTAGGCCATTGAAGTTCTGTATGCAACCTTCAAATTGTTTAGTACTGTGCAGCATTGTACGTGTATTTTAGAAATTCTTGGTGCTCACATCGACTATGTTACATGCAGAAGACACATCGACACATACTGGAGCTGGTATTGGTCATGTATTTACTTTATAGATACAAGTTTTCTGAAGTCTAAAAACAGAATACTAAACCATGCTGCTACTTATCACTTACAACCATAAACCTCTTAGAAAGCCTTTGCTGTGTTGAAATAGTAAATGTACAGAACTTTCGTTTATAAGGAATAAACTTGTTTGAAATCTTTGCAACTGTGTCTATATGTCTGATTTTGTTTAAACATGGTTTGCTGACAAAAGGAAGGTACATTTTTGGATGTTTTTCTATGCTTCTAGTTTGTTTGGCTCTGCTTTTTGGAAAAAAAATGTTGCCCCTCCCTAATTTATGGACTGGGTGCCAATATGAAAATGACATGTAGATTAAATAAGATTATGAGATTATCATACTTGGTTTGATCATTATAGATAATCTTAAGGAATAAAAAAAGACATTGGCATCATCTGGAAAAAGTGCCCACACCAAATGCCTTGGTCTAAACAATGAGGTTTTACACAAAACCTCCTTGGTCTATTAAAGCTATCCCTGTCACACATATAATCGCCATGGTCCATTGAACTATTAGCAGTCCATACCACTGAAATGCAAATTTGATGAAAAGGGTGCGGAAAAGGGTGCAAATTGACTGCGGATCCCAGACCATTTGACCCACCAGTAGTTCACCATTGTCTAGCAAGGTAGTTCACGCTTGTCCATTCTAATTAGTAATTAGCATTTGAAAAAGGTGTGCTATGGACCCCTCTTGCCTCCTTGCTCCCAGTTATCCGAAAGCCTTCTGTAAGATATTTATAATGCTGGTTATAATGCTTTCAGACTCGGGGAGCTGATTCTTTTAAGTTAGATCGTAGTCAAACAATAGCATACAAAGAGGGTTTGCATAGGGGTCCCAACAACGCTTTACGCTAATTTCAGAAGAACCCTCTATGTATTACGCTAAAATCAAAGAAGGCGACTATGCAAAATTTGGTTACCTCCCTTCGAATTACTAGTACGTGACACATCTAAGATCATGGCTTTCTCTGCGAATTGCGGAAAATAAAATTATGCTGCCTTACGGAAAGGCATGCAGGCCCTGGGATAAAGCCAACACTACTTTGAGTAGTCTACTGTTACAGCAACATCAATCAGTTATCACTGTCACATGTATGTCTCCTGTGCTTCTACCATGTACTTTGATACAATTAGCCTTCGGGCATGAACTTGAAAAATAAACTTTCTATGTTCAAATCTTTGGTAAGCCTTTTGAAGAGTCAATGAGGTTGAACCTCCTTGTTAGAGCAAAACAGCTCCACAAAAGCTTCCTGCTAAAATGCAGGGAACTATATTATATATTCTATATTCTATATTTGAAAGTCTGCTTTTCAGTTTTACGGTGGTCACATGCGATCATCCACATTGCACTTTATTTGAAACATACAATAAAAACATTAACTTTTTAGCCTCTTTGTGAAAACCAACAAAACTGGCGCAATGTTCGGTAAAATCAAGGCTATTAAACCACCGTAGTAAAATTAAAGTTTAAAACCTCCCTGGTAATTATCTATTTATCTGGTAGAGGACTAATCTCAGCTCTTGGAACAGCCGGGTATTGAAAAGCTCCACCCCTCCTGCCTTGTATTGGTTTATGCTACTTTTATGAGGAGGGGAGATACCGTTTAGGGAAAAAAATGTGAATCCCATATTTCATTCTTAAACATTTGCGACAGCTGGTTATCAAGTATCAACAGTCATAGAAATTTGTTTATAACGTTTTCATTGTCACCGAATTCGGTGCATTCGGGTAAATTCATTTATTAAACGTTGACTAAATTTTAGGACTGTGTATGTCCTTGTAACAATGGAATGGTCCGCATTGTCTAAGACAATTAACACTTGTGTCACACTAAGTGGCTTGGCGTTACTATTCTGTGAGAAGAGCTCGGGCAGATGTGTAGGCTGTTGTTTTCTTTCCAAGCTTGAACGATTTTTTCTGATACCCGTTGATCGTTGCAAGAATCTTTTGCTGTTCTTTAAGAGAATTCCTGACACGCGCTGAATATATCATTTCGGTAAGTTGCGATTAACTTTCTCTTTGTTGCCATGTACTTTGTTTATTGCATCTGTTGATCTGTGCCTGTTGTTATTTGAATTCACTGTCAGCAGTAGAGTAATAGGAAGCAAGTAAGAAGATGACCGCATAGGTCAGATTTTGCCGAGGTGTCAGGAAGTACAGTTCAGAGGTGGTAGAACTAGTCTTTTATCGTATAAATTATCAGGACGATTGCTCGGACCATTAACTATTAGACTTGGCCCATGGCAAATCTGACAAAGTCGGCTTGGTCAAGTTGGACCAGGGTGTTTGCCTGGACAATACACATTAAGAATAGCAAAACCTAGTCTAACACCCATTTACTCCTGACAGTTACAATTATTTGAAACAGCAAACAGCATTTCAAAGAATTTAGCATGTCCGTATGCTAGTACTTGGAGAAACGAGGAAAACTTTGCAGGATGACGTAAGGACCTGTTGTTTTAGCAATATAACATTACGTTTTGAGGATCCAGACCACCGGCGCATCGGTAATCAATTCATGATTCTCAATAGAGACCACGTTTCTTTGTCAGACAACTGCATATTGTTGATGACGACTTTGTTACAAAAGTTTTTGAGGCCCCAAGTAGCCTGGATACCAGACCTCTCGCACAATGCGATGTTAACCCTTTTGGGCTGGAAAGACCTAGTAGTTGGGATAGAGTTGGCACCCGGGAGCGCTTGGCAGCCGAACTCTAATTTCTATCGCGCTAGAGGTTATTAGTGGGCCGTGTGCTATCTGTGGCGGCGGCGCGAGTTGCTTCCCCGGCCGAAGGATTAGCTTTAGGAGCGCGGTGGTCTGGCACCCAGGCTGGGCCCCAAGCTGCACGGCTATGGACATGATTTTGGTCAGACCCGTCCGCGCATCGGCTACGAATTTAGATAATTCATATCTGAGAGTAAAATAAGTTTTATCAAGTTGCTAAGAGCGACAGTCATGGAGATCGCGAGTTATCCTTCTTCTGAATCTAATACGAATTCTTATCACGTCAGCTGATGGAAGTCAAAAGACCAATGGACATCTCGGATCTACAGCAACAGCTAGGCTACAGAAGTAGCAAGGCATTCCCATTCACAGGTAAAAACAGTTATTTGCCTTGTCATCAGATGCCGTCCGAAAAACAATCCCTCACCCAAAATGTGACCTTGTTACCAACTGAGATAATCTATCGCTTTTTCCTATCATATTCCCTCGTCTACATCCAGCTTCTCCTAAAAGCTATTTCTAAAGCGTGAAACGTACAACTCAGTAACTATGAGTAGATATTCCATGAGGATTCCGATATAGCCTCCACATCTTGTAATTTTGGACCTTAGTATGTATTGGTACTGACCTTTCCACGTACCACCTGCACCCCGTTGGCCCATAGTATGATTTATTCAGCAAATTGACTTAATCAGAATCGCATTCATACCACTGTTTTATCATACACTGGAAGGGTTCGAGTGAAGAGGTAAACTTTGTCTGTTGCAAATTATCTTGATACATATAAACTGCACCAATGTAGGTATGCACAAGAATTGACTCCAAGACCTATCAATATGATTTTACATTGCAGGGTTGCCGGCTCGGGAATATTTTACGCTGGATGAACATGACCGTGAGGATGACCAGGCAAGTCGTAAGAGACAGCGTGTATCGGCCCAACACAGTACAGGTATGTATACAGGGCACTAGTATTCATTCATGATTATCTTCTTGAAAACGGAGGTATTGTTTTCGTTCTGTTTGTTTGTCCTGATGTATTTTCGTAATTATTTGAATATTTTAGAGCCTCGGGATGAAAAAGATGTTTGGACCGAGTTCAAAGTTGGTCCCACAACTGGCAGAATGGGAAGGTTAACGGAAAGCTACACAAAAAATTGAAAATCCTTCTATGCTATGCTTAATATATTCCAAAGTCAAATTCTTACTTCAAGTTGTTTCACATAAGTCCGTCATATATAGTTCTGGGATTTTCCACAGTTTGCAACTCATGCCGTGCTGGCGCCTTCTCACCTGATAATTGAATTATATGACGTCAGTGTTTCAAATTTTTCACCTGATGATTGTATTATATGACGTCAGTGTTCTAAAATTCAATCATCAGGTGAAAAATTTGAAACACTGACGTCATATAATTCAATTATCAGGCGAGAAGGCGTCAGCACGACATAAGTTGCAAACTGCGGAAAATCCCAGAACTATGACGGACTTATGTGAAACAACTTGAAATAAGAATTTGACTTTGGAATATATTAAGCATAGCATAGAAGGATTTTCAATTTTTTTTTTGTAGCTTTCCTTTAAAGCTCGGTCCGTGTCCAAAGCTGGTCCCACATAGACAGTATTAGCGAGACAATAACGAACGGAATAGCAAATCTACCAAAAATCGTTTTGTGAATAATGTTTGTATAAAATATTTGTCTTGAAGATTTGCAAACAATGCGTAGTGATTCTCTGTATAGTAATAGCCTTTCCAATGTGCCCGATGTTCTTGTAGTAAATTTTGTTTCCATCACAATACGAAAACTTCAACATATTACTGTAGTTCAATTTGCCATTGTTCTCTTTTTTTTCTCATAGCGAAAACAAGAGGTAAAAAAAGACACTTTACACTTGCCGTGATCGCCATGAGGAAGGCTCATATTTCCAACATGGGGGAACAGGCGTATTGCCAACTTGACGAGGACCAACTTCTGCCTAACCCACCAAAGGCAGTCAAGACAGAATGGCTGCAAATCCTTGGATGCCAAAATGTAATTATCTTTGCCTGGATGGTTATGTTTTCGTCAGCGTTTGTGTATGTGTATTCTGTTAATGAACATTCATTTACAACAGTGATATCTAAGTTTGCGCATTGGAAATCGAAATACACTCAGCATTACTGTATCAAGTATTATGTTGTTTGATTTTCTGTCAAGCAATTGCATTTATTTTTGCTATTTACATTTTATTCTACTTCATTTTTGTATTAAATAGGTAAGCGAACTCCAGAATAGAGCAGTGTGAAATTTGTAAAAATGCATTAAAGGAGATATTGACTAAAATAATATATTTTCATGATATCTTTAGACCTAAACCTCTCAATATTTGTTTCCAGTTCACCCAGGTAACGCAAAATGCAAGAGAGTACAAGTTGGTTGCGCTTCTGAGTAAACGTTGCTGGGACAAAGTGCTCCACATATTTAAACTCTGCAACTACAACGCCATTGTCACCACGGACCGACATGCGAATGTTCTCATGTTCAGGCCGTTAAGGGGAATGTTGGAGGACAGGATGTATAAGATGCTGTCAAAGTACGCAGACACCCCGTTTAACGCAGCAAGGGGTGTAAAAGAAGTGATCGCTCGGGCTGAAGAAGAACTGGTAAGCTGCCTTACAATCCAGTTATTCACTTTGTTCTTGTTTTCGGTTTGTCTTTCTGTTGATTTGTTTGGGTGTTTGTATGTGTGTGTGAATGTGTGTGTGTGTGTGTCCGTTGTTATTTGAATACCGTCAGTAGTGTGTCACGAAGTGAGCTTATGAAGATGGTTTCACTGCTAAACTTGCAGGAGCGGCAGATTATGGATCTCGGAAGTGGTAGAACTACTCCTTAATCAGACATGACAGACAGTCCAGGTCACGGGGTCAATGGAACCGGCTACTTATTCACGGGGAGGCATGATACATGTAGTTGTTTTTGGCCTGTCTGTCTGTCTGTAGCTGTGTTGTCGTAATTATGCATTTTCCAGGGAGCGTGTTGTAGTGCTAATCAACGCCTCATTTGCATAACTGATGAACTACAATTAAGCAAGACTGCTTCGCTCTAAAGCTCTACATTGAATCTTTTAAAGGAAAAGGATAGATGCCCACGAGGGCCTCCAATGGACTACAGAGAGATGAAGTTAAGGCTGGCAGCCTTCCAGCGAGAAGGCCTTACTCCTGAGGTAGGTGGCTGCAATCTATAAAGTTAACACAGAACTTGTAATCTCAGCCATAGTGCCAAATGTTTAAAAAGATTGAATGATTTTATACACAACTGCGCATGGCTTTTTTTTGCGATGAATGAACAGGATACAAAGCAATGAAAGTGCATCCCTGTGACACATTTATATTAGTCAGCTGAATATATCGGCTTGTCCTGCAGAACAAGTTTATTTCTATTCATCGACTCATACAATTGCATGCATGCAGGGCTATGTTTCAATGCAATGCAATTCTTGAGCTGCTCACGATTGTTTTATGTTCGTGGTTTCTCGTCATTGTTTCCCCCCTAAAAACTAAAAACTTAATTTTCTCCCTATCGCGAAGTTAAATCCCCGCGAACTCAAATTCCTTTACATTATTTAATGACATCGGTGTGGCGCAAAGATTAGAACGTTGGGCTGAAAACCAATAGGTCCCAGGTTCGATGCTCACTATTCCCAACGTTATGCCCTTGTGAAAAGCACTTTACATGGCATTCCCTGGCGGTGGAGTGACGCCCACCAAGCCTCTTCGGCTCATCTGTCTAAAAGTTTGCCAAAAACACACTGCGGATTTGGTTGCCGATGTGCCAACATCTAGCACATTTGCCACCAAGAACTGTATAATTTTTCTATGACTTGAGTACTTGGCAGAAAAGAAACAGTATTGTGTCCATTCTATGATACAGGTAGCAGCCGAGCAGCGAGAGCGAATCAGAAACCTACAGGCTCAGATATCCCAGCTGAAGATGTTTGGCATGGACGTTGCCCGGACAGTGAACAGCGACGGTAGCTCTGAGACAAAGATGAACCATATCAAGGTTTGTTTATCTCTACATGATATTGAACATTATTTACATAGATATAGAATGACCGGAGCATTTGATACATTTGTTGCTTAGAAAATAATTAATTATATTCTACGGCGTAAATATTGCAACATTTTCTGATTATTTTCAACAACGATGACCGTATTACTCAATGAACACACGAGTCCATTGTCAGAAATGATAGGATTACCTTCCGACAAAATCTACGAACTCGAGTGTGAGGAATGATTTTCTTATGATTATATAATGTATATCTAGCGCAAACACGTTAATTTTAATTGAATGATACCATCATCACTCTTTGATTAAATCAGAATATGTTGTACTTTAGTTGCAGACAATCTGTAAGTCAGTCGATAACTCTGGAACTAAAACCACATAGGAATAGTTATACGATAAGATTATTTTGGGGTAAAATGTCCATAGTTGATGCCGCGCAGCAAAGGAATCGACAAAAATGCTGTCCTCTGGATTGACTATAGAAGATTACAAATGCTTTATGTATTTTCAGAACCTCCTAGAGATTGACTCTTTTCTGCATCCAGACACTGGAGGCTTTGCTGAAGGAATTTCATTGTCAAAGGTTGAAGGTAAACTGTCGTTTACTCTACAGTTTATTTTTTGTTTTTTTTGGGGTTTTTTTCTCTGGTGCCCCTTTTGTACGATATTTTGTCATACAAGGGAGACATATTTCTCGGTGTAATACATTAAGGGTACAGAGGTCACAATGGAAACCAAAAATAAAACCACCGCGAAAATATCAAGGTTTACAGCAGTAAGAAACATTCAGTCTCTGTTTTCTGGTGTTACTCGGGTACAAGCCTGAGGGTAGGTTGGCTCAGGTCACTAATCTTGTTGCACAGATAATTACACATAAACGGTTCGCTATTGTCGTTGGTTATAAATAGGGCTGGGAACGGCGCAGCTGTCAATCATGTCACTAATCATGTTGTCACTTCTGACGTGTTTGATGACTTTATGTACACAGGGGTCACTACCGTTTAGGATGCTGTGTAGAGTTCCTGTGCTCTTAAAGGCTTTGAAACTAATATTTTCTTACAAAAATTATTTATTTCTTCTTACAAACTCGGTATTTGTTCTGAATTCTGTACGAACAAAATTTCTGTGCTGTATACCAGACGGGTTCTATATCTGTCGTGTCGCAGACAGTCTTTCCTTCGCTAAAACGATTTTGCGATACCTGGTGTGATTAATCACATAGAGCACTGTGATATTTGCATACGGCAACTTCAAACAGACAAGTTTAGGGGGAGAAAAGCAATTGATACTTAAAATGTGTAAGTTTCTCAACTATCCCGTTGCGTCAATTTTTTGTCAATACGTAATCTTTATTTACATTACCTTCATGTTCAAAGAAAGAAGATTATACTTTTGAAATGTAATGTTTGTTCGCGTCAAATCGTACCAGACGTTAAGTCATGACCACCACACCTACAAACCTTTGCCACACCCAAAAGGTTACACAGACAATCTTAGAGTCTATATCTTACCTATCTTACCTGGCGAGTCTCACACTTGGGAGCGGGACACAGACGAAGGTGAACGAGTCAAATTTATTTTGGTAGGTACCCGGTACAAACGTTTCATGTCGTTTAACGTTTTTGATTGCTAGGCTAGGTTCTGTGCTACGTAGTTGGTCAATTCTGCCTTTTTTTGTGTCGAAAATTCGTTTAAAGGCATCAAATATAGTATGTACAAATTTTTGTGTGAATGGCTGGCTGGGGGTGGGAGACCTGACACAGTTTTCTAACAAACTAGGAGAAGAAACCGTTTCACGATTAGCCTGGATGCCAGACCCCGCGCAAGGGCCAAGGCAACACCTTTTGGCTGGAGAAGAAACCAACGTCTAGGTCCCAGAGTTTGCCCTAGCGTGGTGTTTCCAGCCCGCGGAGTCTAAGTCAGGGGGTTTGTGCAAATTTTCCTTGGGGGCACGTTGTCCCTGGAGCCGAAGAGATGGCCGTGTAGGCCCTGGAGACAGCCTGGCATCCAGGCAATCTCACGATCGAAATCACCGACAAATTATTCTCTATTGGATCGCAGTTTTCATGGTTGGATTTTTCATTTCAAAAAGTTCCATTGTCGGTTAGAATCGTTGTTTTAGCCACATAAGGAATTAGATAATAGCAATTCAAGCATGATCTGTTGATTTTCCTTGTGAAATATAGCGTCCACGCCAATAAAAGTTTAATTTCTTCTTACATGTATCTTGCAGGAGGAAGACGTGAAGACAAACCGGACGACATGAGTAAGCAAGCTCCGGGTGGCTTTGGCGAGTCAGTGTCCTTCAGTGACACCGAGAGAGCCTTTTCCGCTTGTCAAGTGGTAAGAAGCTCTTACGTTTTGTCTTAGAGCCCGGTCATATTAGTCGTGCGATCGCAAGCTGGGAGTATTCTTTGGATAGTAGTGTATGTGTCGTATTAAGACAGCTGTCTTATATCCTTGTCTATGGTTGTTGCCGAATACTACGACATAAAAAAGTGGCCGCGCCGTAACACGTACGTGCCTGACGTTAAATTGACATTGATAACTACATTTACCTATGACAACAATTCGTACAAACGTTGTCGCATTATAAGCAAGGGTAAGAATGCTGTTACTGTGCCTCTCATTTGAGATTCATTGAGATAACATACCTCTACCCCGTTCTGTACTATAAAGTTTAAATTTACAAGCTGACACGGCGTTTTGTTACGTTTCAGTTCCGTGGTCAGGTTGAAGATCGTCTCAACCATGGCAAACCTTTTGACAACTACAAGCCTCTCTCCTACCAGGCCCAGTTGGTTGCCGGGACGAACTACAAGATTCGGGTACTGATACGTCCATATTTTGGAATGTTGTATTTTATTTTCAAGAAAGGCAATAGCGTGCATCCTGAATATTAATGTCTTTTTATGATCCATGATTTTAGTGAATAGGACTGCAAAGTTTAGGCCATGAATGTTCAACACCATGTTCTGAAGGGAACTTGAAGTGATAGTTGCCAAAAACAACTGCATCAGCTCCCCGGGAATTAGTAGGCTCTTCCATTGACCCCATAACATTGAGTGTCTGTTATGTCTTATAAACGACTACTGCAAACATGATCGATGAACTCTACTTCCTGTCACCCCCGCAAATCTGACCTTTCTACCCACCCACTCACTTCCTACCACTCCAATGACAGATATGTTAAGATAACTACGAACACACAAGAACACATACAAACAGACACACCGTAACAAAGCCTCCCTACACTGGATGCAATGAATATCTGATCACAAATGCATATTGATAAATATGTGCTTTTAAAAGAAATTTTCATGCCTCCCTATATGGGTACAAATTGTACTTAAAGTTTGTTTTTTTTTAATTGCAGGTTGATGTTTCTGGACCACCGCCGCAGTGGCCGAAAGGGGGCGGTGTCGGGCCGGTGATTCTGAGGGACATCGTTGAGATGACGGTGTACTGGGGGCCTTCAACGGCCACTCCGGAGCTGACTGGTGCCGTGATGCTGCATGAGCACTAGTGTGTCGATTGCCACTCATCGTAGCTTATCGACATTCACATCAGACCAACAGTATAGAAAAGCATATCAAGCACATTAAGTCTTTAAGTGCTACGCTTCTGTTAGAATGCAAATTCTATTTCGGTACCTTGGTAATGTTTAATAATGCTTGTAATGAAATGCTAATAATTCATACAGCACTTGGCCTCGAGGAGTAAGGGCAGTTATGGAGAGGAGTAAGAATAGGAACGAAGGTAAACTTGCGGCAAATATCGCTATTGTATGAGATGTCTTAAACATTTAGTACATTAAGTGCTAGTATTCAATGTCAGTACCAACCTTGTGCAGGTGTCAGTCACTCCGTATGAAATATCTGTCAAAACACAGACCAGAGGGCAATGCTAGGGACGCTTACTTTCTAAGTCAGAGTAACTGCCTGAGCCAAATCAAACACGTTTTTTACGTTTCACAATGTATCAAATGTCGTCCTGATTTTTCAAAATCGCTTATAGTTAGCATCTGAGGTTCTTGGTTTTGATTGTGTTTTTTTTAATTTGCCGTGATGCGGTGATGCTTTAATAAAGATGGGGAAAATGTGTCAAGCTTTCGTCAGTTTTTTCCTTCACGTGCTATTAGAAAATGTTCACTTCGAAATGAATCGCATATGTCACAAATATAAACTTATTATTAACCATGCAAATAAGGGCAACTTAGCATAATTGATATGCATTTATAATCGACTCTTCTAATATGGCATGCATTGCGAGTATTGATGGAATACTCCTATCATTCAAAAGTATTAATAGATTTACTTATTGATCATGTTAATGACGTTAAAATATACACATCTTTATTCAATGATATTTAGCTTGATCTCAGAACCTTAGATACTAAAAACCGAAAGTTACGCAGCAGTATAGTAGAAAGCCGCTAGCATGCCCACAGTCTATCGTGTCTTTTTGTTTTATCGACATCTACGTACATGTACTAACAGACCAAATTTCATAACAATTCGTCAATAGGATCGTGAACTATGCTGTGAACTATACACAAACGTGACACAACCACAAACGCTGGATAATTTATACTTAAGGCTGTCCCTTCGAGCGATGTCACTGTTGCTAAAATGAAGGTCATGTCTACTGTGGGGTTGAGGTTGAGGCCGTCTCGATACAGAATGTGTGCGCTGTGTCGTCCGAACGCAGGGTAGAATGTCCCGATGTGGTTTGGCAAGCTGTACCCAAGACGTTCGCAGGTATATGGTATGACACAAGCTAAACGCTAGCCGGGTAAAAATAAAACATGGTTCGAATTGCTTTGCCCTTATTTGGTCATAACGACGTCATTATGATGCGAAACAATCGGTATCGGCGATTCAAATTCTACAACACAGCGTGAACCAATCAGCGTCACTGACGTTCCCGACTTTGCGTCAATCATGCCATGGATCAAAAGCGACTTCTAGCAGTTAGGGATATTATTGCAGTAAAGTCGTTACTAGCAGCTGCAATAATATTACGAACTGATAGGAGTCCTCATTGACACATGTAGTGCCACTTGATACAAGGATGATCTTGAGTAAAGGAACGTAGTCGTCAAAGGTTTTAGCTACTTAACAATAAAAAGATAAAGAAATAGATGGGAACCAAGAATGTTTTATCATTACCTCACATTGCGTACAAAGATTGTTGGCTTCTTAAATATTGTTATTTTTATAATGCTAACATTATTGAAAACAAACTCAGATAATGATACAAAATTCCAAATCCTTTGCGACGCTTTGTGATTTTTCTATTCCCCAAAAGACAAACAATTTGGCAATTTGACGAATGTTTTAGCCACTATTCTGGAGGCGGCCGAGAGCGGTACTGCAGATTAGGCTGTGATATAGGGTTTATCATCCTGACTTTAATAAACGTGAAAATATGAAATACACTATTAGCTTAAACCCAGTGAACACTTTCTGTAAGTGGGCCGGTAAAAGTGTCTCCGTGTACGTTCAGAATTACCTTTAAGACTTTAGAAAACATGAGTTGGCATAAGAAGAAACGGTTTTTAGGCTTCGCGCGAGGAACATATGAAACGCCTCGGTGTCCGTCGAAGCGCCACCTACATTGTATACTAGTATACATGAACACATCGTTTATTGTACGTAATGAGTTGGTTAAGGTTATATATGGACATCGTCCGCCTTTCCTTAACACACTGTTCATCTGCTGGTATGGGTAAGGAACTGTCAGAGATGCCCGGCCGTCCCTCAGAAAACATTACCGACGATCTTTCAACCCAACATTTTCTTGGAGATTAAGTAGGTTGTTTTGTATCAGAACATCCTGTAGTAAACTAAATTCTACGTAACTATATTTGTACTTTTAAAAAGGGTAACTTTATTGTGTTGACCATAGCCGGTTTCAGAACACATTGAAGCAAACTTACATAACACTTCTTGACTATCATATACTAATAAGGAGTCAAGATCAACCATACAAATTTCATGCTCATAATTCCTTTATTCGTTACTCTCTTCTATACAGTACCTTAAATAATACATTGCGTATTTCTCTATATTTATGATATCATCATATTGAATAAAACAAAAATCGGTGAGATAGATTTCATTGTAAAATAAGGAAAATTGATAGAACCTAATTTCAGCAAACATGGCAGTTCTAGTCTGTTCTGAATGGGAGCATATCTGTATTACATATGAGTTGAACATGTTTGTTTGTTTGTCTGTTTGTTTATTTGTTATACCATTCATTTGCCAAAAAAAGCCAAACTGCTATGATCATGTCCTACCAAGTCAAAGCATTTCACAATGAATACTATGAAACTATTCCCTGCCATATTTTTGCATTTTGTCATCAAAGCATCTTGAATAAATATACTCTATAATTCTTTTACCAATTCATAGTCCTTATATCATGATGTAAATCTAGGAAGATACACATGTCCCAGTCAACAATATGGGTATGTTCTAGACAGAGAGGTTTGTCAGGCACAGCAATATACATTCAACTGTAGTACAGAGCTAAAACTTTGTTTCAACACAAAAACATCAAATTTTCAACTGCCCCACTGCTGTTTTCCTCAAAATTTTGCTCCCAAAGATCTGCTTGGAGGCACCTACGAGGGGTGATCAATAAGTTCTTAATAGCCCCACAATTTTGGGGCATAACTATAAAGTATAAGCCTTTTATGAATGTCTACCGAAATTCAAATCATTATGATAATTAATACATTAACATCCAGTGACATTAAGTGAGAGAAAAGTATTTTTAAAAAAGCTGCCACCTGTGGTGTGTGGTTCGACGTGCTCTCCTGAAAGTCAGACACACACTTCTTTCCAGTTGAAATGCGAACTTCAAGGGAATCCTCATCAACCATTTTGATAATGTCTTTGTAAATTTCATGGCATGAGGAACACGATACACACAGCTCTAATCACAGTTCAACCTTTTTTTTTCTCGACACTTACCTACTGATTTTTAAACAGATGTCTACTGGAAAGTAATGACCAGAATCATTTCAAATTTAATGAATATTGATAAAAGGCTTAAAACTATGATTATGTCCCCAAATTTAATGAAATGTAGGCCATGTGACTTTGGGACATGTGACATCAGCAATTGGTCGAAAACATCATTTAGCTCTGTACTAGTCTTAACTGCCGACACAGATAAAATTTTGCAAGTATTGAAATGTTGTTGCCACGCCGTCATTTTTTCCATCTGTCCAGCCTTACTGATGACCAGGACTATTGCACCTCCATGCCATTTTCAGTCAGTCCATTTTTCATCTTGAAGTTAGTCTCCACCTGAAAATGTAACATCATACAACAATAAATAGTCTGTAGTGGCTGTGGCAATGAGATGTTGAAACAGCTTGCTCAAGTTTCAAATGACAGAAATACCAGATGATAAAATATGTTCAACTTTAAGCTACAACTAGTCTTAGAGGATGTTATATATAATATATGTAATTAGCTGATTAATTAAAGAATTGAATCCTCATTTGTCACAAGAGACAAAAGTACTTGCATTAATCTTTACTGTGGCTAAAATGTACCAAGGAACTATGCAAATCAACTAAGATAGAGTCTTCCAAGTTTGAATACTAGTACCATAATTGTGGCAGTGTAAATAGATTATACTCAGATCATATACTTCTATGGATAAATTTGCAATACTCCTTTTAGCTTCTACCTAAAATAAAGAGAGAAAAATGTACATACCAGCACAAGCAATGCAGTCGCATCGCTCTATCCTGGGCAGTACGGTCGTCTCCTTCTCTCCGTTCCCGCAGTCCAGCTCGACGAAGCGTACCGGCTGCAGGGCGTCCAGGGTGAAGGTACAGCACTCGCACACGGTCTGGTAGTACGGCTGCATCACGTTGATCTGCGTGTAGGACGGGCAGGTCCCGGCGCAGAAACTGACCTGGATGTTGTCTGCCACGCAGCTGTTGTGACTCAGGTTTCGCACCTCCGTGTGAACCTGGCACAATGGCGCTGCAGAGGAAAATGAGTTCATGATAAACACACATTTCAATGCGAAATGCGCCAGAAGTTGATATAAATTGTAGCAGCCGCACATTCCAACGATGAAGTATTCAAATTTTTCGACAGTGGCGCACTCACAATGCATTCAAAATATCTAATGGAATGCCGCGTGATAACCTAAAGTTATGATCGTGTCCAAAACACCTGTATCCAACGCCTGTCCAAAACACCTGTATTTGCGCCCAAATATGACATACGTTAACTTAGCGGCTTTCATGTGTGTCACGAAATGGTTCTGTGCGAGCTTGACGCTGGGAGGGAGTGCGCTACATGTATTGACTATCAGGCCACTAGAATGACTTGCTTTTTAAAAAGAAACATCAGGTATAAAGTAACGTTTTTCTTGTAAGCAATATTCACTTGTAATCCATCTGTATTATGGTTTGAAAAAAATGTTTCCTGCTGAATTTCTATTGAAAAGATACTGTGCTGAATAAGTGATAGATGGGAACTCAATTAGGATAATGCAATGCTCGTCACTGATTTGGACTTTGGCATTACTAAGCTTTATGCAAACACATAATCCAACTTGTGCAAACTTTAACATCTAAATACAGACTCAGCCAAATTTGAAATCGCATTCTTGCAGCAGCGCCACCAAGTGGCATGAAGTATATTTGCAGCTTCATTCATCTTAACAGTTGAAGATTTAACGTACATGTAGTTGGACAATCTTGAACGTTGCAGGGTTGTTCCTCTGAAGCCAGACCAGGGCAGGCGTAGTCACAGCAGTGAGTCCTGGCTGTACAGGTCCGTGTGCGTGTCTGCTTCCCACCTCCGCAGGTGGCATCACAGGTGCTCCAGGTGCCCCAGGCTTCCCAACTAGCCAGAGCTGTCCCAACCAGATAAAATGAACAGAAAATTTAAGTTTAACTTTTAGTATATGGCATCCCTCAGACCATTGGTAAAATCTTAATTGATATCGAGCCCTACAGCTTCGGCTATGGCTAAAACTGCCCTATACGAGAATGACAGTCTCTTCCACAAAAATCACATCGGTAAGCTGACTCAGTTCTGTTGCAAAGTTCTCTTCTCTGGATCTGCTTCTCTTCTGCGCTGTGCACCAATGAAACTGACAACGTATATTTTTTGCAATGTGCTTCTTTCAGTGAATACAATTAAGAGAAGTTTCTTATTTTAACTGGTAGCCATAATTGGCAGACACACATTTACTGAAAGTACAGTTGGTGACAAACTAGTCAGTTACAAACCTGAGCAGTTGATACTGAGACAGGACAGGCCGTCAGGGGTGCAGGTGCTGTGGAAGAAAAAAGCAAGAGATAGAATCAAGGACTCAAGGAAATGTAAAATTGCTGTAATCAGTCCCTAAGTCTTTGATATTATTCCTGCCAAACATTCTCAATTCATTCATGCTTCATTGAGTTTATTAGATATTCTTAAACTTATAATTCCTAAATTGTCTTTGAGATTTGCGGTTACAATGCACTGTATGATACCATAGCATGTCCAAGAATAACGATGCACAAACTGAAAGTTCTGCTGCAGTACCAAGATCACACACCAGGGGGTCCAAACTCAACCTTGACATTCATCTTTCCAAGAACTACCCACATACCAAATACAATAACAATTCATCCAGAGGTTCTTAAGTTATGCTGACTGCAAATATCTGGAAACACACACACACATACACACAGTCACGCACACAGACAGACACGGCAAAAACAATTCCTCCATTTTTCATGGAGGTAATTACATTCAATTTGTTTTTTACATTGCACTTGGTAAGCATATTTGATTTTCAAAGACACTTCATCACTCACCACTCTGTGCATTCAGCTGTGTACAGGGTGTCTCCCACCTGGTACTCCACCCCGTCGTAGGTGCAGACAGGTGTGCAGGTGTCCAGCTGACACACCTGCGACTGCACCTGTTCACCTGTACATTCCTCTCCTCCATTAGAGGCTGGAGGGTTGTTGGGTGACCTGGAAATACAAAATAAGTAATAGTAAGTATTTGTCAAAAAAAACTACACATAATAATTATATTCCGTGTTTCTGTTTAAAGAAAAAGTCAATTATAATGCCTTATAAGTACCAGAGTTACCAACCCATTATATATCAGGTGTGTTCAAAACTTCGTTTTTGCCTGTGAGTCGTAGAGTGGAACTCTCTGCCTCTATTACTGTAGGAGCATTTTCACTGTAGGAACATCTTCACTAGATAGCTTTAAGCAATGCTTACAGTTTGATTTTAGCATGAAAGGCTAAATGCTACAGGTTGTTCAGTGTAATATAACCAGCTGCACTGTGTACCTGCAAAGCAGGTGTGTTATGCTGAAGTAGGTTATACCACATATAGAGACAGATTTTGACTACATCTATTTGGCTGCATCATGCATGTTTACAAAGTTATTGCATGTGTCATTTGTACATCATGCGTGTATTATGTTTGTCTAGGATCCTAAAGACACCTTTGTAATCTCACCTGAATCTGTTCTGTGTGCCCTGCCCACAGGTAGTGCTACAGTCTGTCCAGGTAGACCAGGTACTCCAGCCACAGGTAACTGGAATAGGAGAAATGGAATTGTTGTCTTTCATGTATGGAGTTAACATGTATATCTTTGTAAGATGTAATTCTATGCAGCTATCTAAATGCACAAATGATCAAAAAGTTTTTAAAAGGGAATAGGTAAGCTACTGTTACAAAAAGTACTCACAACCATCAGGAATACCCAATAGGTTACTGAATGTTTGATTTACAACTCCATGTATTCATTATCTATAGATAGTCTAATGTTTGGAATCTTCTAACTAAAATCAAACACCGGCCTTACCAGGGCAGGGCTGGTCTGTACATGAAAATACACCAGCTTTGCAGGTGCTGAAAAAAGAAAAGGACAAAACATTGTTTATTGTTTGAAAGACCTCCAATCATGAGAGTACATACATATACGCCTCAGCAGTTTACCACAGACTGGACTCTTTAATATATATCTGAAATAGACTAACATAGACTTTCTACAACTTATGATACATTGCTCACTGAGCCATATGTTCTATGTGCATAAAGTGACGTCACAGATTCTGAAGTATTGGATTGCTCATTCCTTGACAAGACTGGAGCTGATCAGTCAAAAATTTGTGAGTCCTTTTTTTTGGAAATTAGTTTTAACTTTGATCCAGAATGACTTCTAGCAACACAGATGAACTTTCAAGTGAAGAACATTTTTTTGTCTAACTCACCAGTTGTTACAGTTGTTCTGTACCACACTCCCCGGTGCTACGATGTTACCGTTGTTGTCCACACACTCACACAGGGCTGGGGGTACACACTCCCCATGCTGCAGTAACAAACCATCTGGACATCTGAAAAAAAAACACAGAAGGAATTGTTGAATTGATGCCATTAGAAATGCCTATTGAGGCTTAAGCTAATTTAAAAACTATTGGATGATCAAGTACTTGGCTAAAAACAAATATCTAAAATTGTTGAATGATTCGTTATGAATGACACTTATTGTCTATTAATAATACTTTTGAGAAGATAGCAAATCGGTATTCATTAGTACATGAATAGCAAAAGTATAACACCGTGAGAATGACAAAAATAATTACTCAAGCAACTGGATAAGATTTTGAGAGAGAAAATGATGAGTGAGAATGATGAATGAAGACCCATTTTAAAGGTGACTTTGCGAATACATGATGATCTAATACATGGATTCTGCTTCATCTAGCCACCACATAGAAAACATAAAAGCAGACACATTGGCCCGATTTACATACAAGTTTTGAAAGTCGACTCGGACTGTTTGTGAGGAGCTTTGGGCTGCTCACATGGAGTTTTCCTACTAAAAATGCTACTTAAATGGCCTAAGATAAGTTTCCTCGCACACTCCAAGTCGACTAAAAATGTGTGACTGTGTAGATTTGGCCTCAGGCTTTGTGATGAAAGGTTTGAACAACTCACCTGCAGCCAGGAATGCAGTCGTCTTCCTCCACACACACCTCCACCTGGTGGAAGTCCTCACACCTGTACCCACACTCATTCACACACAGGTCCGGCACCTGGCCATCTGGACATGCTGGTCCTAAATACACCAAGGAAACATTGAAAAGAAGTCAATTCTATTCTGGAAAGAAAGAGCTTTTCCTGTGCAAAAAATGTAATACTATCCAATCAGACATTAAAAATTCATTCATTCATGCAATTGATTGCCAGTCAAATTGCCTCAAAATTAGAAAAATTATTTCATGTCAGTAATGCTGCCTGTTACAGTACCATATTTTCTTCATTAAAGTTTGCAGTTCATTATAGTTCCAGACAAATTTGCATGGCTGAAACGTAAATGAAAAAAAAAAAAACGCACCCCTTCTTCACCGGCATTAAACACATTGTGAACCGGATGAATTCAAATTTATGATGTTTCTTTTCCTTTCCCTGGATGATTGTGCTTAAATCAAGGACTTCTATACAATGTCCTAATGCTTAATAAATTCTTGAAAATATACTTGATTCTTAGAAATACACTTTTTCCCCAAGGAGGTAGAACTCACCACATGGTTCTGCATTACACACTGCCAGCTCCTGTGCCAGACCCTCACACTCCAGTCCACCGTTCTTGGGCACAGGGTCGGAGCAGGTGCGCAACCTGCATGTGTTTCCTCCTCCACAGGTGGCGTCACACTCTGTCCAGTGACTCCAGGTGCTCCACTCTCCATCAACTGGGGACACAAAATAGAAAATGATTAATCACTGTTCGTAGTTTAAAAATACCAAACAACCAAGCAGTTTAAAACAGTCAAAAAGTTTGGGCAGTAAAATAATTTGCTACACATGAGTCTATCAGATTCTTCTTGCCATCATAATGATTATTACATTACATAACTCAGTATAAACAGGCCAATTCAACAATTCATTTGGATCTTATAAATTGATACGTTTTTCTAGCTGATGACCTTTTCTGCGGAAAACCGGTAGCCAGCAAAATGTAACAATTTAACCTCTGAACATCTGATTGGAGACTGGATTCTCATATCAAAGAATCAATAGCACACAAAATAAGAAAAATATAGAGGTACAATTAATGCAGAAATGTTTTTCTGCGGTATCACTGTATACCTTATTTACTTATGAATAATTGACAGAAGAGAAGAGAAAACAATATCCGTAAAGAAAATGTTACTAATTTTGAGAATTACCTGAACATGCGTCTGTATTACACGCTTCTGTTTCTGTGTTGTACGACATGTCCCGACACTTGACGCCGTTTCCCCGTGGTTCCTGGTACGTCCTCTGTCTGGTCCTGATGCCCACTCCGCAGGACTTTGTGCAGGTGGTCCAGTGTGACCAGGGGTTCCACGTACAGTCAACGTCACAGATCTGGTCAGTACAGCGGAACCGGCCATGCTCACAGGTACTGTGGAAGTATTAATGATATTATATTCATCTGTTCATGTACATCTACCTCAACAATGTGCAAGTACGTCAAACCCCCAGATGAAGGGGAACAGAAGACATTAAATTGGATAGGTAATAGGTAGGTTATCTGAGAAATAACGCAATCATGTTGATAAAAGTGTCACCCTAGAAAATGTCAATTATTATTACATAAAATCATATAATATTAAAAAACTAAATGTTTTCATATTACCCTACTGTCTCTACTGCGTTGTCAGTTACAGCAAGGAATCTTTCTGACCATTGCAATAGATAGATTCACACTATAAACAACAATGAGAGCATCTATCTATTTTGTAACCAACATGGTGCTGAAACGCCATCCAGCCAAAATACAGGACAAATCATTAATATTTCCAGCGTTTTTAAGAACCATGTAACTTGTTACGTTGAGGAATAAGAACGTACATCTCTGCTTAATCTATAAGCACTTATTTATAAAGTAAACACTTATAATTAGCAATGGGGATATGAAGTTGGACAAAAATCAACTACAAAAGTTGCGACTTACCAGTTGTTACAGCTGATAGTGATCAAACTGCCTGCTGGGTACTGCACAGGTCTATCAGCTGTAAGTGTAGTGGTAAAGATTGGGTCAAATAAGTGTATTGTTATACTTGCTTTTGGTCTCTCTAACTAGCAAAGTTCTCATGACTCAGAATAAGATAAGTATAGAATGCTACTGACTATAGAGAATTTTCTGTATCTGTATAGCCGGTATAATCGCCATTTGGTGTCATAAAATAAAAATATATAACACACAAGCTTCGCAAGCATGCGGTGAGGCAGCAGCTGGTTATATTTGACTGAACGACCTGTCACACCGAACCTTTGTACATCTGACTTCAAACGTTCTTTAACGCTCTAATGGCTTGATGGCAACGAGTTCCATTCTATGATAGTTCTAGGAAAATAGGAATTTTCAAACACATCAATCCTAGGTTGCCAATTTTCAGGCATAAAAGTAACATTTTGTTGCCCACCTTTAATGAAGGGGTTGACCATGACACAAGGACAGGCCTCCCTCTGCACACACAAGTCTCCATCCAGCAGCAGCCCGTCAGGACAGCTGCATCCTGGGATACAGTCTGCAAGGCATTGTGGAAACAAAAAAGTCAACCACCATTGACCCATTTTTTGTCTCTTTCTCTTTCCACTCTCTTAATGGTACAAGCCCTTCACAAGAATTTTTCCTGTGTAATTTTCCTGTGTGATTTTTGTAGCACATCTCAAGAGGAAGTTTCAAACTGAAAGGTTCTTTCCTAGAACTATAACATTATCTTTATGAAACAAGATTCCGTGTGGTTGCTTTCCTGATGGATACAACCTAAAACTTGCCAATTCAAAGGTGAACAAACATTTGTCATCACAATCCAATACAGTAGCTCAAAACATTTCAGTCGTTCTCAATGAGACTTGTTTTGTGGTTAATTGAAGTAAATGAAAAACAACAACATCTTAGTGCAATGCTGAACTTTCTTCCAACGCTGAGGTTGTTACGGATCAAACTTTCAACTACCACTGTCTGTCAGCAATTGGTCAATGATTACTACCAACACAGATGAGCTTCCAAGATAACAGTAATCTTATCCTTTTTAGAATAAAAGTTTACTTACCGTGCTCCACACACTCCACATGTTCCTGTAGATCCAGACATGACCGTGGACAGGGCAGACAGCTGTGGTACACCATGTTGGGCGGACAGGCTGGAAAATATATATATATCATGTTAAAACTACACATATCACAAAGTACTTTTTAAAGAAAATGTTTAAGACAATTTCCCAGATTTGATTGAGTTTTGAGAGTTCAGGAAGACATTTTCAAGGGCTTTTCATTAAACGCATTCTAAGCTGTCATCTTTTGATATTGGATCTAGCCCACAGCATATTCAAGCTTGATCTGGATTCAAGTTTATTTTTAGATCTGGTGATCTTAAATAAATAAACAAATAGAGCTTTGGTTGAGGTTTTTGCTCTACAAGTGCTGTCTATTAGATAGTATAGAAAACAGTACATAAAAAAACTGTCTCTGAAATGTTAGAAATTACATCATAGCTATAGACAGTAAAAGACTATATCCCATCCCATAATAGATGAATTCTTAATTAAGGAATAGTCCAGTTTTCAACGATTGCTAAGTTGTTAATGATTTTGATTCAGAAGTTGCCATATGTTGTATTTCATACAGTTGTGCAATAGGTATAGAAAATCAGTTACAGCTATCAGTTGAGACTTACAAGTGCAGTCTTCTTCAGCAAAGCATGACTGAGTCTGTAGGGAGGCTCCAGGACAGGCCAGACTGGGCACATCGGGGGGTGGGTTGTCACACACCCGGGTTCGCACCTGGGTACCAGACCCACAGGTGGCGCTACAGGCAGACCATGGGGTCCAAGACGACCAACCTCCGGGCTCTATAATAGGGAAAGATACAGAACATGTTAGAGTACGTCATTGGCGTGCATGTAATTCTAAACAAAACCCACAGGTGGCAGAACTGGTGAACCATACATGTATAGGCTCCAGGACGAGCAACCTCCTGGCTCTGATATGGCAAGAAATGAAACATGCTAACACATAAAAGATTATTGGAAAACCATGCACTTCCACACAAGACCAAAAGACGGCACTTGTGACTGTAAGACTCGGGACTCTTGAAAGACTGTCTCTAATGGGCAAGAAAAGGGTAGGGGTAGCATCATAGGGTGGGTAGATTGGTATAGTCATCTATAGGTTGTGATTAGATGAAAGAGTAACACGTATTCAATTGAAGAGAGAAAGATAGAAGATTGTTTATGATGCTTGTGTATACTTGACCTCCCCTCTGAACTTTTCCACCTCTAGTTCCTGTGTTACTGAGTATGGCAATGAGTTCCAATCTCTGACAGTTCGTGGAATAACTGCGCCTTTTATCAAGATTATACTGCAGATTGGTTTATCTGACACATGACTGACTAGGAAAATCCCAACTCACGTGGACACTGTGGCACATTGCACGTGACCTCCTGTATATCATCCCCCTCACAGTACTCCCGTCCTGGCCGGGGTGGGGGGTCGTTGCAGTAACGCCGCCGGGACTTGACGCTGCTGCCGATGTCCTCGACTCCGGTGATGCAAGGTCGTGAACATGGCGTCCAGCTGGACCAACTTGACCAACTGGGAGGGGCTAGAGAGGTCAAGTACAACATCAGCTTGATTCACATCTGAATCTACACTGCATTACTGCTAACTACTATTCTGCTAAAATACTGCCAAAAAATAATGTAGATTCATGCTGATCACACACATTGTTGGCAACATGGCAGATGCTTTTTTTGAATGAAATTTATGGTGGATGCCTAATTCATATCTTCTCAAGCATCGGAAGAACAGCTTATAACAGTCAAAAGAGATGTATTTGACACCATTCTTCCACAACCATTAAAAAAATCTAAAAAAGTAAGAAATCTGCTTTTTTTGCTGTCTTTAACCTGTGCAGGCCAGAAATACATTTGTTGGTCAGAAAAAAATATAAATTGTAGCGTCAAACATGATTTTTCTAGAAGAAGGAATATGGCTCACCAGCACACAGCTTATCATCAGTGCAGTTCAACAATCCATAGGAACAGATACTGGGGGTGGAAAAACAACAAAGATTTAAGCAACAACGTACTGCTATACATCCAGCAGCTTAGAGGGATTCGATCAACAGTTTTCACCACAATAAATCATGCATCTTGCTAATTTTTCTATCAAAATGTTGTGATATTTTACCTTTTTCTAGGATACCTGTCTGCTGACATTATATCATTTGAACTACTGAAAAATTGCGAACTTTTTTAATTAAAATCATCTCAAATGGGAAGTACAGTCTTGTCTGTCTGTTTGTGTCCAGAGTGCGTTTCTGTATGTTCTGCTAAAGGGGCTGAAGTATGCTATCTCTAATTCCCGAGCTTTGAACTTTACTGAACTTCTAATGTCTTTAAACTGTAAAAAAATATGATCATTTAAAGAAGAAATATACTCACCACACCATGCACTCCCCAACAATCACCTCCTGTGGGAACAGAGTGGTACGGTCTGACAACGGCTCTGCGTCCGAAAACGTCAGGCTATCAAACGTAGACGCCATCGTCAGCGGCGCCACTGTAGCTCGTGCCAGGATCTCCTCCGGGATCTCACACTTGCAGTTCTCCGCGAGGATGCAGTAGCCATCTTGTTCGTACGTCCCGTTGGGGCAGCGACAGCCCAGCTGACAGGTTTCCATGGTGGTGCACTCTGACCTCCCCGCGAGCTCATTGCACGTGCGAGGACACTTGGTGCAGTACTGGGTGTACTCTTTGCCTCCTTCACATCCAAGCTCTATGCAAATACAATGTAAAGAATTTGATTTACATTACTTGCCGATGACTCAAAACATGTTGCCCGCAAAACAGACACAACAGACTTGTAGTTTCTTGTTTTAGATTTGCCGTGTTAGAAAAAGTAAATGATTTAAAATGAAAAATAAAAAGGGTTAACTATGCTAAAAAAGCAAACAAAAAGTGTCTTGTTTGCAATACTAAATGATGAATACAACTGTCTTTAAAAACATACCAAACTGTGCCAAGATGCATTGGTCCATAGTTTATAAGATAGGACTTAGATGCTTGTAAGCTGCAATTTGAAAGAAAGATGCTAGGAGAATGAAGTTGCCATAATGGCTAAGTACATTTACGTATCTTTTAAGATATTCTGGATCTAAATTTCCAAGAATTTAATTGCTGTTTCCCCTGTCTCAAACCTCTCCATAAAAATCATAAAATCCATATTTCTCTTCTGTTATTCTGCGAACAAACCAATTAATGAAAAAAATTAAAGTTATGAAGAAATGGTAGGAAAGAAATTTTATCTTACCACAAGGCTAAGGACTACACTCTATATTTTCATCACTGCTTCCAATAGTAGGAACTTCTATACACATATAATGAAATCTATATTCTCTTACGTTATATTCTTTTTCTTCCGTAACAATTCTGACAACAAACCATTAAACAAAAAATAAAAGCTCTTGCAAACATGATACAAGCTACACATTGTCCTACCACAAGGTTCAGGGCTGCATTCTATAGTCTCAGTGTCATGCCCCTCACAGTCAGGTCCGAAGTGCGCCGGGGGAGGGTTGGTACAGGTCCTGGTGCGATGGCTGACCCCTCCGCCACAGGTCACAGTACAGTAGCTCCAACTGGTCCAGTCTGACCAGCCTCCTGGTTCTAAAACAGCCAGGCAATATATGTGTTAACCTTCATCCTGCTAAGGTAGCCATTGGCGTCACATTTGTTTCGGTTTTGGGTTTATCCAGCAGGGAGAAGCTAGGTTCATTTCTTATTTCTAACATGGGACCAGTCCATATGAAATTCAATACAATTAAACAATGAAGCCAATCTTATTTGTTGTATGGCCATTCTAAGGTAAGAATATACATATATCCAGACCGAACTCACTTTCATGTTCAAGACAAACGTTCGGGAAAATTGATAGAAATACTAAAGAAATTCCATGTTGTTAGCAACTTGTATAGAAGTAACAGTAGAAAATACTGAAATATTAGCTGTGTCTATCTAATAAAACAATGTGTTTGCAACTAAGGGATAAACATCTAACTCCAAAGTTTGTTAAGCTAGTTGATGAAAAGGCTCCTATCACATTTTAAGAATCGTGAGGCTTGAGTGAGTTAGTTTTGCTTTTTCAAGCACTACATAATAGCGTGGAATCCAGTTCCTGACCTGGACATTCCGGCGTGTGGCAGTACTTGGTGTCGAACAGTGTCTCGGTACACGGCTGTCCCCCGTGTGCAGGTGCAGGGCTGTTACAGGCGCGGGTGCGCACCTGAACACCTACACCTCCACATGTCATGGAACAGTTGGTCCATACAGTCCAGCTGGACACTCCACCATCAACTAAACACAGAGAATGTAACATTGTTATTTTATTGTACAAACATTAATAGCTTGCATCATTTATCAGTTTTGTAGACTGGTCTAGTAATCAAATGATTTCTTAATGCTCCTACAACAACTTAAGACTGGAAATTTTGGTATGTTTATTTTGCTTAACAAATATTGATACTGTGTATTGTATATTTCAGTTTTGGCTTGTTAATCTCTTTATTTATCTTTATTTGTCACTTACATTTTCAATATGTCTCAGGAGAGATGCAATACAAATGCCAAAATAATGCCCCTACACAAAACATTCTGATTGTCTATAAACCTTTAAGTATAGATTTTAGTGCCCTTTTTCTCTAGAATAAAACAATCTGTTTTCTAATATCTATAAAAAAGGTAAGCGCACGTGTCCCTAAGCTTACAAAATCAGGCAGGTTGGAAAATACTCTAAGATTTACAAAATGTTTCATTGAACACTTATTTCATCAAAGCTGTAAATACAGCATTAGTGCCTCATAAAACAAAGGAAACTTTTACAGGTCTTACCAGGACAAGGTTCATCTGTGCAGGTGAGATGACCATCAGTACAGGTACAGGTGTTACAGTTGACATGTACCACATCACCTGACCCCACCTCCTGTCCTTGATACACAGGGGAGCCGTCCGACAGCTTCCCGACAGCCTCACCTTCAGAACCAAGGCCAGACACTGTGAACGTGCAGGGGCACTCCTGGGGAAAGAAAAAAAACATAAAATTTTCTTCTAAATTGGATAGGAATGTCTTTTTTTCACAGAACCAAATGTTATATTAAAGACTGGCATTTTGGTGACCGTTTGTCACCTTCTTCAGTGCAATTCTGACAGACGCGGTACCAAACGTAATTTATTTACATATGTACATCGATAGGTATTTCGTGCCTTTTGACCTTTTCACAGTTATTGAACATTTTTAAATTTTTTGTGTTGTTTTTTTAAGTTTCTAGTTTTAGCAGTAGTGTCTCACAACAAACTTGTCATAGCACAAACATATAATATTCCATTGTAGTACTGCCATTGCTTCAACTGGGAACTCAAAGGCTCATTAAACTACTCATTTTCACTATAATTTGTGAACGTAGATATATTTACAGTAGACCAAGGGTAAATGTTAAGCATAAATGTCAAGGGACGTTCTTGATGGTAACATTACGAGCATTTAGATGTGAATGTGCACAATGAAGGACATTATATCCCTATGCAAGGTTTGTAGTAATACATCTCACATCTTCTTTTGCACCAAAGTACAGTCCGATTGAATGAATATTATGTATTTCTGTTACAAGGTTTTATATATGTTTAGGCAGTGTGCACACAGCTGAAATTTGAAGATTGCACCACAGCATTGTCTTCAGTACCGAGGACAGGTACCAGTGATTTTGAACATGGTATGTATCTTAATATATGAGTCCTATATCTTGTGAAAATTGTTATTTCAGACAGTGGAAATGTGAACTTGACTTTAACCAGTACCCTCCTTATCAATAAATCTACTCTAAACTCTTTTATCTGTGTGTAATATGTCTGTGTGTGTGTGTGTGGGGGGGGTGGGGTGCAGTAGAAGTGGAACATAGGCTTTCACAGTGTTTTTGAAGTTCACTGTTGAAACTGTAGCACAAAAGCACACAATTGTGGTGTAGTGTTTCATGATGAAAAAACCACAAGAATAAACCAGATGAGAAAATTTTGAAATTACAGTATCTATAGTGAAACTATGCTTAGACAGTCCTGAAACCTTACCTCAACCCTTGACCTCTTTGTGGGTCATTGGAGCACCATGAATAATTACTCCACCATCCTCCCACATCTAACTCTGTCCTCTGCCATTCTCTTAGCTGCAGCTTCCCCTTATTCAACTTTGAAACCAAAGACAGTAAAAGATGGCCTAACTTGTCGTGGTAATGAATATAAAGAAAACAGCCTTTTACCTGCACACAGTTTCCAGCATCATCCTCCACCATCCCTGGAGGACAGAAGCACCCCTGTGTGCAATAGGGCTCCACACAGGTGATGTCACCTGTCCTCTCAGCACAGGTGTGTGGACAGGTGTTCACACACGGACGCAGCTGCTTGCCAGGTGGACAGCCAGCTTCAGGTGGGGCAGACAAGAACGTAAATGATAATCCATTTTAGACTAGAGTCATTTATATGAAAGGAAAATCTTTTGATTTTATTTGTCAATATACGAGTTTGTGGACTAAATAGACTGCTTCTGATACAAGGGTAATTACATCACTTCCATTCAAATGCCCTCTAAGAATGGACTCTGCATTAACATGCACACATTCAAAGGCATCTGAATGCATAAAGATGTCTGAATGTTTGCAGAAATTATATAAATATTAAGCACCCTTCGTGACAGAAGCAGTTTTTTTAGTCCGCAGAAATGTTAACTTGTCTATTGATCACAAAATTGCATAGGACATTGAGTGAACTGAAAGTACTGAAAATAAATAAAAAAATGTGTTTCATAGAAAATATAGAGAAATTGGCACACATCCTGCACGTTTAAAAAAGGACATTTCCTGCCTATCTTTGTTAACCTTTAGCACACTGAAGTAGCCATTTGGCACCCAATTCCCTATCGGTTACAGAGTAAGGCAGCAGGGAGAAGGTTAAGATTATACCAACAGCCTCTTTTGTTCTCACCTTCACACTGCTGGGTGTTACATGATCTGGTCTCCTCATCATGCCCTATGCAGTTCAGGTCCTGACAGACAGGGGGCGGGTTATCACATGTCCTGCTGCGATACTGGGTACCACCACCACAGCTGGCTGTACAGGAGGTCCAAGAGCTCCACACTGACCAGTTGGGTACCACTGTGGACAGAAGAGACATTAGTCAATTAGACTTTAAGTAGGTCATGTTAATTTGATTACATGGATGACATCCTCCCCATCCCAAAACTGATGCAAGTGTGCAAATAAAACAAAAGTTTGGCCATTCTGAAATCTATATACATGTGTCAGGATGGTTGAACAAAACTAAGCACACAGAGTAACATTGGTATACCAAAATATAGATTCTTCATATTTGTTCTTTCAAAACTTCTTGGCTTTGGAATTTACTATGGCATTGTACGACATTAGTATCTGTTTTCTGAAATATGTTTTTTTGCAATTTATAGCATGCATTTTTTTTAGTTTGCACCTTCTTTTCGCAATTTACAGTATAGCCAAAAAAAACTGTCATTCATACAATCAAATCAACACGGCCTCATCAAGATAACCCTGGTCTTGTGACAGTAATGACAGCACCACTAGAACTGCCACCATTATAACAAATAGGTTTGCCATGTGGTTCTAATACTCGAAATCTAGATATAAGCACATCCTTAATGATAGTTTGTAATAATTCTTCATTTACATCACTGTTTGAAGGTATGTTACAAGAGCTTTATCTTACAAGAGTTTTAAAAGTGTAGAATACATACCAAGTAGTTCCTCATTACAGATGAATCGCCCTTCCAGACATGTACTGTAAAGGATAAAGAATTTGTCGTTTATAAATAAAGATAATCAAAGTTGAAAGAGACATCAAACAATGATTTCCTGTAAAACACTAAAAGTTAAAATGGACAAAACAGGCTTACTTCCTTCAAATGAAGATGGCTTTGTTTCTGGCAGTGTAAATAAGACAAGGGCTTAGGAAACTTCAGAATCTTCTCTTGTAGCTTTATTGCTTCTTTGATATTGCATTTCTTAGAAAAATAAACTAAGATAAATCTATGATGCATGACTCACCAGTTGGTACATTTGAAACTGACGACTTCCCCAGAGTCAAACTGTTCCCCATATATGGGGTTACCATCACTGTCTGAGGCCAGGTTCCACCTACAGGGACAGTCTGTGGAGAAATAGGATCAGATTCTGTTATACATAGCTATAGACAAGCGTTTTGTTAGCAGCTACACCAAGCTGTAGTGCAAAATAGAACCAGTCAGTGTTGCACTGAGGAAGGTGACAGACTGTCACCAAAATGTCAGCTGTTGTTGTGAATATCTTGCTTGCAAACAAAGAACTTTGTCATCTAGTCATTTACCGACCTGAAGAAATTATTCCTGAAAGCCTTTTTGCACATTAATAAAACCCCTGAGTCCCTGACCCTCTCTTACAGTGACTTAAGTGAATGTCTACAGCTCAAAGAGACTTCCAGATAAATACTTAAATTCAAAAATGCCCATGAAATGCGTATTACATGCTGCCTATGCTTAAGCTACAATTCATTGAAATGCAAATACTGTAAATGCATTTAAGTTCACGTGGTTTTTATTTCGCGCTGGGGCGAAAATGGAGTGTAGTCACATACTGCTACAGTATTGGACACAATGTTCGCGGTGGTTTTGACCGTTTCGCCGCGAAAACCGCAAACATAAAACCATTGAGAACATTTCTGCATTTACAGTAGTAAGGCTATCATCAGCACCTGCCTGCATTATTGATGTAGAAAATGAGTGAAAATGTGTATCGGAGTTGCATAATCTCTCACCTGAAAGAAGCACACAGACTCCTCCCAGGTCCACCTGTCCTTCAGGACAGCCACAGTCAGGCACACAGGCCGTCGTCTCACAGGTCACTCCATCCTGCACGTCACCACACGTCCTGGGACACTGCTGAGGACAGGTCTGGTACACCTTACCTCCGACACAGGTCTTATCTGGGAAATATCATATCACAGGTCACAATTCAGATATACGTAACACCTAACACAGGTCTTATATGGAAAATATCATAATGATTATAATATTAGCACACGTCAGGGAAATATCATACCCAACATACATCTCACTTTAATCACTATGATTAAGGTGAAAAGTTGGCAACCTTTCATATAGAAAAATGCATCAACACGCTCTTAACATGACTCAACAAAACACAACAAAACAAACCAAAACAAGATAAAGGTACGATGATAAAAACTTCCATCCATTTCTGTTTGATGGCAAAATGTTTTTGTGGTCAAATGACATTGAACACATAATCATAATTTTTTAGCATTGTATTGCCTTTTACAATGACTAACCTTCTAAAACTGCAATCTTTGACAATGTACAACCTATTTCAACAAAAGCAACCTGGCATCCCTCTATATAACAATGGCAATGTTTGTTATTACCTGGACAGTCCCCAATGTTACAGTCTGAGGTCTCCACCAGTGACTCCACACAGTACATGCCTCCATGTAGGGGTTCCGGGTCGTTACAGTACCGATGGCGTGTTCTGCTTCCGACTCCACAGCTGGCAGAACAACTGGTCCACTCGCTCCACTCACCAACATTGCCATGAACTTAGAAAATAACAAAATTACATTTTACTAGAAAGGTAACATTTGCAAGCAAATTCATCCTGTTTACCTTCAGATGGTCAAGCCTAACAAACTATTGATCTGTTCTACTGAATATTCTTACTCAAACACATTCATAAACATGTATATGGTGACCAGCCCCTCCAGCTCTGTCCTGCCACTTGCTACATAATGTAATCAAACACTAGGTGTCTGTTACACTTTTTGTAACTTACTTGGGCACTCCTGTGTGTTACAGTGGACAGCCTCCTCGCCCAGACCAGTGCAGGCCAGGCCCCCATAGGCCGGGGGAGGGTTGTCACATGACCTGTACCGGTACTGGACCTGTTGATCCATTACAAATAGAGAGATATTGACTTATCAGACGCAACCTCTGACAAAATCATCTGAAGATGTAACGTACAGAAATGCAGTAATGATTTGAAAGCAGTTTGCCACAGTTTTTACAAAAAAGGTACAGAATGAATCAAAATCTATGGTTTACTAAAAAGACGTTAAACGTTAAAGATGATAAACGTTGCACATTTATGTTAAGCATTAGATTCATTGGTCTGATCCTAAGAAGCTTGTACATAGTGCACAAGTCTGGTGTGTTTCTCTGCAAGGCAGTTTACCGGATATCAAAAAAAGGTAACAAAAGTAATTAACAAAAGAACTATGTTTTTGACTTACCCCTCCTCCACAAGTGACAGTACAGTTGGACCAGTGAGACCAGGTGGACCACTCCCCATCTGTGGTACACTGGTGATCCGTACAGTCTAGTCCTCCATTCACACACACACTGGAAATACAACACATATCTAACTGCTAGAGACAAAAGAATAGAGCACATAATGCATGTATTTTTGCATCTCATTATCTTTTCACTGGGATTTGGAAAATGATATTCATTCATTTCTTCTTCTTCCATTGTCCAAGGCCTCGTGGCATTAGGATATGATAATACTTTGACTGTTCACTCTTCATATTCTTATACCAACCATTCAAAAAATGTTGGTTACCTGTGTCATGTTTTTCGGGTGCAACCTTATTTGTATTATCAATGAGAAACATTACATTTTATTATATGTCACTTGACAAGTTTAACATCATTTTGGCAAAGGTGAAATCTTGTATGATATTAGGAAAAATTGAAATATTCCCATCAAGCTTAAAGTAAATCTTAGCACTTAAAAGTTTCAGTCTAGGTGTAAGATGTAAAGTGTAATTATACCATTGGTTACAGTCCACTGCAATGACCTGACCAGGGGTGAGGTAGCCATACTGCCCTCCCTCTGCCAACAGGAGCACTTCTGTCACTCCTAAAGATGGAAAGAAAATGTCCAAAACATCAAGCATCTACTGCCAATGAGTACCATACATTATTCTGGCTACAAAAATGATTTATGTTTGACATTGTGATTTAGAACATTTTGCTATCTTCATCAATGTTACTACATGGTTTGCCTAAAGAGCTTAGAGACTCTGGGAATACTTGAATTTCAAGTTTCAACAGCAGGTATTATTCATTCCACATTTCTGCATTTATAATACACATTTTGGACAAGTCTTTTCAATGAAAATGGCTGATTTCATTGATGGACAATCAAGAAACTCATATTTTCAGGCAACTTCTCCTTCTCTGTCCTTTCACTTTTGGAAATTTCCCATATTCTCCTAGCTACCCTATAAAAACATTTTAAGTTCTGTGTCTCTTCTGGTTCACCATTGAGCTATTGCATTCAACTTCCTTGTTTTAACAAACAAAAAACAGAAAAGTTTTCAATACGCTACAGCCACCCTACACCATTCAGTAGATGTTTACCTACCTGGGTAGTCATTGACATCAAACCGACAGGGACACTGACTGATGGATGTACATGTGCCGTTGTTGAGTACCGTGTCGTCTGGACAGCCACACTCGTACTGACACTCTGCAGCATTCTCAACGTACTCTGTGCCTTCCCAGATGTCTACACAAGACCTAAGTATAATACAACAAAGTATTATATAGATAGCTGTTAAGGTGAAATAATCAATACAATGTCTTCAGCTTCTAAAGCAGCAAATATATATTTTTTCTTTCTTATACTGTAATAACACCATGAGTTGTGACCAAAAATGACTGCAAAAAAGACACTGAAACAAGCTGCTTCCTTTCCACATATTTTGGTCATTTATGAGGCAGTGGCCATCTTCTTTTCTTTAGTTCTTAGGCCACACATTTGTGCAAGCAATATAGCAGGGGGCTAGTCCACTGGTAGTGGTGCGTGTTCAACTACCATACTCTTTCTCATAAGTGTTGAGTGCTAAACAGTTAGAGCAGTATGTACCATTCTTTTTAAAAGCTCAAGAATTGGAATTAGGAGTTGGCCTGTTTTAAGCATGCACATACAAGTTTAATTGTAAGTACTATGTCATTCTCTGGGGTTGCTTTGTATACAAAAGTTAATCTTGATTTTTTAAAGTCAAAGACGACCTATCTTACCTTGGACCTAACCGACAGGCCATGACAAAGCCCTCCACACATTCGGGGCCACACTCCACAGGGTCCATGTGGCAGGTGCGTGACTGCGTAGACGTCCCCTGACACGGTTGACCGTTGTTCTCCGGTGCGGGGTTAGTGCAGGTCCGAGTCCTGGTCTCGCTACCGGGAACACACTCCTGACAACCAGACCATGTACCCCATGGAGACCAGTGACCATCAGCTGTGTAGAAAAAATATCAGGGTATCAAATACTGTAAATGCAATTAAGTTTGCATGGTTTTAATTTCGCAGTAGAGAGAAAATGTAGTGTTCGTGGTGGTTTTAAGTTTGCGTTTGAGACAAGAGCTGGGAAGGCAAAGAATTGCTGTGGTTTTAAGTTCAAGGCAAAGAGCTTACCGCAAAATCGCAAAAATAAAACCACCGCAGTATTACTATACTCGTGGAAGAAGAAAAAAGACTGATGATAGTAAAAGAAAGTGAAGTAAAAATGCCACAGTATAGCTTCTATGATAGAATTTGACATTTATAGCAAAAACATAATGATATCCCCATTTTCAGTACTATGAATATACCTGTCCTTGGTGTTGATAGTACAGATAAAAATAGCTGATGATAGTGAAAGAAAATGAAGTAAAGATACTAGACTGCAGTTTCTGTGACATCAACAGAAAAAACAAACAATATCATCCATATTTCCAGTACCATGAACTACCATGTCCTCTCCTTGGTTCTGAAAGTATAGATGAAATTGCAATCTATTTCTTCTTTTCAAAATTCTTCACAATCAAATGCTGGAGCATACTTCAAAGAAAAAAAGCTTTAAAATAAGATATTAGGCACCAGTGCATTGGGAAGATATCTTATTATCTCAAAGAGTAAAAACAATAAGAATGAAAAATGGTTTTTGAAAAAATACCATCTACAGTACTAGATTCTTAAATACATGTTGTCTTCTTGTTTGAAGCACGAAGTATGTTGCAAACAAGCGAAATGTTGCATAACAGCTAACATGTCTAACCTTTGACCATCTCCCTGCTATCTAACACATAACAAATACAAATTTGGTGCCAAATGGCTACCCTAGCAGACTAAAGGTTAAACTGCTCTCTCATTGAGGCAAATTTTCAGCTCTCTTTATTATGTCTATATCTTAAACTCCAACTTGTCAAGATAGTATAAATAACATACTTGGGCAAAGTGTTGGCACATCACATGATGACATCTCCTTCTGTATGCCGATCCCCATTGCAGTTGTCTGCGTGCCCTGGCACATAGCGCCCCCATGCGCCGGCTCGGGGCAACTGCAGGTGCGGTACCTGTGCTGCATGGAGAATCCACATGTTCTGGTACAGCCCATCCAGTTTGTCCATGGGCACCAGTCACCTGCAACTAGAAAACAGATTTGATTTGATTTTATTAGAATTGCAGCGGTACAATACCTGTGACGTGGGACGCTAGAAATGGTTGCTTCTATTAAGAATTAAAGGTGTTGCAGAGGCTGTACCTGTTTTGAGTGCAACCTATTTGAATATAAAGTTT
This sequence comes from Branchiostoma lanceolatum, assembly GCF_035083965.1. NCBI lineage: Eukaryota > Metazoa > Chordata > Leptocardii > Amphioxiformes > Branchiostomatidae > Branchiostoma > Branchiostoma lanceolatum. The sequence goes on along the minus strand of NC_089734.1, from coordinate 13,008,594 downwards.
TCACTCTCTCCATACCTTTCAATAACTGCACATCAGTTTCCAACAGAGGAATCAAAATACTCATTAAAAAATCACCATGATTTTTGCATGTAGATGCATATGCTTAACAATGAGTATTAGAAAACATGTTTAACAATGAGTATTAAGAAGACTACATGTACTTGAGACACAGAAATGTCTCTTCTAGGAATCATAGATAATGTGATCACAGCAGAGGACAAAGGGGAAGTGGAAGAGTACATATTAACACATGCATCAGTCAGATAGACACCAACACCTTTAGAAATGGACACTGCAACATGTCTACTTACTGGGGCAAGGCTCGTCAGTGCACTCAAATCTCCCATTTTTGCAAACACTGTAGAAAGAGATTATCACTGTATCAAAACACTTCAAATCTCTGACAACATGAAACATGATTACCAATTTCCATGCTATAATTTAGTTACCAATATCATAAATAATGGAGTGAAAATCAAGAATACAAGTTGAAGTAGTGCACTAACATATAGACAATATATTTGAAAAAAAAGATGGTCCAAACCTTGTCTACAAATCTTCCCAAGGTCAAAAGTTATTTGTATCTACCTCAAAATATCAAGACCAGATCAAGTTGAGATCATTAGATACAGAACCTGGACTTTTTGCTGAAGTATCATAGAAAGACACTGGGGGGGGGGGGGGTAATAACATAACATAACATAGTAATATTTGTTCTTCATTTTGCGAGCATGCATCAACTCACAGAGCATATGCCAAGAAGGTAGACAATGTAAGGGATACAGACTAAACTTACCACTCATTACAGTTCTTCTGAATCGTTGCTCCCGGTGGATACCTCTTATCGGTTTCCACGTCCAGACAGAAACATTCGGCAGGATGCACGCAGGCCGTTCTGTTCTCGTTTAGAACAAGACCCTCCGCACAGTAACAACCTGGTTCACACGACCAATAGCAGTGTTCGATGTCCTCACAGCTCCGAGGACAGCTGGGACCGCACTCGTCGAAGAAGCTTCCAGTGATGTTCTCACACTGAGGAACTGTATGTAGAATAAATGCCAAGTTTTTAGGATTGTTGTTCTATTTTCAACATTATCTTTTAGATTTTCGGAGCCCTTTTTAGGCCTTAAGATACCCGCTTTCAGAATGAGATTTGCAAAAGCTTTTCTAGATTGCAAGTAGAGAAATATCTTATTTTCAAAGTTTTCAAGCATATTGTAATTAATATGAATCAATCAAGCAAACTGTCATGAACAAGGTACCAAAGATTGAAAATTGGTCCCTGTCTTCTAAATCACTCACTCATTGATTCACTATTCTTTTTTTTCTATATTCATTCTCCTGATTTATTGTTTCACAGGAAATGGCCATAACTCACTCACTCACTCACTCACTCACTCACTCACTCACTCACCCACTCACTCACTCACTCACTCATACACTTACTCTGACAAGCTTGCTCTGAATTTTCTCACGACCACTCTTTCAGAGGAAGAGTCACTTTACATTTCACTGTTTAGTAGTCTCAAAATGACTAGAGAATTCAATCTATTTCTCTATCTATCATATTCACCACATGGACTACATTTTTTGGTATCTGTTAGCATGCAACCTTTTGACTTTTGACAATAATAAGCAACCAATAGTCCCTCTTGATTGACATGATACAGTTGAGTAGATATCTACTCACTTGGACATTCTTCTAGAGTACAAGTCGTTGCCTCAGATGCCAGTCCCACACAGTAAGCCCCTCCGTTAGATGGTGGAGGGTTGTTGCACTCTCTGTGCCTGGCTGTGAAGCCCATGTCACATGTCTTACTACAGGATGTCCATGGAGACCAAGGACTCCAGTTGCCATCATCTAAGGGGAAAAAGTGAAATCGTAAATTTATTTTATTGCAAGGACTGAAGTTTGCGGTAGGAGGCAAAAGAAGGTTTTTGCAGTAATCCAGGTTCATGGTTAAAACAATTCTGTAGTACAGCAGAAAAAATGCAAAAATAAAACCGCTGCAAATTTTTCAAGACTTACAGTAAAATGGTTTTGTCTCCTAAAAATCATATCTTCCACTGGTTATGAATGTTAAAAAACATAATCATAGTATCCCTATTTTTAGTACCATGAACATACCTGTCCTTGGTGCTGAAAACATGGATAAAACTGCAATCTATTGCTTACCACAAAAAGGCATACACTATGTACCGTATACACAATACTAATCCACCAGGAAAATTCCCCTAGCTCTTGAAGACAAGCACAGTGAACAACAGACTATAGTTTCCTCCTTCCTTCATTATACTCTTTAGACAACATTCAGAATACCAACATCTACCACAAATGATACATACACAAAACCATCAATTGCAACCATTTCCAGTAGAATACACATCAGGTGGGCAATTCTATCCCCCTCCCAAAAAAGGAAGTCTAGTATATTATTTCTTAACCTTCTCCCTGCTGCCTAACTCTGAAACCAATAGGTAATTGGGTGCCAAATGGCTAATTCAGTGTGCTAAAGGTTAAAACAGATACTGTAAATGTAGAAATGTTCGCGGTGGTTTTATGTTCACGGTAAGCTTTTCTCCGTAATATGAACTTGAAAACTTTTTCTTGTACACATGTATCCCCTTGTCTATCATTGTCTCAAATCCGAACTTACAATCACCGCGAACACTCCAACTTCTCCCTACCACGAGATCAAAACCACGCGAACTTAAATGCATTTTACAGTAACTTACAAACACATGGGCCAGCATCACATGACGTGTGCTCCTCGGCGTCCCCCTGACACCCCTCGGGTGGTGGTGGGTCGCTGCAGGTGCGATAGCGGTATTGGGTACCGTTACTACACGTCACGCTACAGTCACTCCAGGGGGTCCAGTGGGACCAACCACCTGTTGGGGCTAAAGGGGGGTTAAGGTCAACTTGTCCCTCAATTTCTCTCTTTTTAGATGTAAACATTTGACAGGGTTTCAGGGGTCCCCAGAAAGTGCGAAATGGAACGAAATGGAACGAAATGGAACGAACGAAAAGAAGATGGGAAACATTATGAAATGTAATACCAGTAGATAGCGAAATGTAAGGAACTTTGTAACAATCACAGTCGATCGGAACAGGAAGGTTTGAAGGTTTTGATAAAGAAATTACTCTCAGCGATTTGGTATAACAGAACAGATTCACCGCATTTAACCTACATAACAGTGGTATCGTCCGCTGAACTCTTATGACCTTTGCTGCGACTCCATCTTGGAAAAATTCGGAAATTAGATTTCGATTCATTTCGTTTCATTTCGTTTCATTTCGTCCATTTCCACTTTCTGGGGACCGGTGTTTCAGCTGTGTCTTTTTGATTTGGAGGATTTTGAGAAGAATGCAATACAGCACAGAAATTAATAATCACTCACCCTTTACATATCTGTGTCTTAACACATATTTTTTCCTTTGACTGTCCTTTTTGACAAAAACAGTTCATAGTAAAGCACATCTTGTATGTTATTGAAAACTTGAACTATAGAATGATGGTGAGGAATGCTGTACAGCACAAAACATCATGCCTCTAGATTTTTTTCTCGCACGGTCCTTTTTAGGGCTGCAACATATTGACAAAAGCAATTCAAGCTTTAAGTAACACATATCATATGTGTTATTGAAAAGTTGAACTATAAGATAGTAATTACAAAAGGATTTGGTGATGAAAGCATTGCAGCACAAAACATTATGTCTTTAGATATTTTTTCTGTTCTTTTTCAGGATACAAAACATTTGACAAAAAAAGCTCATGCTTTCAGTAACGCACATCAGTCACGTTTTCCGTCGGCTGAGCAGACAAATCACATGACCCCTATCCTGACCCTAATTATTCCTCCCCTATTGCCCTTTGACCCTTCGTTCCTACCCCCTGTGAACTCATTCGTAGCTACTCCTTCCTTGGTACGGTCTTGACGGTGAGCTCACTACCCTAATTGTGTGTATGCTGTCTGTGAAAAAGACTGGAAACTTAAGTTAGTTCTCTTCGGAGCTTGCGGAGAAGAAAATATGCCTGATTCGCTTGTGACACGAATGAACTATTATTGCGACCGTTTTCAATCAGAATTGCTCACAAACATCCCTTATTCACAAACTATAATTTCCCAAAGGATACGTATGCAAGGCTGTGTGTTGCAGACTACCACCTCTTCTGACACCCCCTCACATGGTTTCCCCCCGTCCTGAGGGGGAGGGTTGGAGCCACTACGGTAGCGTCTCTTAGTCCCCCCATCACACGGCTTGGTACAGTTGCCCCAGGATGACCATAGAGTCCAGCCACAATCCACTGGTACACAAAACACAACAGAATGTATATTTATTTATTTGTTTATTTCTGTATTCTTTTACTAGGGTAGCTCCCTCAGTGGCTTAGCACTGATTTTCAGGGATGCCCTAGATACACATATACAAACAATACACTGATATTTACATAACATATTTGTGCGTCATTACAAAATTGTATCCATACTCATAGTCCATATCGTGCCAGGTCCTAAGGATTGGAGGTCAGGGGTCAAACAATTCTTTCGCACAGTGTTTTGAATGATTGTATGGATGAAATATGTTAACATATATCGGTAGTGTATTCCAGTTCTCTGCCCCCTGTATGCAAATATAATATTTGTATGACACAGTTAATTGTTGTAAAAAAACATACTTGGCAAAGCAATCGGCTTAGAAGACTTAGAAAACTTGGCTTTGTAGATAATTCCTTTTAGGGATTGAAAGCCACCTATGAATGATGCTACTGTACAGAATCAATTACTGTAAAAAGTTGGTTAATTCTTAATCTGTTTAATTCACTTTATCTTTTTTTTCAAACATTTCTAAACCATATTTCATGTGTACAACTCTTACCTGGACATGGGTCCTCGCTACACACCATGTTGCCTTGAATGCAAGTACTGGAAAGGGAAAGAAGGCACAAAATTGGCTTGAAATAAATTTTTAGGAATTATTTCAATATCTTCAAGAAACGTATGAATTACTTGTAATTCTAATTCGTAAAGTTAGAGACAAATACTGAAATTTTTGTAAAGGCAGTTGGAGAGATTCAATCTTACAGCAGCTAAATAAACTAATACAGGCGTGTTTGAGTCCATATCCACCCCGACCAATCAAACCACGTGAATCGCATTGAAACTCAGATTCGTATCAGCCATTTTCCGACAAATCAATTTCTAAGTTGCGTTAACTACTATATCTGACCAAACACACTTGCCAGTGAGATGGTGGAAGGTGTCAGCTTTCCAAAAATATTTTTCACATTGACAATTTTGGCACTTTGATAGTGATTGAAAGCGACCGCGATTTCACGTTTAGAAAAAAATAGTTTTTACTACTTTTCTCTAAACGTTAAATCGCGGTCGCTTCTAAAGTTGCCAAAATTGTCAATCTCAAAACATCTTTGGAAAGCTGACACCTTCCACAATCCCACTGGCAAGTTTGTTTTGTCAGATGTAGTCGTTAACCCAACTTAGAAAGCGATTTGTCGGAAAATGGCTGATACGAATCTGAGTTTCAATGCGATTCATGTGGTTTGATTGGTCGGGGTGATATCTACAGCTATTACTTTCCATGAATCCTCAAAAGTTGTCTCAAAGTCTGTGAGATCTCGTGTTGTTGAAATGAGAGAAATCTCACCAGTTCTGACAGGGTCCGACCTTGATGACAGCTCCGATGTCGTACTCCTGACCTTCATAGTAACACCTGCATTCCGCAGGGTCTACACACACCTCATCCTGAAGCAGCTTCCCATGCGGACATCTGGGATACATGTCAGAAAAAAAGCACCACAAAGTCATTCATGTTCGCAACAGTTAAGCTTCATGGACCAATGAAAAATTAAATGTTTGCTATGTCTTTTGGTTTGTGGTTGAAATAACCGCAGTAACACAATGAAAGATAGAGACTAATATTTTGCAGTGGGGTGAGTTTTGCAAACTTAGAAATGTTGCAAAATTTAGGGAATAATGTGATCATTTTAGGAATAATGTGAAATTCTATTTACCACTGAAATGTAAGATACGAGAACCATTATCTTTTTCTTGGTCCTCATTCTAGAAAGTTTGTGATGAAAATCATAGACCATAATTGTTTCATGTTAAAGCATTACGCTTCATCTTACGTTCTGAGAGAGAGAGAGAGAGAGAGAGAGAGAGAGAGAGAGAGAGAGAAAGAGAGAGAAAGAGAGAGAAAGAGAGATAGAAAAAAGAGAGATAGAAAACAGAGAGAGAGAAGACAGAGAGAGAGAAAGAGAGAGAGGAAGAAAGAAAGAGAGAAAGAGAGTGTAAGAGAGCGATTCTTTAAAGACTCTTGTCTAATTTTTCTCACCTGCATCCATCTAGACACTCTGATGTACACATGACCTGTGAGCTGAGTTCAGCACAGGTGCGAGGACAGGTGGTACCACAGGACTCCTCACCTATGTACTCCATACCTGGGGGGCACTCCTCTGTTGGAAAGAAGGTCATACAAACACAATAGTTCACAATACAAAATACTACAATAAGAAAGCTGCTAAACTTGCAAAGCCAAATGGCAAGGGGTTACAACTGCATAATATGTGACGAAGGACAAGATAGTAATTGTACATGATAACATTCAAATGTCTTTTACGATTTAATTCTTCGCCATTATTAGTCGGACCTCCTAGCAGTTTGTTTTGGAACAGCAGAGGCATATTGTCTGAAACTTTGGAAGAGGATAACTCAAGAAAGGATGAATGGATTTTCATGATATTTAGAATGTAGGTACCTTAGACAGTGATGTACATACTGCAATGCAAATTTTACAAATCGTAGCTTAATTTGCACTGTCAAAAGCAGGTAGTAGCTAACATGAAGATTGTAGGGGGAATGGGCAATATATTGAAATATCAGATTCTATGCTACCTTGGTAGATTATAACTCTCTCTAAATAAAACCTATTGTGTCATACCTGGGCCGCAAAAACATTTGATACGGGTGTTCCAGGCCGGGCACTAACTTTCGTTATTACAGGGGGTTCTACTGTTTTTATCACAAAAGCTTCCATAGAATATTTAAAATGCATTAGTGCACCGGTTGCGCCGCTGTCAAAAATTTGAATACCGGATTCGGAGGTTGGAATTGATGTTGTTACAATTTTTTTGTTCGAGGATACAAAACTCTCTCAGCTCAGCTGGCACATTTCGCATCGAAATATGTGGGTTTTTTTGTCAAAGCCCGGTACTTCAGGCGATACAGAATACACCATTTTGTATTCTATATGTACATATTGAATGATGATAACCCCTTGAGCACTCACCACATGGAGCCCCACACTCTTGACTCTCAGCAGGTGGCCCTGTACAGTCCCCTCCTCCGTACGCAGGTGCAGGACTGTCACAGGTGCGCTGACGGTACCTGCTGCCTCCAACACACGACTGGGAACACTCTGTCCATGTGGTCCAGGTGCTCCAGCTGCCATCAACTATGATATATCAAAGATAGCATAGTTTAAAAAAACACTCTTTTCATTCACTTCTTAAAAAGAAAGGTTAGGTTTTTTAATCTCCCAAGCCTAATCAAGTATGATTGTTTTCAAGAAGAAACGCATCATATATTTTTTTCCTCACTGACAGGCATCATAAGTTTCATCAGATGTTTTAAGGATTCCCTCATCTTGACTAATTCATGATGCAAAGATGGTCTTTTATGTGATGATATTTTCTATCCTCCTTAAATATCTTTTCAAAGGATGTAGCAACACTACATACATTTTTTTAAGTCACTGTCAAGAAAGTAAGAATAAAATCTTAATTTTTTCAGTCTGAGATTTGCCATCCCTTGCCACTAGAAAATGTCACTTCACAAAAAGCAAATAATTAGCAAAACGACCAACATCTGCTGAATATATAGCCTCTTAATGTAGAAGCACAGCTTAGACGGTCGTCTTTAGAAGTGTTGGAACAAGACGTGGAGGATTGGAAGTGTTTCATCTGACAGGGACTTCTATGGATTCAAGTTTCTTACTAGGACATCTGTCAGCATGACAGTCCTGTGACTGCATGTACTCCCCCTCACACTCCTGACCTCCGTAAGCAGGGGTGGGGCTGTCACAGCTTCTGTAGCGCACCTGGGGGCAAAATTTTTATCGTTAGATATACTCTGAACTATACCAGTTGATATTACACCGTGGGTCTATAGCCAGAGAAAGGGTATCGCAACTTCTGTAACAAATTAGATGCTAACACAGATTGGGAAAACAATTATAAGAGCTTCAAAAGTAACAGAATCCATTTATGATAAGATTTTGTAACAACCAATAAGTTACCATCACAAACTATAACATTTTCATGACAATTCACAATGATGCAGGCAAAATAGAGCCCCTTGGGCGCACACAAGAAGGCCATATTTTCAGTGGTGTACTTGTAAGAAATACTTTGCAAGTATGTATGTAATAAAATTCTGAGGTAGAATTATTTCATGTTATTGTTTAACTAGCTCACCTGCTGTCCTACTGCACCATCATTTCCCACACAGGTGGCACTACAGTGGGACCAGGAGGACCAGGGACTCCACTCTCCATCAACTGGGATAAACACATAAACACATCAACACAATCAACCAATCAGCTTTGTCACACTTTTGAACTTGTTGCCATCAGTACTGTAGGAGCACCCTACAGTACCTAATACAGAATTCACATATTCCAAAAGTAAGATTCTATAAAATTCAAAACTTACCATGGCAAGGGATGTCTGGGCAGTAAATTCTTGCATCCAAACAAGTGCTGGAAAAAGAGTCAAGATTCAAAAATCTTTGAAAGGCTTGCTCTATCCAAAAACATTGAGCAAGTAAAATCATTTTAGATAGAGATTTGTGAAATATAGTTTCTTACTGATGATCATGCACCTACCAGTTATTACAGCCCCTCTGTATTACAGTTCCAGGTGCCACTTCCTTCACCACTGTGTCACCTACAAAGAGAGATTTCAACAAAGTTAAGAAATAAACTTCAAAAGGAACTACTGCATACAAAACTTACAAGCATTCTTAATGGAAATACATAGCAGAGTGTTCAATTTTCAAACATCGTTGGAAAATAGCAATCTGTCCAAACTCCATGTTCGGACTTTTGTTAGGAGTAAAACAGAGATATCCACTAAATGTACATAACATAGTATTACACACTATAAATTGTCTACAGTCGCTATGGCATTCAAATGGTGCAACACATATCCCATACTTTCAATACCAAGTCTTCAGGACAACATATATACATGAAGCAGTCTGGCACACAGTTATCAAAGGTATGGTCAAGGATGAATCACACAGATACATGTATATAAAGTTAGACTTCCAGGCAATAAGATATGCTAAAAATAATTACTCAAGCAACTGGATAAAATTATGAATCAGTCAGACGTTTCAAACAGCATCTGTTGTCTTTCGTCAGTGATACATTTGAGGAAAAGTAAAATACACAAACCTGTTTCTGTGACAGTTACCACTCTGCAGCGACACTCGACCGGCGTGACACACATGCCGTCCTGCAGTACCATGCCGTTAGGACAGTAACAACCAGGTACGCAGTCTCCGATAGTGCAGGCAACACCGTCCTGTAGATCCAGACAACTGTGTGGACACTCTCCACACATCAGGTGGACCTTAGTGTCATCACACTCCTCTGGAAGAAAGACAGTGGTAAACGTTTATTGATGCAGTAGAGTTACAGACAGTAGTAGCCAGGTATGCAGTCTCCAATAGTGCAGGCAACCCCATCCTGTAGATCCAGACAACTGTGTGGGCACTCTCCACACATCAGGTGAACCTTGGTGTCATCACACTCCTCTGGAAGTAAGACAGTGGTAAACGTTTATTGATGCAGTAGAGTTACAGACAGTAGTAGCCAGGTATGCAGTCTCCAATAGTGCAGGCAACCCCATCCTGTAGATCCAGACAACTGTGTGGGCACTCTCTACACATCAGGTGAACCTTGGTGTCATCACACTCCTCTGGAAGTAAGACAGTGGTAAACGTTTATTGATGCAGTAGAGTTACAGACAGTAGTAGCCAGGTACGCAGTCTCCGTTAGTACAGGCAACCCCATCCTGTAGATCCAGACAACTGTGTGGGCACTCTCTACACATCAGGTGAACCTTGGTATCATCGCACTCCTCTGGAAGTAAGACAGTGGTAAACGTTTATTGATGCAGTAGAGTTACAGACAGTAGTAGCCAGGTAAGCAGTCTCCAATAGTGCAGGCAACACCATCCCGTAGATCCAGACAACTGTGTGGGCACTCTCCACACATCAGATGAACCATGGTGTCATCGCACTCCTCTGGACATTGGTGAAAGTTCATACAGAATTTTTTTTTCCAAGTTCATACAGAAGAGTTACAGACTGTAACAGCCAGGCAACACTGTAATGTAGATCCAGACCACTCAACACATCAGGGGCACTTTAGTGTCATCACAATCCTCCGGAAATTAGACATTGAACTTTATTGCTTGTTTATAAGTCGTTGACTTTGAATGCTCAATTTTAAATTTACAGGCTCACGATTAGTTTCATGTTGTGTGGGAAAAATGCTTTAAGCATAAAATCCTTTAAGTTAATTTACAACTTTTTTGTTCAAACTGTACATGTTTTGTACCAATTGCTACATCCACAGAAAACACATTACCGGGTAAACAAAATCTTTCAATAGCTGTATCTGCTTTCTGCATGAGTTGGTCTTTTGCTAGAAGGGAGAAAAAATCAGAAAAAGAAAGATTCAAAACCATACATACCTTCACAGTCTTCAAAAGCTAATTGCATTAGCCTTTGTTTCCGTGTCAAAAACGGGGTTTTTGAATTAGCATGCGGCTTTCAATTGCAACATCATTCTGCTTTCTTGCATGAGATAAATTTTTGCTAGAAGGGACAAAGATTCGAAACCATACATACCTTCACAGTCTTTAAGGTTGCAAGCCTTAGTCTCCGTGTCATCACCGGGGCAACCGCCAGTAGGTAGGACAACCCCTCCGTCCAGGGTGACGTAGCAGTACCTGGTCCTGACGATCTCCCCCGGACCACAGGGGGAAGTACAGTTGGACCAGGAGCTCCAGGTGCTCCACTCTGGGGTGATCACTGTGACAAACAATGTCATAATGAAAGTATCACTTTTTCGAATAAATTAAAATTTTGAAAGAACAAACATAATGAAAGTATTTGTAGTTAATTGGTAACGGTTTGGGGCTGTTCACACCAAAGTTAACCATGTCTGAGAATACAAAATAATGTATTAGTTCAGTGGTAATGATTAAATTCTATTCCTCTTTTCCTGACCTGGATGTATAATATTCACAAATGTACACCATTACTTGTTTTCAAATATATGGCGATTTGTCTTTAACAAACTCATGATAGGACCCTATCTGTCTATATCTGTCCTATACATGGTAGCGTTATAACTGCTCTTTGGAGTAACATACTGACTTAACTTGCACATGGTGACAGCTGATTATATTACACTGAATAACCTGTCATGTCTAACTTTTGCGCATCAAACTCTAGGCCTTGTTTAAAGCTAGCAAGGATACCCCTATAGTACCTGGTGACAATGACTGCCACTATACGGTACTTTTAGAAAAGAAAATAACAAATTTTAAGCACTTCAACTCTGATCCTAGTGGTCATTACCAATAAGCACTAATTTCAAACTCTCCTAAAAGCACAAGTCTGGCAGCTTTCAAAGCCAGGAGTCATTTGAATAATTGCAACCAGCACCAGCATTACTGGTCACAAAGGTCTAATAATCTTATAGCTAGTCAGCGATACAAGACTAAGAAAATGTGTAACCTTGAAGTGGATTTGATAACCATATAGGTAGACCACTATATGTCATAAAAATTAATTCTCACCTGGACATTGTGTAAGTACACAGGTCTCCACCTGTCTGCTGAAGCCCTCACACAGCTGGCCACCATTTTTGGCAGGGGGGTTGTTGGTTGACCTGAAAATTTTGATAGAAATTTTGTTGTAACTGATGGAAAAATTGGAACTGTTACAGCAAAATGTTGTAATTATGCCAAGATTTACTACCTACTATTATAAATGAGTTATATTTGATTATAACAACAGGAAAGAAAAATTTCAACTGGTGTTTCTTCACCTAAAACGTTCGTGCAGACCCGTGCCACAAGTCTGGTCACAGGGTGTCCAAGCTGTCCAGGACGACCAACCACAGTCAACTGGAAAAGAAACAGAATGCAATTGTATTATATCAACAGAGCAGAATGCGATCATTGTACTTTTTTGTACTATGTTTTATATCATTTGAAAGTTTATCTATTGCCCTTAACAATGTTATAAATCCGTTTTTATGGTTGTACATGCATAGATTGAGCACCAGGACTTCTTGTGTGAGTAGGCCTAAAAAATATGTTAGATCTGTACTGAATTCAGATGTGTTTATTTCCAATCAATCACATTAGGGTAGCACTTGTGTTTGTAGTGTGATGGCTTCAGTTCTGTTCATTAAATTTACTTGCGTTTACTTACCTGGACAAGGGTGTTCTGTACAAACCATTTCCCCATTGATGCACTCACTGCACAAGAAAAGAAGGAAGAATTATTGGCTTTGAAATCACAAAAACAAACTGCATGTTTCAAACTACAACAGATCAATTTTGTCTCCTTTTTCACAGCTGCAGTTTACATTGAGCTTGTAGCACATACTTTTTGTGCCAGATATCATATATTATGATGATTTCGAGATTGCTTTAACTGCCTTTTACATTCAAAAGTTCTACTATTTTCAAAGCTGCAAGCATAATGCTTTGAGTTGAATAACATTTTTAGAACAAAAAATCATCATTTAAAAAGATGTAATATGAGAAAAGTCATAACTAGTTTCATCAGATTTTTAAAGGAGCTAAACTGGACCCTAAAACATACTAAACTAAACAAAATGTAAGATCTATTTCAATATAGCACAATTTTCGACATGGTCTCACCAATCAGTGCAGTTGTCCACAGAAACCTTCTGTCCTGGTATGTACTCTATCCCATTGTAGGTGCAGTGACACTTTTCTATCGCCACACAGGTGGCGTTCTGGAGGTAGGTGTCAGGGGGACAGTAGCAACCTGTGGTGATATAGTACAGTCAGTTACTGTTAACCTTCTTTATGCTGCCTAACTCTGCAACCAATAACTAACTTCAGTGTGCTAAAGGTTGAATACAGGATCCAAATTATGGCAATTTTGAAGATGTTTAGATTTACTTTTAACAAAAACGGAGATACAAAAACATTGCTCACTTTAGATCTGAACACTAAGCTTTCAACTAAACACATAATGGTTAGTTAGATAGCATGTTTTACTAATTTTCATGTCATATCTACTAAGTTATGAAGAGTTGCCAAATTAAGTTGCAAAGTGCATTGAACAGGTTCACTGAGCAGGTGCATTGAGCAAGTGCATTGAACAGATACATGGTACAGGTGCATTGAACAGGTGCGTTGAACAGATGCATTAAACAGGTGGATTGAGCAAGTGCATTGAACAGGTACATTGAACAGGTGCATTAAGCAAATGCATTGAACAAGTGCATTGAACAGGTGCATTGAATATGTGCATTGAACAGGTGCATTGAACAGGTGCATGGAACAGGTGTATTGAACAGGTGCATTGAACAGGTGCATTGAATAGGTGCATTGAACAGTGCATTGAAGAGGTGCATAAAACAGGTGCTTTGAACAGGTGCATTGGAGGGTGAACTAGAGTTGAAAAGCAGTACCTTCATCACAGGTGGTTGTACAGCTGATCTGTTCACTCAGATCTGCACATGTCTGAGGACAGGGGTGGAACTCCTCATTCAAACACTCCTCTTTCGTTACCTCTATCCTTCCCTCAGGACATCCTGATAAAATGCACAAGAAGCCAATTATAAGCACACAAATTATCAATTCAAATGACTATTATTCAATCATGACAAATTGACATGGCTATCATCTTAATTTCTACACTTAGTATATTTTCATCCGTTTATGCTAATTGCTAATGGGCTGTACCATCTCCCTGCTGCATAAACTGGTAACAAATACAGATTTAGTGCCAAATTGTTTCATTAGCAAGCTGAAGGTTAAACATTTTGTTTTATTTTTAAAGACCAGTTTAGGACTTGCTGCTTAGCTTCTTAATAGATATAAGCTTTGAATTTTAAAAAAAATCCAATTGTTACATTTGAAATGTTGTGCAAGAATTATAGAGATGATATAGAGCATTCATAGATACATGTAAAATTCTTTTCTTAATCTTTATCAAGCAGAAGCGCTAAAGGGAAATCAGAAGGGAAAATGTTAAAGCTGAAACCCAAGCTCACCCTCAGGACATGGTGTCTCATTACAATACTCCATCTCCCCTGAGCTACCCTCGCAGTACTGTCCGTTGTTCTTGGGAGGCGGGTTGGAGCAGGAGCGATAGCGGAACCTGGTTCCCCCACCGCACGTCACGTCACACGTGGTCCACAGTGACCACGGGCTCCAGTTTCCGTCAACTGTAACAAATTAATTAGTAACAAATTGATTAACAGAATATTCTTATGACCAAGTTTGCCAATGACAATTGCTTGGAAATTTTGGTCAATCATTAGATTCTCCTCATTACATACAAAGAGCTTTAAACAATGCATGCTGTTAGATATGCGAAGGTTAGATGTGACAGGTCGTTTGATGTAATATAACCAGCTGCTGCCTTGCCGTGTGCCTGCAAAGCTGGTGTGTTATGCCGAAGGGTGGTTATACTGAAAAGTATATATATGCAGATACAGATTATATGTGCTAAGTCAATATGCATTTATTGCAATATATGTACACGATGTGTATGTGTAAGATAATAAACAAATAGATGAATAATTATGATAGGAAAAAGCTTATAGAATCATATAAGAAATATATTAAACTGTAACATGACAAAGAACTTTAAGAAATCTAAGATTTTAATAAATTAATAGCAAAAATTCTTTCTTTAATTGAGTTTGACAATATAAGATGGCTTTAAAAGTTCAAATGTGATAAAAGTTTCAGATTAGATGTACATACGTTTTATATGTTGGTTAGAATTCATAGTACATGTACATAAAATGCAAAGAAAATGCACATATACATGTAAGGTAGCAAGCAAGAAACACTGAAATGAAGCAAATTTCATAAAAAAATCAGTACTGTACCTGGACAAGACTCCACAAAGCATGTTTGAGACTCCATGTACGGTCCCTCGCATGGCTGCCCCCCATCCTGAGCCTCCTGAATAACAGTCCGGGTTCGCTTAGCAACACCGATTCCACAGGTACGGGAACAGGACCCCCACATCGTCCACTGGCTCACAATACAGTCAACTGTGTGGGGATTAGATCATGATAAATTTCACTGAATATACATACAATGATGTACAATAGAGCATACTGAAAGTTGAACTTTGTATATGCTTCAACTCGTGTGAGAATTATGTATGCATACACACACATAAACTGTATCATTTTTAATTCTTTTGAATGGTTGTTCCATTTATGTTTTGAATGGTTGTTCCATTTATGTTTTGAATGGTTGTTTCATTTAAGTTTTGAATCATACAGAGGACATTTTAACTTTTAACTAAATGAAAGATGTGATCCCCTATTGAATATAATTGTAGTGCTTGTTACATTGATATGAGCATGATAAAATAATGTAAAAGCCCCATCTCAAATTGTTGCTGTTAGGTAGAAGCTTAAAGTTAGTCCTCCCGCGCCACTCGGGGGAGCCTACGGTGGCGCTCATCTCTGATTTGCAGCCCTTGGGCAACACAACTTTCTGCAAGTGGGCTAGTCCGCTGTTAATGACATGTGTGTTTAACTTCCATACTCTTTCCCAAATGCTGAGTGCTAAGCAGACAACGCAGTACGTACCATTTTTAGAGTCTTTGGTATGACCCGGTCGGGGATTGAACTCACGACCTACCGTGTTCAAGGTGAACACTCTACCCATTAGGCCATTGCACCGGTTTCTAGGTTAGGTGGAAGAGCTCAATACTAAATCGTAAATACACTCATTGAGATACTTACTACAGTTGATTTCATCAGACCCATCCACACAGTCTGGAGTGCCGTCACACACTTGTGAGTAGAAGATACACTCCCCTGAAGTACAGTGGAACTGGACGTCTGTACAGTTAGGTGTTGCTGCGGTAGATGCTATGTATGCTGTGGTAGTGGTGGCAACAAATGGTGTTGTGGTGTCTGAAAGAAAAATGTTTAAAAAGTGTTCAAAAATGTTGAACTTTTCAAGCCAGTAGCTTGAAGTGGTAGTTCAGTCCTTGCACTGAGAATCATACCTCTCAAAAGAGCTATAAAACATGTATCATTTGATCTCAATTCGTAGCCTTAAAGTATTCAGACTTCTCGTCATTATTTGTATGACATTTATAAATAGCATCATTCCTTGCAAAATCAAGACGAGTAGCTTGACAATTGATATACATATTAGGATGACTGCGAGTGGAGACTTACATGCACTGGTGAACCTTGGAGATGGTGAGCCTGTGGGACTGAGGACAGTTGTTCCTAAAGTAAAGGTAGATTGTAGTATGTGAAATGCATCCAGTAGACCTGAAGGGAGCCAAAGTAAATACTAAAAGTCTTTGAATTCTCGTATGTCAATGTCTTGTAAAAGAAGTCCCTTGTACTGAACTATTTGATTCTAATCTGTTCTATTCTATTACATTATATCCTATTCTATTCTGTTCCATTCAATCACATTCGATTTCATTCTATTCTATTCTATTCTACTCTTACTCTACTCTACTCTACTCTATCCCATTCTATTCTAAATAATCATTTCTAATCTATTCTAACATCGTCATAAATTACCGCATTGGCTTTCATCTGATCCGTCGCCACAGTCATTGACACCATTGCAGACATCGTTCCCATGCACGCAGTTCCCGTTGTCACACACAAACGAGTAGGCGTAACATGGCGGCGGCGTCGCCCCTTTGATGATCGTGACCGCAACCGTAGATGTGGCGTACGGCACACTGGTGGTCGGAGATGTGGAGACTACGATTGTAGGTGTTGTTAGAACTCCTTGCGTTGTGGTAAACACTGAAGGACCGGAGGTCGCTGGTACACGGGTTGTCGTTACGCTCCCTGGGATTGTCGTAGACATCACCGCTTTTGTGGTAAACGGCGCTTTCGTGGTAGCCGCGGAGGTCTTTGTAGTGGCTGCAGCTGTAGACATGCTGGTAGATGTAGTTATGGGAACTGTAGTTGGAGCACTTGTTGTAATACTAGCTTCAGTTGTTTTCCTCGTTGCCATCCCAGTTGTTGTTTCCACTGTTGAAGTGGTCACTGTCTCAAGTGGAGTGGTCAGAGTCAGGCCAGTGGTTTGGTGTTGAGTACTGGTGGCAGAACCGGGGCTGGTCACCTCCTGAGTGGACATGCCACCCGTGGTGGTTGTTTCACGTGTGAAGACTGGAAACACAGTGGTGCCCATTTCAGCAGTGGTGGAGAGAGGCCCTGGGGTTGTCTGTGGTACTGAAGTTGTTACTGTTGTTATCTTCTCTGTAGTAGCAGTGCCAGGCATTGTTGTGCCCAATGTTTCCATTGTAGATGGCACACTTGTCGATGTTTCGACTGTAAAAAAATGATATTCTCTATTGGTAAAATATACACATTTGTATCAGTATTTACTGTAAGGGGTATTCAAACCATACACATAAGTTAGATAGATATATACCAGGCATTTAATGATAAAAAATGGGTCTTTAAGTATGTCTAGAGAGTTGGAAACTTACTTGTAGTCTTTCCATGTGTAGTAGAAACAGTTGTAGGAAAGATCTCAATTGTTGACCCTCTCAATGTGGTCAATGCTGGTGTAACTGTTGTTTCTGTTGTAGTTGGCACTGTTGATGTTGTCTCGGTTGTAGCTGTGACAGCTGTTGTCCCAACAGTAGTAGTTGTAATCTCTTCTGTTTCTTGTGTAGTTGATACAGCTGGAGTAGTTGGTGCAGAAGCTGTAGTAGTTGTTCTAGAAGTGGAGCCTACACTTGAAACAGTACTACCAACGGTGCTCGCTGCCAACTTTGTTGTAGTTTTCTCCATGGCTGTTGTCTCAGTTGTTGTCTGGGTGGTTGTTCTAGCTGTTGTAGGAGGTGTTGTCTCAGTGGACACTTCAGCTGTTGTCACTTCAGTTGTTGTTGTCCCAGCACTTGTTGGTATGGTTGTGTTAGTGGTTGTCCCTGATGTTGTTGCTGTACTTGTTGTTGGGACTGTCACAACAGTTGTTGTCCCAAGCGTTGTCTTCTCAATTGTTGTTGTCTCAGTCGTAGTTGGGACAGGTGCTTTGGTTGTTGTTTCCAGTGTTGTTACCTCAGTTGTTGGCCTGGCAATGGTTATAACCGTTGTGGCACCGGTCTTTATAGGGAAAGTTGTCTCAGTGGCTCTCCCAAAAGTTGTTGTTTCACTTGTTGGGTGGGCAGTTGTTTCAACACTTGTCCTGGCTGTTGTTGAAGTTGTAGTTTCAGTGATTACCCCAGGTGTTGTTGGCTGAATTGTTGACTGGAGAGTTGTTCCAGCTTCAGTTCCAGTTGTTACCTGGCTAGTTGTCTCAGTAGTTGTACTGGTTGTTGTAGGGACTGTTGTCACAGTGGTTGTCTCTGTTGTTTTTGGTACAGTTGTCATTGTATTTGTCCCAAATCCAGTTGTACTGGTTGTTGTTGGGATGGTTGTCTCAGTGGTTGTTTCGATTGTTGTTATCCCACTTGTTCCAACGACTGTTCCAGTGGTTGTTCTGCCAGCTGTGCCAATGGCTGTCCCAGTTGTTGTTCTACCAGTAGTTTCAATAGTTGTCCCTTCGGTGGTTGCAATAGTTGTTTTCCCAGTTGTAACAATAGCTGTCTCGTGGATTGTTTTGCCTGTTGTGCCCAGGGAAGTGCGAATGGTTGTTCTACCAGTAGTTTCAGCGGTTGTCTCTGTGGTTGCTATAGTTGTTGCTTCCCCAGTTGTCTTAGTAGTTGTTTTTCCCATTGTGCCAACGGTTGTCCCAATTGTTGTTCCACCAGTAGTTTCAGTGGTTGTCCCAGTAGTAGTTGTTTTGCCAGTTGTTTCAATAACTGTCCCAATAGTTGTCTTGCCCATCGTTCCAATGGTTGTTCCAGTCGTTGTCTCAGCTGCTGTTCCTCCAGTGGTTTCAGTGGTTGTCTGGCCAGCTGTTCCAATAACTGTTACAGGAGTTGTTCTACCACTTGTTGTTTGAGTTGTTGTTTTTCCAGTTGCTTCAATGGTTGGTCGCATAGTTGTCCCAGTAGTTGTTGTGCCAGCTGCCTTAATTGTTGTTCCAGTTGTTGTAGCAGTTGTCTCTGATGTTGTCCCTATAGTGGTCCCAGTTGTTTTCTGGTTAGTTGTAAATGTAGTTGTTCTGCCTGTTGTTTCACTTGTTGTCCTTGATGTTACCCGATTTGTTGTAGCTGTGGTTGTCCCCAATGTTGTTCCACCTGTTTGTATGGTACTTGTGGTTGTCCCAGTTACTATCGCTGTGGTTGTAGGACTTGGTGTTGTACTGGTTGTTCCATGCGCAACAGTTGTTGTAGCTGTAGCTTCTGGTACTTTGGGAGTTGTTCCAATAACACCAGAAGTTGTTGAAATGCCTGTTGTCTTAGAAGTTGCTTCGGTTACACCCATGGTGGTAGCAAGCCCTGTTGTTTTAGATGTTGTTTCAGTTACACCAGCAGTTGTAGTGAATCCAATTGTTTCAGATGTTGTTTCAGTTACACCTGCGGTTGAGAAACCCCCTGTTGTTTTAGATGACGTCTCTGTAACACCTCCAGTTGTTACACCCCCTGTTGAGGTGGATGGAATTTCTGTTACACCTGTTGCTTTAGTTGTTATCTCTGTTGTTACACCTTTAGTTGTGGTAGTACCTGTTGTTTTGGACGGTGTTTCTGCAATGCTTTTGGTTGTTGCAACATGTGTTGTTTTAGATGTTGTTCCTATTGCACCAGTGCTGGTTGTGCCAACCCCTTGTGTGGTGGATTCTGTCACACCTCTAGTTGTTGCAACGACTGTTGTTTTAGATGGCATTTCTGTTACACCTCTAGTTGTTGCAACACCTGTTGGTCTGGATGTAACTTCTGTTACACCACCGGTTGTCACAATCCCTGTACTTTCAGATGTTGTCTCAGCTACCCCTGTAGTTGTTGTAGACTCTGTTGTTTTCAGTGTGGTTCCAGCTACACCCTGAGATGTTGCAGTCTGTGTAGTGCTGGTACCAACGACGGTTATACTGGTAGTTGTCGCCCCAGCTGTAGTTGTAGACCCTGCAGTTGTTACTACAGCTGCCGTCGTTGTTGCTGCTGCACCACCAGTAGAAGTCATTTCTGTTTGCTGTGCAGTTGAGACATGTGGTGTGTTTGGTGCTGTAGCTGTAGAAACTGTAGGAGAGGTTTCAGAGCTGGTGACAGCACCCCTAGCTGTTGTGCCTGTTGTGGTCTCTAAAGCTTGCTGGGTTGTTTGAGTGCCAATCTGACCTGTAGTAGGGCTCAGTTGGGTTGTGCCAGCTACTGTAGACCCTGATGACCAAGACAAAGCAAAACAAAACAAAGCATGTCTAACTTAGTAATGACGTAAGAAGAGAAAGTGAATTGTGGTACTTAAGGAATTGCCTGGGTGCCATCCAATTTGATACCATAGCTTCTATACTAAGTTGTTTTAGGGAAGCGAGTACAGGTATAGAAGCCCCGGTAGTAAATTGTTTGGCAAGCAGAAGAATAGTATCCACTAACTTTCATTAGCAACTTCAATCATACCTCCACTATTCAAAAATTGGTTTGAATTATGTTATTGAGTCCACTATGTACTAATAGCTACATGGCTTTTCTTTCTCACAGCTGTCAAAAAAAAGAGTTTTTTTAAGAAACAGCTTTGAAATGTTTAGCTTCGGAAAAATATTTCATACATTACGTTGATGTACATATTTCATATGTTACCATTGACCAAGATATCTGGCTGGTGTTGAACACAGGCTACAAGGGGTTATTTGGTTATATGATCTTTCATAAAAATATTTGCCTGTACCTGTTGTTGTTGTTTGACCAGCTGTGGTTGTGACAGGCCCTTCTGTTGTTTTCCTGGTTGCCATGGTAACTGTTGTGCTAGTGGCTGTATGTCCTGGCGGCTGGGTTGTGGAGATTACTGAAGCGTTGATGTAACATAGTCATTATGTTATTACCAACAGTTTCGGATAATATTTCAAAAAGCTACTTTAGATTAGAACTGGAACTTTCTTTCTATATAATTGTGTATCAAAATAGACAAGAAAAACTCTTCAATCTATCTCAGATCATTTAGCCATCAAACATATTAAAGTTTCTGACGATGACAACAATTTGAAAGCATTATCAGGATTTGCAGACTTTTGGGTCTTATCCATACTTTTTTGCAACTCCTTCAGTCCCACAAATATGCAATCACTAAGGATGTATAGCAATGCTGCATTTCGTATATTAGAGTCACAGAAATACACACAAAGACAGATAGACACACACTGTAACCCCTTAACTCACTTGAGGTGGTCTTACTTGATCTGGTCTCAGTTGTTGAAGTCGTACCTCCCTAAAGAAATTAGAAAATACATGAAGCTTAACATTCAAGAAGCAACTAATTGTTTTAGACAAGTATCAAGCGCTGCTAAATTTATAATCTATTCAGTATCAGAATTAAGAAATTACTTATCAACTTTCCTGAAAATGGCTAATGATGAGACTAGATTGCGCCCAATACTAGAAAAATTCTAATACCAATTCCCAGCTTAATGGGGTAGGGAATTTCCCAAGCAGCCTTCATAACCCCTGCTTCTTGAATTAAGTCAATTAGTCATGCTTGCCTTAGCTTGAAGTTTCAGACTTGGGGAAAAGTGATGCTACTTCAGAGGATGTTAAACTTAATTCAGTGCCCTGAAGTAGATACTGTGGCCTTGTACTGAACAAAGTCATTGAAAATTAAAAATTCACATTTTGAAAGAAAATACATTTATTAATAGAATATTCTTCAATCAGTGACTTAAAAGGTAACAAGACATGTACATTTGCACCTGTATATTTTCGATGTCTACTGTACATCTTGATCACGGAGTGACCAAGTCTCATGAGAACACGAGACTTGGTCGAGACCTGTGTAGATCTTTCTGCCTCCCCCGCCTCCTTGCAGAGTAGGGCTTGGGCAGCTCCCAACCTTCGGTGCGGTTTTGTTACCTTCTAAGTCACTGATTGAAGAATATTCTATTCACTTGTAATCACACGTGACTGATGAATCTCTCCAACAAAATACATTTGGGTCTTACCATTGTTGTATGTGTTGAGGTGGCTACAGGTGATGAGACTGTTGGTTGGACTGTGTTTGTTGGAGCTGTCCTACGTTCAGTACTCATAGGTAGAGGCGTAGAACCTAAGATTGTTCACAAGAAAAATCATATCAAAATGTGATTATCATACATTAATAATTTCATCAGGCTGGTGAATGATTGAATAAGTTCTTTCTCACTACCAACGAGTAGCATAATAGCTAATAACATGACTTTGTTATGTTTAGCCTTGGTTGTGAATATAAAAAAAACATTATTTGATGATTATCATCATATAAGTATCATGCAATAGACACGTGTAATTAATACAACTTACCAAAAATTTTGTGAAAATATTTCTTTGCAAAGAAGGAAGATATCTTAGAATTGAAATGTCTCTGTACATTATAACAGTCAGGATTCCCTATGTTATAATATTTTGAACATGAAATATACCCCTATCCTTCTTCCTCTCCTATAATGTGTTTCTAATCCAACCCATTGTCTAATAAACCTGTCCAGTTGCAGCTTGTACTCTTCAGTACAAACCTGGTGACTGTTACGCCATTAGGTAGTTTACCAGGAATGAAATCCATTCAAACAAACAACATCAATGAACATTTTTTATGACTCCTAAAACGCCAGCCAACACCTTTGTCCCCTGAGCAGCTGTTTTGTTTGTTTGTGTTGCATACCCGGTAAACCGCATCAAGGCATAACACGCCAGGTTTGTACTGAAGAGTACAAGCTGCTTATCGGGACAGATTTATGTGATCCACACACACCGGGAAGGACCCCTACTCTTTTCGATAAGTAAGTTGGGTTTTTTAACGTGCTTGAGGTGTGGCTCTCCTCAAACACGGGACCTCCATTTAACGTCCTATCCGAGGGACGTCCCTAACCGAAGCTAGGTCCTCATTTTCACCTGAGTAAAGTGGGGAAAGTCGTGTAAAGTGCCTTTCCCAAGGGCACAACGTCAACAGGACAAATCAGGGAACCCCTGATTCGAACCCGGTATCTCTGGGTTCTGGGGCCAAACACCCTGCCACTACGCCACCGCGACTCCAGCTGTATCTGCATCAAAGTCACCTGTCTGTCCAGCTGCCATTGTTGTTGTCCATTGTTGTGCACCTGTGAAAGGTGTGGTGACGGCTGTTGTTGTTGGGGCTGTTGTTGTTGTTGTTGTCATGCCCTCCCCTTCCTCCTCCTCTTCCTCCGAACTTGCTTCTGGTAAGCCGTCCCCACCACCACTAGAACCACCAGATGGGCCGCCTAGCATTCACCCACACGAATCTCATGAATCTTCAAGACTCAGGTTCCCAAATCACCGAGAAGATTGAAGACAACACCGCAAGAATGCCAGCCCGTCACCAACAGCTTCCTCACAGAGCTATCACCAGAAGTCACCACCGAGAAGAGCTCACAAGATTTCAGAGTTTAAATACTACCCAAGTAACACCTCACATCAACCTTACACACCTTTAGGATAAGGCAAATATCTGACAGCCTGAGGACAATTCCTTTAGCTCCTAAAAGATTAAGCAACATCCAGCCACCATCTACAGTTCCCTGTGAGCCACCAATGTTGTAAGCAGAAAGCCTCCACCAGTTTATTTAGGCCACACCAATTTAATTCCTTAGTTAATGGATTTTTATTTTTGTAAAGAAAATTTAGAAAAAAAAATCATGAAAACAGAAGGCTGGGCCAGCCATCTGTTTTCATGATTTTTTTTTCAATTTTTTTTGGGGGGGAAAAAATCCGTTAACCAAGAAATTAAATTGGTGTGGCCTTAGTAACATCAAGCAACCATCAGTAACTTTTTTAAAAGTTCCTTAGCAGCCAGCCACCATGCAGTTAAAATTTTGTTGGTTACAAGCCATCACCGACCACCGAAGTGCTGATTAAAAGCCACCATCAGTAACCATTATTTTTTTCAATTCAAGCAAGATTATGAAAGAATGATAAAGTAGAAAGTAGAATGTTTGTAAAAGCCAAGTACGCCGAGCGTTAAATCAAATACGCGTGCGGTTCTTGGTGGCGCGCCGATATACAGTGTCTGGTCTCCCAGGGTAATCTACTACAAGCACTGACACCATTTTAATTTAAGATGCAATTTGTTCATCATACCACACACATCCTCGTCTGAGTCGTCACCGCAGTCGTCAGTACCATCACACACCACGCCCGTCGGTCCGCCGGGCACGCAGTTCCCATTGTCACAACGGAACTCGTTCTCTTGACAAGCTGAAGAGGTAAAATCAATGACAATTTCTTAAAATCGAAAATGTAATTCTTAACTGGGATACAACAATCATTTTCAATACTCCCTACATAACAGGATAAGTGATATGGAAACAAGAAACTGGATAGATTTTTAAACAGTAAAAAGACATTTCAGATAGCATCTAACAGTTTTCTTCAGTGACTGACAAAAGGTATTGAAATGTCTGTTTGAAAATCTAGCCAGTTGCTTGAGCAGCTGTTACTTAATTCCTATTTTACTACCTAGACATCTTACCATCATCGATGTACTGTTTCTATACAACTCTGAAGCGCAACCATTATCTAATGCAAAATATGGACGAATAATGTTAAGTACAAGTTACCTGAGCAGTAGCAGCAGCTGTCTTCACCATCTGGTACAATAAGTGTGGTTCCCTAGGAGAGTAGAGATGGAGTAAAGAGGGAGAGAGACAGTTAGGGAATTTGAACAGAGTTGTAATATTATGAAAGACTGTTACACTCTTGTTAAACTTTGTGGACTCAGACTCAAAACTAACAATACAGGGGTAGAGTGTTTTCCATGTACTCTGAAGGTTAGGGTTTCAAACCCAGGATAAGCCATATTTATACCTGTCAAATGATTTGAAAAATGATAACACACTGCTTTCTCTGCTTAGCACTCAGCACTTATAAGAAAGAGTGGACTACCCACCCCCCCCCCCCCCCCCCCCCCCCACTGTATAGTGGCCTGGGTAGCCCTAAGGCTATAGAATTAGAAACAGTGATGGACATTGCTCTTAAAATACACAAAAAGGTGTGAGAATGATTTCAACTTACTTAAATGTACTTAGAGTGAATATCAGTAAGTGTAAAACTTACCTCTGTACAGCCAAATGTGTCATGTACACAGTACTTCTGGCATGAAACAGTCCCTCCAGGCTGACAGCTACACACATGGCACTGTCCACTGTTCCACTGGGCACCAAGCTGCAGTGCAAACAACACATTGGTCACAATAAGTTGATATCCTAGACTGAGTAAGATTGTCAAAGTTGTACATTAACAAGATTTTAGCAGCTGATATTTTTGTAAGGGTAAAGTTCTACTTAACAGTACATTCAATGATTTCATCATGCAACTCTTTTATCTTTGTTATTAATGTTCAAAAAGAACCACTTTTGATATGCATTTAAATGTATTGATGACTTCTCCTTATGCCTGCAAAATGTTATCCACTTAACCAAAATTTAAAATGTCGTTTTGTCTATAAGAAGTTACAGGTTTCTAAGACAAGACAATTTTGTGTTTTCTTTACCTGGATAGCTTGTCCTTCATAGATGCATTCTGAAAAGCAAAATCAATCAAGATATCTGCCAATACTGTGGACAAAGTGGTGGCAACAAAAAGACAATAAAGGAAACAGTAAAATAGTTTAAATGGTTTATTTCGAAGATCATATACAACAAAACTCTTTATTTCAGAGCAGTAACTATACGTATGCTGTCTAAGATTTTGTTTTTTCAACATTGGTTTAGCAATATTTTTCACCACAAGAAAAGAAGTTTCATCTAATTTAAGTCAAATTGAAATGAATGGGCTCATAGCAGATCAGTTGTCATTTCTTTAACAGTATTGCTCTATGCAAGGCCAGTCTTGGCCGCTACTAGACACTAAACTAAGTTGAAAAGGTAAGGAGATAGTGGTGTACATTTATTTGGAAAATCTGTGGGTTGTATGTTTGTAAGAAGCACTCCCCATGAAGAGAGTTCATACTTTAGCAGTCTGGGGAAAGAAACTATTGCCATAGAAAGACTTTGAGACAGGTATTTGGACAGTGTATCAATGTGAGCGAGAAGAGAATCTAGTGTTAAACTGTAGGTATTTCAGAGTTTAAGTCCTCCCCTACCTTCACATTGCCCAGTGTAGCATGTCTGGTTGCGTCTGTTCTCCCCCACACACTCGGCGCCATTGCCAAACTTGGGAGGGTTGTCAGGGGTCCTGTACGACCACTGGATCGATGTCGTCTCACACACGCCGACGCACAGACCCCACTCCGTCCACTCTGACCAACCACAGTCCACTAAAGCACAGTAAAAGTGATATACATATTCAGTAACCAAAATTCAGATTCTCATGCTGTTGTGGTCATATTTTTTACTATTTGAAAAATGTTATAAACATTACTTTAGATGACTAAAAAATGTTCTTGGCAACCATGGTAGAGTAGAAATAACATTCAAGGATTACTTACTTCCCAACATATTTCTGATATCAATTTTGATTCTTATAACTATTAATAAATGAAATCATAACTTACCATTACATGGCTGGGTTTCAACGCAGTTCAACAGCTCACCCTCAACACAGGTACTGAAATAGGTCAAATTCATATAAATATGATCATGGTATAGCATTCCCTGACCTTAGTGCTGAAACCACTATTTAGTTAAATTTCAATAAATAATGAGGAAACAAAAATAAATATACATGCAATGTTGGCTTACTCTTGGTAAGAGGAATAATTTAAAGTACTGTCACAATATTTCCTGACCTTGGTGCTGAAATAACTGTTAATAACACTACTTCTCTTGCATGAATGAAGTTTAAGTTCATCTCACCAGCTGTGACAGGGTCCAGTGACCACCTGGTGGCCATTGTTGTACTCCTGACCATTGTACAGACAGGGACACTCCGACTTGACCACACACATCGCGTGGTGCTCATAATAACCCTCTGGACAATAACAACCTGCGGAAAACAAACAAAAAAGGATGCTCAGGTCAAGTACCACAGGTGACTGTCATACCTGGATTCAGCAACCAACCAAAGGACTGACTAAAAGTGGTTGCAGGATGGGGCGAACTATGTAAAAATGGATGGGAAAGTTAGATACAATACCTCTCTCTTCTACCATACATCACCACCAAAGTGAGTACAATGGACAATCTATAGTATACGTACTAATACAGTCCTAGAATACAAGATTAGCAGCCTCCATACCCCCATACTACTATCCCCAGACAAGGGTCTATATGGGGTGTCAGACAGGGAGTCTAGCCGTGGTGACCAGGTGCCTATACAGGGTGTCTAGACGTTGTGTCCGGACGAGTGTCTTGATTAGATGTCTAGCTTAATATGTGTCTAGACAGTGTGACAGTATCTTATGAAGAATCTTTTTTAACCATACTGTATCGACCACTGAGATAACAGTTTTAACAGCACTGAGACACTTTTAAAAATGAAATGATAACAGACATGCAACTGTCAGTCTGAAAATTAAATCAGTACTGTACAGAATTACAATGCATTGCTGTATGTATGCTAGGAGTGTTCTTACCTGCAGAGCATGTGGTGTCCACACACTGTGAACCCTGTACGAGCCCCATACAGGTCAAAGGGCACACCAGACAGTCTTCTCCGGTCCTGTACTCCTGATGATCCTCACACTCTTCCTCTGTTAGAAAAATAACCAAACAAACAAACAAACAAATAAACAAACAAAATCCGTGCCTTAAGTAAGAAGAACATCTTTTCATTCAAAGTTGACAGCTCTCCCTTCCAACTTTTATCAAAGCTGGTCCGTTTAGGTTGTAAAATAGATTTATTGAATTTGGCAAATGTTTCAACGTTTTTTTTAATATTATTAGATTTCTCACTTTTATAGATGAGATTGTTACTTCGTACATACCCTTTTCTGATGAATGGCTAACCTTATCAAAAGATTTAGAATAGTAAAATACTAATAGCAAAATGCTTACAAGATTGCTGTTCTGTTCTATATGCTTTCTGTTTACATATGAAGCTTCATTTTTTTTTCAAAAATAGGATTGGTCCATAAACAAAATTAAATTTCTTGTGTTATGTTATATTATGTACTGTACCTTTCCGACAAATGGACAACCTTTAAAATGGACTAAGCATAGTAAAATTATACTAGTAGAGCTAAACAGAGACAATATTGGCTTTCTAAATGCTTGCTTTATATATATATATATATGGTGATGATATATACATGTAGCGTAAAATTTCTTTAAAATACAGGCTTGGTCCAAACCCAATGCAAAATGAAATTTCTCCTGCTACAAAACATCATGTACTCATATAATGTGTTGTAACATATACTGTAAATGCATTTAAGTTCGCGTGGTTTTTATTTCGCGGTAGGGAGAAAATGGAGTGTTCGCGGTGGTTTTGAGTTCGCGTTTGAAACAGTAGTAGTGCTACAGTTATAGGCGGGCTAAAAGTTTCACGGTGGTTTTAAGTTCCCGCTGAAAGTTCACCACGAAAACCGCGAACATAAAACCACCGCGAACATTTCTGCATTCACAGTACATGTACCTCCACAGGTCCTGTTACAGGCCTTGAGCTCCAGTGGTGTTGGCTCCAGGTCAGCTGACTCCACGCACTCCTGTTCTCCAGTCCCCACCTTATTACGACATTCACGAACGCGCACGGAGAACCCGATATGGCAGCCATCGGTGCACTCCGACCAGCGCTCCCACGATCCCCATTCAGGATCAACTGTAAGGTCAAAACCGCAATCTCAAAATTCTCAGATAACACGCAACTAATGATTAGCTCCACTCAATTGTAACACTATTATATGATAGTAAAGACATATGCTAGCCTTAATAGGTTATATTCTATACCTCTATTTTGCATTATGCATATGTTAAATAGGTGTTGCTATACATATACCACGTAAAATTGTCATGCAATTAAGTTCTTCTTTCTCTTAAACGTAATAATCATCTTTATTTCCATAAATTTGGCAAAAATTTTGCTGTCAGTTTGGGCTGTTGATGACTCCAAGCCAAAAGTAAGATTAAGGTATTGTTGAAGGGTGGCTGAGGAATTTTGGGATGTTTTTGAAAAAACATTTTCTTAAGCTTTATAAACCTTCCTCAACCTTACTTATTTTTTCAGGTAGCAAGGTGATAATTTATGCAAATTAGTACGATGTCATCATTACGTCATAAAGATTTATAAGGCCACGCCCCTTTTTTAGAAAAAGCGCTCTCCTTGGCTTGTGCTTTGATGTTCATAAATATAACTTTGCAGGAATGTACATGATAGTAATACCTAAAGAATGACGCGTGTCAATGCGAAAATTTTGAAATATCTATTTTTGGCGAATCTTTTTTTGTTATCGCCTGAAAGCTATTTAAAGTAAATCTGGGCAGATGCAAAATTTGAATAAAATTCCGCCTTGGTTGGAGGTCTTAAAGCTGGTCAGGAATCACACTGTCCAAATTTGTAAAAACATTTTTTTGCAAAAAATCTCAAATTTACAAGTCAATGAAGCATATTTTTCACCTGAAAATCTACTTTTACATAAATAGCATTACTGGATGGAGCACGGTGACCAGCAAACATCCGTCAATCTCTAAAAAAACCCTTGACAATCAATTGGACACTGGCCATATTACAGCTGAAAATGTCAGTCTCTTTCCTGCTGTACATGTGTGACGCTGATTCAAGAAATGACAGTTTTGACACTTATTTAGCATTTGACATTATTGCACAAACACTTCCTAGAATTGATTTGGCTGTTTTTGCTCTTCATCTATATTGATCTTCAGAAGCAAAGAAACAAACCATCATCTTACCTTCACAAGGGCTGAGAAAACACTCCATCTCTTCAATGCTTTCCCCGCTACAGTAGCGCAGAGGGTCGTGTACGGGGGGAGGGGGGGCGGAGCACAGCCGGTACCTGCGCTGCACACCTGGGCCACAGGTGGAGCTGCACGAGCCCCAGGGGGACCACTCATTAAATCCACCTGTTAGGGTAAATAAAACCCCAGGGGGACCACTTGTTAAATCCACCTGGGAAAAATGCTGATAGAATTTGTATATATGATTGCATTTTAGCTATCTTTTTTGCAAGATTCGTTTCAATTCTAATGTGTTTTAAGTGTTACATGGGTTTTTGATGTATATGATGATCTACCCTGTATAATGTAGTTCTCATTCCTCTCCTAGATAAGCCAATAAACTCCTGAAGACTTTGTATGATTGCATTTTAGCTGTTTGTCAAGATTTGGTTCAATTCTAATTTCAATAAGTGTTTTACTGACATTGACTGAATATTCTTGTCAGTTATATAAAAAAGTACATTTGAGTTCAGTTAGGTTTACATGTGTAAAAGTTTCAAGTCTACTTGTCTACATGAATGTACATAAGTGCACGATTCAGTATTTTTTTCACACTAGAAAATATAACGGAACTGTAGTCTACCACATTATAAGTTGTCAAATACTACTTGATATTTCCTGACAAACCATTTGCCAATAATATCTCACCACAGTTGTATTCATCCGAGTCGATCCAGTCATAGGTCTCCACGCCATCGTTACAATTGTATACCTGGTTACAGACCTGTTCATAGTCGATACACTTCCCATTGAAACAGGTGTACTCAGGGCAAGGACCCGCCGTCGGCGTGGTAACCAGGGTTGTCATGTTGTAGGTCACTGTCGTTGTCATGGGAACGCTGGTTGTGGTTGGTGCTGACGTGACTGTGGAAAACATGTCAGAAATTTATCTCAAACTTTTTTTTTTACATCACCAATTGTTGATCTTCATACAAAATGATACTGGCCGTCGGCGTGGTAACCAGGGTTGTCATGTTGTACGTCACTATGGTTGTCATGGGAACGCTGGTTGTCGTTGGTGCTGAGGTAACTGTCAAAAAACATGTCAAAATTTCTATAAATTTATTTTTTGATATCACCCTTTGTGAACCTTCTTACAAAATTGCACTATTTATAACATCAAACTGCAAGTAGAAATTGTCAAACTCAGCAGATTTCATACTAAGGTAGTATTGATTTAATCCTTTTAATGATAAACTCCAAACCCCCCAGAAAATATGAGAATGATTTCCCTGACCTTGGTGCTGAAAGAACTGTTTTCTTAAATTGAAATAATGGCTTATTCTTGGTAGGAAGAACAAAGTACTGTCATGATATTCCCTGACCATGGTTCTAAAATTAATATTAATAACATTACTTCCCTTGCAAGAATGAAAAAGGATCAAAAACATTGTTTTGTGCTAATTTATGAAATACTTTTCATTTTTAGATGGCAAAATTGTAAGATGGAAGAATTTTAACTGTTGCACAATCCTCTATCGTATCTTGAGTTGATATGATTTTGTAAAGGCTCCCTTGGAAATCAGTTACCAATTTACCTGAAGGGAATACCATAAAGATTCATAAATAAATGAATGAAATAAAAAAAAGTTGAACTGACTGCAGTTCTGTTCATCCTCCCCCTGAGAACAGTCCATTTCTCCATCACAGATATCACTGTGAGTGATGCACCGTCCGTCATTACAGGTGATGTTGGGGCAAGTTGTCACTAGTAAAAAAACACAAGCATATCAATCTTCAAACCAAACCTTGAAACACATTGTGCCATTGTCTCTTTTCATGCATATGTAATATTAATATTAGCATGAAACGTTAATATCTTTGTTCAGAATTTAGAAGAAGTTAAACTATCATTTCAAAAGGTTTTTCCAAAATTTAAGACTAAATTACTACATTACCTCAGTTACTCTTTCTTTGACAAAGACAGGAGTCTTTTTCAGTAAAATGGATAGGTAGGGGAGATGTTCTAGTTCCCCTATGGGTTCAACTTTTTCTCAAGAATGAAATTCAATGTTCAGAACCTTAAAGTACTCACCACATATATCTACGCTCTCATCTGATGAGTCCTCACACTGTGGAACTCCGTCACACAGGAACTCTGGGTCCAGACACTTTCCATCGTTACAGATGTACTGACTAGGCAGGCAGGTGGCCGTACCTACAAATAAATAAAAATAAAATTGTTTCTATTATCAGTCCTCCCTCATCAATGGGACAGGCATTGCATGCTACTTACGGCAACTTCAGATAAATCCAAGAATGCCACTTACTTACAAAATATGTCGCATATTGCCTTATGTGTAGCAAATTCAGTATATCATTACTACATTTCTCTGAGTGTTCGTTTTGATGAAAACAAAAATTATTACGACACAGAATGACAAGACATCCGACCTTTTTATAGCATTTTCAACCTGTCACTGCTGCGTTATATGGAAATTGCTTCATTTACGAATCAATATCATCCAAACATTGCTTTCAGTGACTACCAAGATGGTTAAGCATGCATAATATTTATCATTTGTATGAGATGAGATAAATTGATTTGTAGGTTTAATCATCACCAACAACTGTTAACTTACAGTTAACTTCGTCTGTGCCATCTTCACATTCCACTTCACCATCGCACAGGTAGGCAAGAGGAATGCACTGGTACAGGATACTGCACACAAACATGGTGTCATCACAGATTCCTGCAGAGTGGGATACATTCAAGTACAACAATGTTACCAGAAAAGACAGGCACAACAAGAAGAGAAGAAATCTGCAGTCACGGACCACATTGCTAGAAACAACTGCGCCATTGACTGGGAGGGGGCCAAAGTAATAGAAAGAGAGGACAACAGACGCATTCGTTGGATCAAGGAGGCAGTATGGATCAGGAAGTCATCACCAGTGATGAACCGAGACGAGGGGGGATACAAGCTCAGCCACGTTTGGGATTACGTTCTCGCCACAAAAGCACCACCTACATCGGCTACTTATAGCGGTGGGAAGCAGTACTCCAGTCAGAAGCTCTTAGAAGGTGTCTGACAGACACCGAAACGTCAGCAGGTGAGATTACCTGGTTGTGTTTTAAAAAACTCAAAATATCCTATATTCTACCAACCTGATGAAATTTTTTTCGGGAATAATGTTACCATTGAAATAGATTTCTACATGAGGATGACTATGTTCGGTTACGCAAATTTGCTCCGCAGTATTTCGAATATGATTTTAGAATTGTAGAAGTCCTATATGGTGTCCTAATCACTAAATCAGATTATCAATTTAAAATTACATGATTATGACTTTGCTGAATCATTGTTACCCTTCAGGAAAATAGAACATCACAAGTTCAATCGCCATGTCTTGCTGTTTTATCCCCGTTTGAGGAGAGCCACAACTCATGCAAGCACTTGAAAAGAACCCACTACACTTATCGACAGGAGTAATATGAGTCATGATCAATCCTTGTGTGGGTGGTTCAGTCCAGTCTTACATTCTTTGTAATTAACATACAAAACTGGTGTGTTATGCCTGAAATCAATTTTAATTTTGGTTGTGCATTATGCAAGCAAACAAAAGGGAAAAAAGGCCCCTTTCACTATGTATAAAATGTCATGAAGGATATGGAATCATCACTCTGTATACAGCAAATATCACTTATCATCATACAGATTAGTAAAAGGAAATGAAAAACAATCGCAGGCCTGGTTAACCTTTAGAACACTGAAGTAGCCGTTTAGTACCCCACTCCCTATTGGCTACAGAGTTAGGTAGCAGGAAGAAGTTTAAATATCTAATATCCAATCTACAACTCCCTCGTCCAGTCAAGTGACCTTGGTGACCTTTGACACCTAGGTCATGTGATCCCCCTCTCTTAGCTGAAGAAAGATGGCGAATGTCATCTGAATGCTCCTTGTAGCTTTTCAATTTTATTCGTGCGTATTAGTTTGCATCCTTCATTCAAAGGTTTAAATATCAGCTAGAAGTCAAAGTTGAAAAGTTGACAGTACCCGATGTAGTCATGATGCTAACAGTTGAGGTTGTTGTTGTTGGAGGCAGAGTTGTAGTGGGACAGTCTAACTCATCAGTCCCATCTTCACAGTCTACACTGCCGTCACACAGCCAGCTGATGTCTATACAGGTACCATCTGGGCACTGGAACTGGGCTGGGGCACACGTTGTTATACCTGTGGAGGGAGAGGGGCAGTTGTTGATAAAATACAGTAGATATTTAGTAATTTTGTACATATGAATATTGTACAAAACATGCAGCCACTTAATGTCTATTCAGGTGCAATCTGTGCTGGGGCACTATACCTGTGGAGGGGGAGGGTTTCTGTAAAAACCAGGGCCCCGCGGGACACCCCACGGGGTACAATGCCTGTAATAAAAAGCTAGTACATGCTGTACTAAGCCCGAATGTACAATTTATATCAATAACGGCACCCACTCCACTGTTGCTGCCTCTCGACCTACCAGCGGTTCACGTCCAGCAGGGCAGAGAATTATGCGAAGCTCCGGATCCTCCCTTCCGTACCGCGAAAAATTAATAATTCGGGGAGGTTGTTGATGAAGTACAGTAGATATTGGTAATAACCTGTACAATCTGAATACGGTACAAATCACACCCAGCATACATGGTTGTATTTTGGCACTTGTCCCCATCTAAACATTTGGCCCTTGGAATATGTCACTAATTATTTCCTTATACCTTGTTACCATGCCATTACAGTGCGACTTGGAGCAAATCAAAGCTCTCGACGAATGTGTATGTTTAGACAAATATTAAATCCAGTATTCCTTTATTTAGGGGTGCCAGGAAATTTGGTAGGAAAGTACTGACGAGAAATCTCTTCAAGTAATCCTTAACCGACTGTCCTCTAAACACACAAAAATCAGCAAACAGTCGAAGCATCGTAAAACAAGAGATGGAAGATGTGCTCACAGTATTCATCTTTCTCATCGCTACCATCAGGACAGTCAGGTTGTCCATCACACAGTTTGTTAGCAGGTAGACAGTCTCCGGTGTCACACACAAACTCCTCAGGAGCACAGGTGGTCGGGAACGTCATCGAGACTGCGGAAAGTTTGAATGAATGAAAATTAGTACTTTTAAGTCATATCTTAGAAGAATAAAATTGTAATTAAATCCATACCACTGGATTACCGCATTTTATTTTCAGACATTTTTTGTCCACCTGACACTTTTTATTAGTGATGGAAATGATGTTTACCTAAGACTATTATTATCATTTTACGAATATAATAAGCAAAATTGAATCACCATCATGACTGAACCTTAATCACTTAACTGGTATGTCACCATGTGATACAACATAACAGTTATAAACTGTCAATCATAAAAGCTAAGATACACAAAGCAATGTGCCTATTGGTATTAAGGTAGCTGGAAATGTGCAATTAATGTATATAGCTGCACACACAAAAAAATCAGTAACCCCAATGACAATTTCGTATTTTGCTATAGTCTTGTTGTTTCCAACTATCAAACATTATGCTGAAAATGGAAAAGTTCTTAGGTCACGTTACATACTAGATATGGTAAGAAATCTTCAAGTTGGTAATATTGGAGGTAACAATGTACCTGTAGTTATGGGTATTGCTGTTGTCATATTCACACATATCTTCCCTTCGTCTTCTTCTCTTGGACAGTCTGGGGTTCCATCACATAACTGCAGTCAGATTTTTCAGGGTAAAAAAAAATTGCAGAGACTTTAGTATTACAGCACAGTAAATTTTGTATGTTACAAAAGAGGCAGTATGGCAAAATTGAATGTTTTTTAATGTCATAATTTTAAGTACTGAATTCTAAGATTTAGCATATCCTAATAGTAATACATTGTGTATCAGATCTAATCATCAAATTCTGCATACTAGATAACTTCAATGGAGTGTCCCTGTGTTGTAGTGGTCTGCACTTCTGGTACTTGCCACATCTGGTTCAAATTACTTGGATCAGAAGGCCCACGTTCAAGCCCCGGGTTAGGAGACTCCTGGACAAGAGGTGTATTGAGCCATACCAAAGACTTTATAAAAATGGTACATACTTCTGAAACAGTATGGAAGTCAAACACACTCCACTGCCAGTGGACTAGCCCCCTGCTGCAGTGATTGCACCACAGTGTGGCCCAGGGCTATGAAACGGGGATGGGCACCGCCCTATACATCAATTATGGTGTGGGAGGATTTTAACTAACTAAAGATAACTTCAATGCTGTACTAGGTACTACATATATAGCATGTTAGAAGGTAGAAAAGGTGTAGAATACCTTGGAACGTAAAATGCACTCTCCAGAGTAACACGTGAACTGGTGAATAGTACAGACTGTGGACAACAAGATCACCGACAACGAATTAGTGTATGTAGCAATTGAGATAGATAGATAGCTGACATTTAGTCAGAGTATGACATACTGTGATACATACACTACCAAAAATCATTTTTTCTTACTTTTCTTGTTTTTCCTTCTACAAATAATTTTTTTGTCAGCAAGAATATTATTCTATATACAAGAATCCCTGTTTTAAGCACAAACAAGAATCCATGTTTCAAGCACAAACAAGAATTGCATCTAAGAATTTTTCTTAAGTTAACTGAAACCAAGAAAATAATTCTAGTAGATTCAAATTTTCAAGAAGAAAAAACTTATGGGCAGAATCTGTAAGAATACAGATTTGACACAAGAAACAAATCTTATATTAAGCCAGAGAAAGTACATTTTTCTTATTTCTCTAGAAAATTCTTATTGAAAAACAGCATGCTAGAAATATTTTCTGAAAATAAGTTCAATTCAGAACAAGAAAGAATAAAATTCTTGGTGTAAGAATTGACAAAGGCAAGACATCCTTGAACGTTTCTTGAATTTTCTTGTTTTTCCTTTGTTTAAGAAAATCTTTCTCAACACAAGAAAACAAGAAAAATAAGAAAGAATAAGAAAAAAGATTTTTGGTAGTGTAGTAACACACAAACATACACACTGAGTCATGGCAACCCTTGCTATTGTTTTAGCATGAAGGAGATACTAACAGATACAGGTGAGCACAGCACATTTTGAATTGTCATATAGTCTTGTGCTATTATCTGTTCTACTTTAACGTCTTGCATTCTTTACATCTATCATAATTGTGTTCAGTTTTCTTGGACCTTCCTTTCTAAAACAGGAGAGACAATATGTACCTGATTTATTTCTGAAGATGAAAATGTGTCTAATTGAAATGAAGATTTGTACTCACTGCAACCGTATTCATCGCTCATGTCGCCACAGTCATCATGACCATCACACCTGTGTGTCAGAGGGAGGCAGATCCCAGCCTGGCAGAAGAACTCATGGGGGGTGTCACAGTTGAACGCTGTAAAGAAGATATATTTAAATTTTAAAGGCAACCCAAGCAATATTATGGCCCAAAAATCGGAGTTTGAAAGTCAATTTATTTAGTCATTTCTACACAGGATTAGTTCAAACAACACTATCACAATGCAAAGCGACACCCATGGTGCAAAAAATACGACATCGTTGTAATGTGAGAACTCACTAAAAATCGTCGCCGGGGTTTTTGTAGGCTCGTGAAACTAATAGTATCATTGTATGACATGTTTTTTGCACGGTTTCTAAAATGCTCACAGTATGAAGTTATTACACAAATGTGCTAGACAGTGTTAGTAAATGCCACTACAATAAAGATTTCAGCATTTCTTGGTTCCATTTTTTGGCCCCTAATATTGCTTTGGATGCCTTTAAAAAAGAATTTTAGGTAATTCTTACAGATCTATATAACAGGACAAAATTACACCAGCAATTATTTGATAGAGGTTATTGTTAGGGCCTTTCCATTTCTTCGAATTCAAATTACATGGCACATTTCATAGGGCAGTTCATGGATCCCTTTGCATGCTGGGAAAAGCAGAGAACTCTGGATAACGCTGGGCAAACAGATCATTACCATGGCAACATAGACCCTACCAGACACAGTACACTACCAATTTTTTTATTATTTTTCTTGTTTTTCCTTCTACAAAGAAAATGTTTCTCTCAGCAAGAATTGCATCTAATAATTTTTTCTTAAGTTAACTTGAACCAAGAAAGTTCAAGAAAATAATTCTAGTGGAATCAAATTTTCAAGAAAAAATAACTTATGAGAAGAATCTGTAAGAATTCAAATTTGACGAAACAAAAAACAAATCTTATATCAAGCCAGAGAAAGCAATTTTCTCTTATTTTTCTAGAAAATTCTTATTGGAAAACATCATGCTAAAAATATTTTCTTAAACTTTCTTGGTTTAAGTTAACTGAAGAAAAAATTCCTTGTGTATAAGAATTGACATAGACAAGACTTCCCAGAAGGTTTCTTGAATTTTCTTGTTTTTCCTTTGTAATAGAAAATCTTTCGCAACATAAGAAAACAAGAAAAACAAGAAGAAAAAAAAAAAGATTTTTGATAGTGTATACATGCCCTGTATAGGTTTTGTCATTGTTGCATATCTATTACCCCAGTGGTCTGTCATCCATGAACATGTGTATAACGTTTCTTCATCTAAATCCGGGAGAAATATAAACTCCGGATTTTCAAAAACGAATAGGGATTTATCCTATAAGTATCATCAGTAATACAGCAAGAAATGTAAACTTGACAGACTAATGTATTCAGAACACTGTCAAGAAAGCCATGTATTCGGAGACGACGCCGTCAGAAACTTTCGGTTTGGTCCCATATCAGAACGTTTGACCTCATTATGGGAGATTTGTGCTACACTGTTGTTCGCTGGAAAGTGGATATTTTGCTAGACCAGAACAAAGAATTTCCTTAAATTGTTTTTTCTTGGACTTTTTCTGACTTGCCAAAGCCACAGATACTTAACTTCTGAAGTCGCGTAATTCTTACAGAAAGATTAAAGAGGCAGTCCAGTTGGAACGTGCTGGGATGAACCGTACCGGAGGTTGGAAGCTGCCCAAGTCATACTTACCCCTACTCCGCAAGAAGGCGGGGGAGGCAGGAAGATCTTCACATGTCTCGGCCTAGTCTCGTGTTCTCGCGAGACTAGGTCACTCCGTGAACAAGATGTACAGAAGACGTCGAAAATATGGAGGTGCGTATTTCGCTACCTTTCTTTTTAAGTCACTGTTTGAGGAATATTCTTGTAACTGAATTAAAAAATTCTGGAACATTGTTCTCACCACACTGTTCCTCATCAGAGTTGTCGTCAAATCCACAGTCATGGTCCCCGTCGCAGACGAAGGTGCCAGGAATACAGCGCCCGTTCTTACAGGTGAACTCGTTCTCCTCACAGGCAGGGGGGGCTGGAGTTCAAGGGTCACGGGAAGTGTGATTGACACCAAACAGGCACAGAAATTTGTTCAGGAAGGTTTAACCTATGCTTAAACACAGAGTGTAAATGATCATTAATCAATCAATCAATCAACCAACCAATCAAACCTGTACTTTAGAACATTGAAGGGAGATTGTCAAGATTGAAATAATTCAGATAATCAAAATGAAGATTTCATTAACAGAGCTTGTCAGCTAGTTGTTCCCTGTTACAATTAAAGTCCATATATCATCAACAACTACTCATACTCATACAATGTAATTCTATAGGCTAGCATAAGACCACAATACTTGGGAAATTTAAAGAAATCTACAAATTATTGCAGCATCAGAAATAAAGGTGTCCAAGACATACTTGACAACGTCTCAATAAAACCCTTTATCTAATGAGTCGTTTTCCTACAAACATATTATAAGTCTAACGAAATTCTGATCCACAACCATCAAATGAGGGGTTTCAATAGGGGGAACCTTCAAGGCACAAACTTGAAGATTTGCAATTATAGTAAATGATAACAAGCAAACAAAAACATAATATTTGACAACTTACAACATTCTTTTTTTGGAGTATCACACTGCTGTTTCTACATAATTATATCATGGGCTACAACATCAAGAGTGGGTATCACACTGCAGTTCTTACCATTGGCTACAACATCAAGGGCGGGCATACTGTACAGTGTTGTTATTATCACGGGCTACAACATCAAGGGTGGGTATCACACTGCTGTTTCTGTCATGGGCTACAACATTAAGGGTGGGTATCATACTATTGCTCTTATCATGGGCTACAACATCAAGGGTGGGTATCATACTATTGCTCTTATCATGGGCTACAACATCAAGGGTGTGTATCATACTATTGCTCTTATCATGGGCTACAACATCAAGGGTGTGTATCATACTATTGCTCTTATCATGGGCTACAACATCAAGAATGGGTATCGCACTGCTGTATTTATCATGGGCTACAAACTTACGACATTCTTGCTCATCACTCAGGTCTCGACAGTCGGTGATGCCATCACAGCGGTAGACGTTCTTGATGCAGGCTCCCGACTCACACTTAAATTCATCCACCTCACACTCATACACTACAGGTGTGGTCAAAACAAGATCTTCTTAATATTTTACACAGCCTAACATAATCATATCATGTATGTTAAAACAATCGATTTCAAATTATTTATTATAATCTAAGTACTATAGCAGTGGACTAAGATGAATGCTGCCTATACACTGCATGTTGTAACGGTGTTATAAAGGGCTTCTAACTTTCTTTTGCACAATGGTTAAATGAACAAGAGATTTGGGTAAAAATTCTACAATATCCGGATCCATGCATTAAGAACCAAAGGAAAGGAGTAAAATTCCACAAATCTACAATAACTACATTTTTAAAACTTTACACAACTGAAATGAGCAGTGTTTCTATAATCATATATATTTTGGACAAAAGATATCTTACCGCAGTCCTTTTCATCTTCCCCATTTTCACAGTCTACCTGTCCATCACACATCCAGCCGTACGGGAGACAGCGGCCATTCTCACAGGTAAACTCTCCGATTTTACAGGTGGGTACTAAAGACAGGTGTTAGAATGGTCCAGGTTAGGTCGATATTATTGAATTGATGTCAATTATGGCAGCCAAGAGCACTCTAGAGATTGGTATTTGCTGCGTCGTTTGTTTGTTTAATTGGGATATCCATTAGTGTTCAATTATTACAATCTTACACTATTCTTCCTGGAGTCCATTCACATTGATACTTTAAAATCAAAATACAAGAAGAAAACATATACAAATGATAGACAGTCATAACCAAAATCAAATGTGATACAAGACATCTACAATTGACAGACAGACTGCTTTGAATTTAAGGTATTCGCAGATTTGGAGATTTAGGTATTTTGTTCATTTTCAAGACAAAGAGAATATGTGAGCTTAATTGCTTTAAAATTTGGTCAGTTGAAAACTATCATAAGACATGCAGTTCCTGATGATTTAGATAGGGGGCATTGCATACACACCTTCACATGACTCTCCCCAGCAGTCCCACCTCGCATCCAGGCATGTGCTAAAAATACACTTACATTAAATCATCATCATTATTAACTATATAACAAGTAAAATTATTCAGTGTTATGGAAATCCAGAATATAAGGTCACTGTTACAAAATAAGAATGTTTCTTTTTAAAAAAAACTGTCCAAAATAAGACTGTTTCTGTAAAAAAAAAACAGTCAAAATACTTAAAGATTACACTTTCAGGACCAAGGACAGGTATAAAAATGAGAGCCATTTGTATTCCAAGCAAATAATTTTAGTGACAGATTTTTACCAAGCCTAGTTAGAAAATGTTCCTGATGTATCTTCCTATATATATATATATATTCTTATTGCAATTGTGATTTCATTCAGCTACAAACTTTAGGATAAAACATAGTCAATAATAATCATGACGACATGATTTCTATGTAGGTATTTGTTCTGTATTGTCTTTACCCTTTGACAAGCAGCCATTCTAAGACCAAGCATGCATTTTTCAAGGGCAAATAAAAGTCCAACAACAACAAAGCTAATATTAGGCACGTAAACTGATTTGCAATAGCTAGATTTCATGTTAGGAGGGGATGAAAGGTGTATCTAATGGTCAAGTAGTTAGACTGAGGGACAGATGAGATCATTTAATCTACAAAATCACACTACTTAATCTTACAATAGCCAACATTACCAGTTGAGGCAGTGCTTGGTGATGACAGTTCCAGGAGGATAGGAAACATCATCCATGATACAGTCACATTCTGTGGCTTTTACACAGCCAGCACCTGGTATGGATACAAAAAAACAACAGTCAAAATACTTAAAGATTACACATTCAGCACCAAGGACAGGTATCAAAAAGAGAGCCATTTGTATTCCACGCAAATAATTTTGGTGACAGATTTTTACCAAGCCTTTTAGAATTGTTAGAAAATGTTCAAAGACACAAAAACTTGTAACTAAATAGTGCACAAAGCGGTGTGTTTAAAACAAAGCAAGACTAAAAAATATGTGTGGGTCAATACGATGATGTTAATATTTCTACCATAATCAGCTGAATGGCGACATAGTATCCACTATAAAGTTGATACCTAATAATGTTGCCGACTCAGATTTCAAAGGAAGCCGCAAAAATATTTTGTTAATTCTGAATGATACCGCATCAGAAATTAAACTCAATGGAGCGCTATGATGCCAACATTAACGGTTTTATATAATTTCTCAAAAGTTCCTCTATACTATAGCGCATTCCTTGTCTATCCATTCATTTATTTATTTCTGTTTTCTTTCACCAGGGCCCTGCTTTTCAAAGAGGCCATGGATACATGCATGCAAACAATACAATAATACATAGAGACAAAAACAGTTTTGTGGATCAAATATCAGCATCTTTATCCAAAAAAGTAGTCCATGCCACGTAGTAATTTACAGTATGATATCGGTACATTAAGGAAAAATCTTAACTTCTCTGAAATTTCAATTGCTCCTATCTTTTTAAGGTATTGTTGAAGGGTGGCTGATGAATTTTGGGATGTTTTTGAAAAACCCTTTCTTAAGCTTTATAAACCTTCCTCAACCTTAACATTAACTTTCAGGTAGTACCTTATAGCAAGGTGATAATTTATGCAAATTAGTATGATGTCATGAAACGTCATCAAGATATATAAGACCACGCCCCTTTTTTAGAAAAAAAACGCTCTCCTTGGCTTGTGCTTCAATGTTTATCAATATAACTTTGCAGGAATGTACATGATAGTAATACTTAACGAATGACGAGTGTCAACGAGATCATTTTGAAATATCGATGTTTGGCGAATTTTATTTTTTTTTATCAATCGTGAAAGAAAACAGAAAGGTGATTTTACCATCATCTACATATCCCTCGGGACAGAAGCATCCCTCCACACAGGTGCTCCGCTCACAGTACCAGGGCGGGGTCTCCCCAAGGTCACGGCACGTGTCCTGACAAACGGGGCCGCATGCCTCGTAGACGTGCCCGTTGTCACACTGCATGGCTGGGGAGGGAGGTAAACATGGGTTACATTCATGTCTGTACTTCATTTCCCAATCAAAAGGTTTTTTATCTCCATGAAAAATGGAGATATTGTTTTTGGAGTGTCTGTGTGTGTGTCTGTCTGTATGTGTGTGTGTGTATGTGT
Organism: Branchiostoma lanceolatum; assembly: GCF_035083965.1. Classification (NCBI taxonomy): domain Eukaryota; kingdom Metazoa; phylum Chordata; class Leptocardii; order Amphioxiformes; family Branchiostomatidae; genus Branchiostoma; species Branchiostoma lanceolatum. Next base: position 12,964,831 of record NC_089734.1, on the reverse strand, counting down.
GTTTCCGGACTATTATAGTCAGCATAACTCAAGAACCTCTGGATGGATTACAATGATATTTCGTGTGTGGGCGGGTGCTGTGAAGTCAAAATTCAAGGTTGATTTTGGGCCCCCTGGTATGTGACCTTCGTACTGCAGCAGAACTTCAATTTTTGTATCTTTTGACCTGGACGTGCTATGGTCTTGATTTTGGGGTGGCAGATAGCTTGTGATGTAATAAAGAAGTTGTATAGGTTTGAGGCCCCCTAGCAGCTTTTTTAACGTGTGTCAAGCTCAAATCAAACAAACTTTTCATGTGAGATCTACATTGTATGCATATTTCATTTTCTTCCATTTTCAAGCTGTCACCTTGAATAAAATGTAAACGGTCAAACTAGAATGTGTGGGTGGGTTTGGACTTTAAGTTGCATAATGGTCTCTGTAAAACAGTGCACTAATAGTTCCTTCTGGCTTCTTCCTAATAATCAATTCTTAAGTAATTTAAAAGACTTACTACCAACAAGTAACGTTATAGGAAGACTTACGACACATCTCCTGAGAGCGCCATCTGATGTAGATGCCGTTATCACTGCACATCTGGGCATACAGGGAGATAGCTGTACACAGACACTCACAGAACCCACCATAGTCACATCTAGGGGAAATCATTAGTAGTGCATACATTACTATGGCGGTGTAAACTGTTCTTTCTGTGATTCAAAGGAGTTAACAGTTGTTACCAGGTACTGGTGCCATGTAGATATGAATCTTAGTAAGAATCTTGTGAGAAGACTGCTTAGAATTCTGCTATGAATATTCATAATAATAGTCTAATACCACCCTTAGTCACCTTGGTTGACCAAGTATTTAGTTATTTATTGTTATGTTGACCCCTTGACATGCGCTCATCTCGACCTCCATGAAAAGCGGCCCTGATGGCCGATTGGAGCATTTTTTTTCGAGTTTAAATAAAGGCACAAACAAACAAACAAACAAAGTATCTGCCAATAATGTAAATGATGGGCCGATGACAACTTATAGCGTCAATATTTCAAACCATTCAATGGCAACGTATTACTTATGCCGTTCCAAAACACCATGATAAAAAAAGGGTAAATGTCTAACTTCTTCTCTTGGCCCATTTTTCTAGAGATTGTCTTTATCAATTGTTTGAAAAAAGAAGACCCTGTTTATTCATTCATTCTCATTAGAAACTTGCTGAAAGAAACTATTGAACCGCGCCCAACTCGCATTCAGAGTCATACGTGCATCTCGCGTAGTACATCTTATAACATATAACTTAGCATGCCAAAACCTTCATGAGTAAGACAAAAGGGTATATTATAAACTTTGCACAAACATTTTCTCTTCCCCCAGTCATACACACACCACGCATAGTATACATCTTACAATATATAGTGTCACGCGCCTACTGTAAATACTGTAAATACCATAGCCCCACCGTCAAAACGTAGAAATGCAAAATTAAAACATAAGAATGCAAATATTTGACGGACACGCAGTCACTCTCTCATTGGTCGAACCACTAATTGTGATGGACAGTCAGGATCAGTCTATTTAGGGACTTTGATTTTCTATCAGTTCTCACCACACAACGACATCGAATCTTTGCTCCTTTGATATCGATATGTAATGGTATAGTGTTATTGAAACTTACTCTGTGTAGGAATGATTAGAAATTTGAGATTTTTTTATTCAGGTTTCTCGCCTCATAAAATGCTCTGGATGCCTTTAAAAGGAATTGCCCAACTCACCCACAGGTGTCATACACACACCAGGTGTAGTACATCTCATACGGCACGGTACTGTGGCACGGCTCAAACATCGGCCCCGTTAGCACACCGCACATCTTCTTCGCCCAGGTCTCTCGTGAACTGATCTTTAATGACAAAGATTATGTATTTTTACCAAAGCTTTGTACAGGGAACCACAGGAAAGTTCTCCGTAGGAGAAATGCACAAAACCATGCACGGCATGAGAAAATTAGAAAACATCATAATATAGCCGTGGCGACGAAGGGAGGTGCGTTTATGATTTGTATAAAGTTTCAAAAATAGTAACTGCAGCTTTCCTCGTCGCCACGGCTAGTAATAAAGTAGCATATTATGTATATAAATGTTGTAAAGTAGCATATTATATATATAAATGTTGTCAAGCCTTTGTCAACCTGATGGAACTATTCATGGAAGTATTGTGCGCTGTTACCTTACAAGGGTGCAAGGGTGACGGTTCAGTCTCCGTACAGGACGTGCTGACTCGCCAAGTGTCAGCGAACATGTACGCTACGTGCTCCAAGCCGCCTTGTCGAGCCGTGAAGTCGTTTTCAGCGTCTCCGTCGTAGTTTCCGCACAAGCCCCCTACCTTACCCTTGAAAACAGGGTCCAGTTTGACATATACGCGAGTCTCTGTAGAAGGGAGAAAATATAGAAGAAAACAGGCCAGTTGTTACTTGATTTATTTTTGAAAATGGAAAAAAAGCTATATTTGGTGTGATCCTTGCTGAGGTATGTTGGACAACGGATTTTATTTACTTGTTGAATATATTGGAATGTTTCATATTTTATCGTGAAGGTTCAACTTTCATTTAACAGAGACGGGGGTCGTTACAGACTTCCCGCCACCTTTGACCCGGTGCTCACGTCAGACTTCCGGAAATTATACTTCTCGGTTATCCTTGAGGAATAATACCAGATAACTTGAAAATTCGGTGTGTCTCATTCTTTTTGTGTGTTAGAAGAAAGTGCAAGTTGTCTATAATGGATTACGCTTATTTTTTGTCTGTTTGTTTGTTTGTTTGTTTGTTTGTTTGCGTGTTTGATTGTGTGTGTGTGTTCATCTTCTGGTTTGCTCCTGTGGAAAAGTTCAGTAGATAACATACGTCCATCCCACTTGACCTCCAGGCCCATGACACTTGACACGATGACGTAGATGCCTGACTTGTGAATGACCAATCCTGTGCCGTTATACGCCTTGGGAGGCAGGATAGGGACTTCATTCACTGTCACCTGGGGTAGAAAAGGGAACAAAAACAATATATTTCACTCTACTCATACCTATGGTATGGGGAGTGAAATACAAATATACAGAAGCAAACCTTGACATTTTTCTATTAAACAGTTCAGCCTAAACTAGTCATGATAATCACCTATATGAAATAACTTTTTTTCAATCTATCAATGGTTCATACGCGCGCATCGGATAAAATTTTCAAGATACATATAACGTTATATTTTTGTAACGTTATATTTTTTCCAAATGAACTCAGAAAATGAAAATTAGTCTAAACTAAAATAATTTTCATCCTCATTTGATGCCTGATTTTGGCCCGAGTCAAGATATCATTCGTGTGATGATTTTTTTTTAAATTGTAGATTAGCACGATGGCAAAATTCTGTGTTAGTGTTACTGTGTAGAAAATAATTAACCTCATCCCTGACGCCTGACCCCGTAATCTAATCAAATTTGCTACCAAACAGCTACCTTAGAAAGCTAAATGTTAAAACCACCCAGAATAGGGATGGGTACCGGTACACGTACCGGTACAAAACCGGTATTTTTGTGTGGACCGTTCCAAAAAAACGGTCCGGAAAAAATCAGTGGACCGGACTTTGGACCGATTAGAAAATTCACAGTACAAGACTACCAGCAGGCGGTCACATAAAAAAATACAATAATGTTAGTGGTCTAAGAAAATACAAAACAGCAGATTCAACGAATCGTGGTTGCTCTTTTTCGAAGATGTTAGCTAGAAACACCCAAAGGATGAGTCAACACACGGCGAGGAGAGTATAGTTAATTTCAAGACAGTGCAAACCTAAAAAAATTATATCGTTCCAGACATGGCGTTATTGTCCGACACATGCATATAATACTTGCAATCAAGTAAATCACTCTCCAAAATATGGTGTACTGCTGCACTACTATAATTAGGTACAGGTCCAGGTTCGGACCTGGACCTGACCCTCTAGACCTGAACCTGACCGGAATATTCTGTACCGGTACCCACCCCTAATCCAGAATTAAGCTTAGACGCACGAAAGATTAGGGCGGTGAATTCGAAGAAGTGAAGTATTTTGTTCCCGGAGTCGATGGCTACGGCAATGGCGTTCTGTCCGTCCATCCTCGTGGGAAACTTTCGACTGACTGGCTAATTAGTGTCGCATGCATGAGACTCCCCATCAAGGTGACCTACTATCATGCTAATACAACTGTTTTTACGTCGTTTTTGGATGGACAAGGTCGACGTGGCACTGCACTCAAGTTTTTTCATAACTTATTTCAACAGTGCCACGTACAGAGAACAATATACCCATTTCTACACCTGGGTGGAGTGAGGAAAGTCGTGTAAAGTGTCTTTCCCAAGGGCACAACATCGGTGGCGTCAGGGGATTCGAACCCGGGACCGCTGGGTTCTGGGCCGAAAGCCCTGCCGTTACGACCCCACAAATTGTCGCGACAGAGCTGAAGGGAAATAGCTTGCCCTTCGCTTTACACCAAAAAAAAAGTAGTTTCCCTTACCCTTCTTCCCCTTACAAGGCGGATGATGGTACCGCCTATGTCGACTGTAACGGACTTGGTACAGGTGACGCCACTTGTACCGCAGGGCACGTTCTCCGCCGTGATGGTGAACTCGTGAGTCACCATGTCCTTACTCAGGATGTAGTTACAGCCGCCTTGGAACGAGTAGGACTTCCCGTCGAACGTTATGTAGTGGGGGTCACCACTAGCGATGCACACTCCTGCACATTTGTTGTTGGAGCACTCCCAGTGACGGCCTTTACATACACTGTGAGGAAAGATTACATCATCCGTATCATCAGGTTGGGAAATAAATTCATACACTACCATTTTTGTTATTTTTCTTGTTTTTCCTTAATGAGCTAGCCTTACTTGGCACAAACAGTCGTTAGTTGCTCATGAATAATTAATGAGCTGGCCTTATTTGGCACAAACAGCCGTTATCTTGTTCTGAACCCAAAGTAGCGATGTCAAACGTAACCTGATTGGCTGATAGCTTCCCAGCGACCTGCGGTTTTCGCACAAGATGAGCTTGTGCCATTCCTGTGATTGGCTGAAAGCTGTTTGCTGGTGACGCACGGGTGGGTTTCAGCCCTGCTAATGGTGGGTGATTCCAAAACTACCTACCAGGTATTGCAGTCCTTCGTGATGGTCTCTCCCCTCTGGTGCTTTTGCATGCCATGATGACAGGGACAGTTCTCTGGTAGAACGCAGTAGTCCTCCTAAAGTGTAAAGCAGAACAACAAAAAAAGCAAACTTGAGCAGTTGGAAAGAAGACGTGGTGTCCTGTCTGTTTCACAAAAGTATACATTTTTTGCCTGGAAATGGCAAAAAAATCCCGTAAGATTAATTCTGGGCAGAAATTGAGATGCCTCCATATCTATATTTGTTAAGAATGCATTCAACTACATGCGTGCCAAATTTGGTGCTTATAGACAAATTTTCACAATTTCTCAGCTATGCCGCTGGACTATCCTAGCTCCAGTTTCTCTGAATATTCGACAGTCGACAGGGGAACTATATTAATAGCAGCAAACAAGAGCTAGAGCAGCATGGACACGAGCCGTGGACACGAGCTAAGATTCAAAACAGGTTTGAAATGTACCAGACTAGTATGTCTAAAGAAAAAAATACAAGGGAAAAATGTACAAATTTTACATTGCATGTTATGCTATTGGTATTCACTTCTACGTGTATACATCGTAGTTATTTATCAAGAGTAGGTTTTTTTTCAAATTTCTATTGTATTTCACAAAACAATACAAAATAATGCATAATACAAACAGAAAAGGTTCAGAAATTATTACAAACATAAGTCACGTATCCCAAAGGAGCTTAACGTTATTAGGTAAAAGTGGAAACAAAATTGAACTACGAAAATATATATGAAAACAATATCAGAATAACAAATAGTAACAGATAGAATATTGATATCAAACAGAAGTAATAATGACAACATCAATGGCAAATAAGTATGACGAAATCAACTGACAGGAATTACTCTTGATCAAAATTTTCAACAATGATTTTTTTCTTGATTACTCACATCTAACACCATGCCGTCGGGACAGCCGCAACCCGGTTGTTTGAATAGGTTGCAGTATTCGTCTTCGACCATGTTGTCACAGGTCAAAGGGCAAGGTGACACGTCATCACGGTAGATGAGGTTCCTCGGGCATTCGTACACATCCGGGCAATCGTGGTCAGAACAATTGAAGATGCCGTTCTCGCAAAGACTGGAGAAACAGATGGAATGTTAAGCCAGAATTTTCAAAGAAACGTAGTTTTGAAACAAAAATCTATGATTTTGACCTGCCTGTGTCTGAACAAAACATCAGCATTCATATATCTATAAATAGAAAAAGATAAACGAAAGAACGCTGTACTTTTACATTCAAGGTCGAGCTAAGGACGTTTACCCTTGTTCAATAAAAGATAAACATGTATCCTCTCTCTCTCTCTCTCTCTCCCTCTCTCTCTCTCTCTCTCTCTCTCTCTCTCTCACTCTCTCTCTCTCTCTCTCTTTGCTCATTCACAGTTAAAAGTAACATATCCAATATACAACAACGGATCATAATGCGGGGTTCTTCACGCCTCGTTTAAAATTTTAAAAAATGTCCAAATTTATACAAAAGATCTCAAGATATTGTACGAAATCTCGAGATCTTTCAAGACAATCTTGAGATTTTTTATGACAATCTTTCATTAAATCTCAAGATGCTTTGGAAAGAACTCGACATTCTTTCAAGGTGTTATACACACATATACATTGCGACATATTATCACAATACACGCGGAGCTTTTCTTACATGATGCCAACCTGTTTCTGTGTTCAGCCAGATTACCAACTTACCAAGTGTTGCACCCCTTATTGATCGAGCTGCCCGGCGCATGCGCCTTGCCGCCGTCCTTACACGGACACATGGACTTCATCACACACAGGCCGTCATCATTCAGCGCCATTCCGTCTGTGGAACATGACCAATGCATTACAAAAGTACATTTTATCTCCGCGAAAGAGGTTTGTCTTCAGTAGAGGTATTGTTCTAGGGTATCTGTCTGTCCGTCTGTCTGTCTGTTTGTTTGTTTGCTTGTTTGTTTGCCAATTGATACATAGGTATGGGCTCAACATATTGTTTTTGTACATGTTCTTCTTCTTCTTCTCCTCCTGACAAATCTTCAAATGGATTCAACTCCGCCATTTTTAGCCAACCGACCTGAAATTTGGTGTGGAGGTAAAGATGATAAATGATATACATTTACAACAATTTTCTTTGATCACTTGCTTCAAGTTCCAAGTAGAAAATGCATGTGTCATGTACATTTTCACTTGTTGAATTTGAAAGCACCGTGGCCCCCGGTTAGGGATCATGGCGGGGAACCTATGCCTTATTTTTCAACATTAATTATATGTTATCGAAGTGATGAGGAAAATCATCATGATTTGAACAAGCTATGTACAGTTATTCTGTTCAATATCTATATACATAATAGGTATGGTCCTGACTGGCATAATTGAATAGATATAACCTACCTGTTTATTATCTTATTTTCCTCGGACAGTTGTATGGACACAGTTTGCCTTGACTGTCAATTTTGAAATTTTCCGGGGGGTACTTATATTTCAGGGGGTACTTATATTAGATTTTGAAGATTTGTCCGGGGGGCACTTCTATTCTAGGGGGTACTTCTATTTGAGAAGTGTTTTGGGACAGCCCGCTTCTTGAATGAGGAGGAGTATGGGCGAAACATGATGTATTTGCTCAGGGGCAAATGACGGCCTTTCTAGTTTGTTTGTATGTTTGTTGGTTTGTAAGAGGCCGTACGCTGTGTGTGTCAGCATGTTTGCATTTCTCACCGGCTTGGATAGTCTAAGACTGGTAAAAACTGCATGACGTAAAATATCCCAAGATTTGTGATTTATCACAGAGCAAATTTACGGTGATAGGCTCTTATTTACATCAGTAGCTGCTTGTCTCCAATTATTCATAGTCAATAGAAGAGCCTACAAGTAGTATGCTGTAAAAAAACTGAACAGAACGAAGCAGAACAAAATGACAATGTCCAAGGCATGTCAATACGTTCACTGCCAAAAGTAACATTTATGGAATAGGTGTCTCAAAAATGAAATAAAAAGCAACAAATGGGTATCGGGGAACAAGCAATACATTGTTTAATCAATTCTTGGACCGCTTGGACCGGGTACCATGATCCAAGATCAAGATAACGTAGTACTATGGTCTTCCAAGGACTTAGTTAAGGTCACAGCAAGTAATTTTTAGGGGTGACATCAGCGCGCTCATCAATTTTCGCCTGATTTCTAAAAAAATGGTGGTCCGACGGTGGTCAACATGCCAAAAATTGGCAAATATGCCTTGCATTATATAATGCCCTTGGTTGTAGTTAATTGGGATGTATGCACAAGGTGTTTCATTACATATGAATACCCAGTGCAGTTGCTTCTGATGATGGTACAACAAGCTCTTTTCTGCATTTGTTGTAGTTCGTCTATTGAGGTATATACACATCTCCAACGACATATTTACTGTTGAATCAAGGAGGTTTTATATTATATATGAAACGTCATTGGTTGAATACAGGAATAAAAGACCTGTTGGTCGTGATATCATATTTTGTCGCCTCAATTCTTGTTTAACAAGATTTATGATCTCAAAATTTGAAAATACATGTATAGGAATCTTGTTTGTTTTTTTGCCCACCTTGTTTTTTTTCTCCCTATCTCATTAATTTTGAGTCTGCGGAGGATGTCATCCATAAAATTTACTTGCTGTGGCCTAAGTGATAAGTATTCTATTCATTGACAACAATGGCAATTCTAGCTGGCCTAATGTCTTACCAGGACAATTACATCCTGCAACACAAGGAACCTCTTCCGCTGTGAGGAGACACTCTTCCTCGTAAACCAGATCTGAACATCCGCGGCCGCACGAGTCCATGCATTCTTTGTAGAGTTGTCCTCCCGTACACTGTACAACTGTGAATTAGAAACAATGACATGCATTTAGAAACAATGCTTAAAGGCAGCCAAAGCAATATTAGGGCGAAAAATGGAATTGTAAATATGCTGAAATCTTTCTTTACTAACATTGTTAAGCACATTTGCATAATAATTTCATACTCTGTGTTTTCGAATTTTGAAACCACGCAAAATCGTGCTGTACGATGATAGTCTTAGTTTCACGAGCCTACAAAAACTCCGCCCACGATTTTCAGTGAGTATTCATATCACAACGACGTCATATTTTTGCATAATGGCCGTTGCTATACATTGTGATTTTCGGGGGATAAAACTGCTTTACCTTTCTTTAACACCCAGACTACAATCGTCGAAAAGAGCAATGAATAAAACTGAAAAACATTGACAAATTTGGCTAACATTAGCTGACCTGGAGTCATTGCGAAGACTTTGTTGGTCATCATATCGTGCACCTTCTAGACTTCTAGCAGTGCACCTTCTAGTGTGCACCTTCTGGTGTGCAACTTCTAGTAGTGCAATTTCTAGTGGTGCAACTTCTTGTGGTGCAACGTCTAGTGGTGCAACCTCTTGTGGTGCAACTTCTGGCGGTGCGACTTCTAGTGGTGCAACATCTAGCGTACAACTTCTAGTGTGCATCTTCTAGTAGTGCAACTTCTAATGGTGCAGCGTCTATTGGTGCGATGTCTAGTGATGCAACTTCTAGTGGTGCAACTTCTAGTGGTGCGACTTCTAATGGTGTAACACCTAGCGTGCAACTTCTAGTGTACAACTTCTAGTGTGCAACTTCTAGTAGTGCAAATTCTAGTGGTGCAACGTCTAGTGGTGCGTAACATTTCAAGCTTACCGCAAACTTCTTTGACTAGTTCGTGTTGCCGCCAGTCGACGACAACTCCCGAGCGTGCGCACTCGGACGCGTAGGTGGCCACAGCAGAGCAGAGACACTGGTCTGTATCTTCACATCCACAGACATCGTAAAGACAACTAAAAACATAAAACCACAACGTCTTTTAGTACACTGGTCTAAACATATACTCAACGTTTACCATTTATACTAGTATCGATCAATTTCTATAACATAAAGGTAACACATTTCTCACCATACAATAAAAAGCGCATCTGCGCTACTGCAGTCTTCTTCAGAATTTGAATGAGGTGACGTGACACGTGACGTCACTGTTGGTCAAAGGTGCCGGGAAGTCTATACCGCCCGCCGTTTCTGTTGAGAGATTAGGACGTGGGCCCCCTATAGGACGTCTGAATGGTAACTACGCATGCGTGGATCGTTCCAGAGATAAATTCGTTGAGTTCACGGAATATTTGTCAAATAGCCACATGATATACTGTTTGGCGTTCCTGAAACGCAGTTGCAGCTGGATTTTTTTTTACCTGTCATAGTACGGGTTCATGTCCACCTCAATGTGGCAACTCTGGAAGATGAAGTCGAATATGATGGCGCAGCGTTCCACGGCGAAGTCGCGCATCTGTGTGTAGGTGTCGCACGGGTGGAAGGACAGTTGGGTCGCGTCCTGACATTCGACGTGAAGCTAGGAATATGACGAAGATCACTTGTTATTCGTGGGTGTCCCTTTGGTGTATTGGTCTGCGCTTCTGTCTCTCACCACATCTGGTTCAAATTACTTGGACCAGAAGGACTGGCGTTCAAGCCCCAGGTAGGACACTTGTGGACAAGAGGCGCATTGAGTCATACCATAGACTTTATAATGGTACATACTTCTGAAACTGTATGGAAGTTTAACACACTTCACTGCCAGTGGACTAGCCCCCTGCTACAGTGATTGCACCACAGTGTGGCCCAGGGCTATGAAACGGAGATGGACACCGCCCTATTTATCAAGAATGGTGTGGGAAGATTTTAACTAACAAACACTTGTTATGCAAGAGTCACATTTCCAAGCCGGGGCCCGATGAAAATGAAAATGCATATCAATTAATTGCAGAATTTATAGATAGGAGTAATTGTTGCCCGACCGGGCCCCGCTTTGGACAGGTGACCTAAGCATTAGTCAGTACAGGAGTTGCATTGGTTAGAATGATATAGATTGATTCTGATTTGAAGCCTGAAGCAACTTCTGCTCAAACATGATATGAAAGTTTACCGGTAATAGTTGTAAAATTATACTCGAAACTTGGGCGTGAGGGGCTTAGCACGATTGGTCTAAAGTGGCTGGCCCAGGAAAATATAGGGCTGTCTACAGCTGTCGAGTGCCCTTCGTTTATTCCTACTATACAATAATATGCTCATTACTGTCAGGCCAAATTAAGAAAAAAATTGAATCATACGTGTTCCACCCTCATTAAATCAGGACCCCTATCGCTCCACGTTAGCTCGCTCGCGTAGGGGCCCTGATCTTCTAATTTGTTCTGAACCTAAAGTAACGATGTGAGAGGTAACCTGATTTGTTGATAGCTTCCCAGCGTCCTTTGCGCTTTTGCTTCAGATGAGGTTTAGCAAACCCTCTGATTAGCTGAAGCTGTTTTGGTGGTGATGTCACCAGAACCATGTCTACCGGTGCTGAAGATCAGGGCCCCTACGCGAGCGAGCTAACGTGGAGCGACAGGGGTACTGATTTAAAGAGGGTGACGTGTTCAAAGGGTGAAGATGCCAAAGCTACAATACCTTAAACTTGTTGGCGAACGCCACTGCGTTGGTCTCCAGGTCTCCCTCCGGTGTGGTGAAGTCATCATGTTGGTTCCAGTTGAACGTGCCACACAGACCTCGCACCTGGGAGTAATTTCATAACAAAATTCATCCTTAAAGGCACTCAGAGCATTTATGGGCGTGAAAACTGGAATATTCTAGTTGCTGTAATTTTTATGAGATTTACATTTAATGCCACTGTTTACCACATTTGCGTGCGGATTTCTTATCGCTCAAAAGCGGCACAAAAATAAGCTACATGGTGGTCTTTTAGTTTCACGCGCCTAGTGTAGATAGACCGGTACCATAACCCCGCCCACCTCCGTCAAATCGTAGAAATGCAAAATTAAAACATTAAAATGCAAATATTTGACTGACATGCAGTCACTATCTCATTGGTTGAACCGCTAATTGTGATGGACAATGCCAATGTCGATATGTAAATAGTATAGTGTTATTGACTTCGCCAAGAAGTCTATGTTTTGATGCTTGTCTGTGTGTCTGTTAGTGAACAGAATAAGTCGAGAACGCCTAGATGGATTGTTGTCGTATTTGGTGTGTTGATGTGTATGTGGGAAATCTCAAGATGATTAGATTTTGGGCGAAGTACTTTGCATAATCAACGAGAAAAGTGTAAAAATGTGTTATATTGTATGAATGTCTGTGCTGGGTACCAGCTGGAACGTGTTACTGGTGTAGGGGAAGTGCTACAGGAGTAGTAAGGAGATATTCCCATTGGGCCAGGGGTGTTTGACTGTAAAACGTGTTGGCTGGCACAAATTGGCTTCTCACTGACTTTTAGATCTTGATCTTGTGAAATTGCACTGTTCCTCAAGGCAAGTAGTTACCTTCGACGAGAAGGTTATTCATAGGGTAGCGTTTGTATGTATAAGAAGACCAGCATAACTCAAGAATGACTGGATGTCTTGTCTTGATATTTGGTATGTTGGTAGGTCTTGGTGAGACCTGAAAATGATTAGATTTTGGGCCCCCTAGCGGCTTGTTAAACTAATGAACCCTGTTCTCATAACTAATGATGAAAATTGATACATCCTTCAAATTCCATGATAGGACTCTCAAACATGTGACATGACCGACGAAGAGAGAAATAGTAATACATATCAACTATGCAAATGAAGACCGCTTTTGCATAATTAATGAGAAATACTATAACTCTATAACTTACGTGGTGCTTTGTTTGATTGGATGATAATGATGCAAATCAGATTCTAATTTGCATAATTAATAAGGCAATTTAAAAACCCGCTGTGTTCCATGATATGACTATTCAAATATGCAAATTTGTAACTGTGGAAGAAAGGAATGTTGATAGATAGAAATATGCAAATGTAGACTAATTTGTATAATTAATGTTAAACTACTTAACATTAATTATACTTGTGGCATTTGGAAGTAGTGTGAATGTGAACACCATTGAATCAAGTTATGCTAATAAGGAGCTTATTTGCATAATTGATGATAAATGTTAGCGTAACCTTCTTTGTTTAGCTCATAGTCATACTTTGGACAACTTATGTTATTTGGGTGAAGACGACCAACTGGTATGATTCATAATTGATGAGAAACACTCCCAATACGTCAGTCATAAAGGTTAAGATCATTTGGTATGAGGTCGTAGAACTCTTGTTGAAACTTACTATGTGTAGGCATGACTAGAAATTCGAGTTTTTTATTCACGTTTCCAGCCTCATAAAATGCTCTGGATGCCTTTAACATCACCCACAGAACCAAAGGTCAATCTCGGGTAAAGGGACGCATTACTTTCAACGCGGATGAATACCCGGAAGTAAGGCTCGGACCCAAACTCAATTTTCACCCAAACCACAACAATTCATACGCTTTTCAGCCATGTTAGTATTTAATGTCATTTCGCAGCACGTTATGAGAAATGTAAACTCAACCCTAGGCCCTCGAAAGCTTTTCGCCACCGTTAACTCTTCCATTCTATTGGACAAGTTGTAGAATGATGTTTACAGTAGTGAACCATTATTTTCGCCACTTCAATTCTATGTAAATTTGTCAAAACTATTTTATCTTGAAATACTTCCAACTACATAATGAATGTCTTGTCACCTACTTTATTAGAGTAGACCGTGTCTAGTGTAATGTAGGCACGGTTAATGTTGTCCCACATGATTCGGAAGCCAAATCCTTCCAGAACCGTGACAATGGACGATGCTCTCTTCACGTAAATGTCTTGATTCCTAGTAGAAAAAAATAGCATTACGTTAGAAGAAGAAACAATGCGACGCAAAAGGACGTTCCAAGCCACAGCTTAGTTAATCATTATCACCTGAGGCGTTGGTGAATATTCGTGTTTAGTGCATTTTTCAAGGGTAAAACAATAGAACTTGCTATGGATTTGAACATAAAACCTTTAGATTCTCAGTTAACAGCCTAAACCACATGGCCGACACGTTAACAGATCCAGTTGGTGCCTGAGACGAGTTTTGGGGTCTTCTAAAAATACCATTTTAGTCAAGTATGGGCCTTGATTTTTTCAGATGGTACCTTATTGCAATGCGATAATTTATGCAAATCAGTATGACTTCATGATGGCGCCATCGAGAATTATAGGGCCACGTCCATTTTTTGCTCTCCTTGGCTTGAAAAATGCTCTCCTTGGCTTGTACTTCGATGTTTATTAATGTCATTTCACAGAAATGTATCTGGGTTCCAGACTGTTAATCGGGCCTTTTAGCCGGTTCCCTTTAGCCGGTACCTTGTAGTCAGTTCCTTCGGCGGCACAGAGACCCCAGCCCGCAGAACCCTAATTAGCGCACCGGGGGATTTGAAGCCGGGAAGGGGCGCGGTTCACTCCCACGGGCTACAACTCCCCGGAGCGTTGATTAAGACCGGGCGGACAGACTGTTCTTGGGCCGCCGAAGCAAATCGCTAGCGACCGGGTACAAGTCTGGCGCCCAGGGTAAACGGTTACCTGAAGGGAATGGCAGTGTCCCTCCCGTCCACAGTGACCGCCCCGCCGCGTTTCAGGGTGACGGTGGTCATGTGGTGAGTGACCGTGACGGACTTGGTACAGGACACCCCTCCACTGCTGCCGCACGGCTCGTTCTGGGACGTGATGAGCAGCTTACCATCCATGAAGTCCTTAAAAAATTAAGACATCCATATGTTATTCCATTGGGTGTATTTATCTATGTCTGTAATAACCTATTTATTATTTGTGTTCCCGTGACACCCCCTTCCCCAAGCTGGACCTCAAGGAAGAGCGGCCAAGGCCAACAGGGCATTCCAGTCAAGATAAAGGACAATGATTGATTGATTGATTGATTGATTGATTGATTGATTGATTGATTGATTAATCACCTGGAATCAAAGCTCTTTGTACTCAACCAACAAGGTCACGCACAAGGTGGCTCAAAGCTGACCTTGACCTTCGTCTTCCTAACACCTACCCACATACCAAATATCATTAAAATCCATCCACGGGTTCTTCAGTTAGGCTGACCACGAATATCCGGAAACACAAACACACACACACACACGCACACACGCACGCACACACACACACACACACACACACACACACACGCACACACGCACACACGCACACACACACACACACACACGCACACACACGCACACACACAGACACACACAGACACACACACAGAGAGAGATACGCAGACGGACACGCAAACAGACAGACCAAAACACTTCCTCCATTTTTTAAGCAGGTAACAACAATTACCTGTCAATTTTTGGACTACCTTCCTCATGGCAATACTGACTAGTTATACTAGGAGGCGCTGCAATGGGAAGGACAAGGTCTCAAACTTGTATCCCCCGCCTCATCACATTATACTACCAGTAGAAAGTAGATTCAGGTATTATTTCCCTTATGAATATAGCAGAGTCTGTAAAGACATATTGGCAGGTATTTGTACATATCACATACCTCTACGAGTGTGTACTCGCACTTGCCCTGGAACGTGTAGAACTTCTGATCGAACGTTATGTAGTGTGGGTCTCCGAAGACTATGCATGTTCCCGGGCACTTGTCCTCGGAACAGATCCATCGACCCTCCATACAGATGCTGAGGAAAAATTTTATAAAGTTAAAGTTGGAAAATGTGGTGTATAGAGCGATGCCGATCTCCGATTCATTTGCCCTTGGGCCACACAACGGTGCAAGCACCGGCAATACTAGAGCATCGCTCTTTAAATGTATGTCATTTTAATAACATGGTGTACGTTGTGAGTAATATTGATTAAATGCTCCCTGATGTTTTGTTCTTAGCTGTAACATCTACTAACATAGATAGTTCCACCAGGGTTCATAATTCCGCCACCCTGAAAAGATACGTCCAAATGGATCTCCAACCCAACGTCCCCCAGTATAATGCACTCCTGTATATCTAAACTGTGTATACCTAGCTGCACTAGAGATCTTTCAAAGCTAATGTTTTTAAAAGTGGCGGATTTATGTGACCCGGCGGATTAATGTTAATGGAGGTTAATATATATTGTGTTGACATCTTACCATTCGTTGCATCTTTGTTTGATGACATCACCTGTGGTGAATCTTTCCCTATGATGGTAGCATGGACATTCTTCGGCCAAGACGCACTGACCCTCGTCCAGGTACGTACCTTCTGGACACTACAAAGGAACCACAAAACAATACTCTATCCTTGTATGATTGTATTTTCATCAGTTTGGCACTTTAGTGCTTACATTGGTTTGCAAGGTTCTTAGCACACTATCAAGAAAATCTACTACAGTTATGAACATCTATGAGGAGGGGGGCTTAGTCACATATGGGACCGTATTCCTCTACCGAAACGTGTTCTTCTTTTGAACATTCAAATGTGGCTAATGCGTACTTCAAAAGAACAATTACAATAAATCATAGATAACAGGACAAGGCTGCTGTGGTAAACGCAACCCCTTTAAACACAAATTCATAAATTCAATTACTGAAGGAATAGCTGTTCTGACCTGACAGCCGCTGACACAGTCCTTCTTGCATTGAGCGAGGTTTGCGAAGGCGGCAGTCTGACAGGACACGGGACACATACTGGCGCACTCCGTGTACTCCTTCCCGTTAAGACAGGTTTTCTCTGAAAAACAAAACCGAAGTGTCAACTTAGGTTGGCATTTTAAAAAGCCACAGCTGGCCACCATGATGGAAGTCACTTGAAGACAAGAGAAAAATGACCAGGCATTGCATGATGTACAAAATGACTAATAAACTTGTGGATGTACCGACTGATAATTATCTGCTAATACCAGCCCAGAAAAGGCCAAGAAATAGTCATGCCTTTAAGTACGAGAGTTATCAACCAAGGATTGATGTGTTCAAAAATTCGTATTTCCCGAGAACCATAGTAGAATGGAACTCGTTGTCATCAGATGCTGTAGGAACACCTTCAATAAATAGCTTCAAAGAACGATTGCAGTCAGATGTGCAAAACTTAGGTGTGATAGGCCGTTCAGTGTGATATAACCAGCTGCTGCCGTGCCGTGTGCCTGCGAAGCTGGTGTGTTACGCCGAGGGGCGGTTATACCGGCTATGCAGATACAGATACAGATACAGATCGCTGAAAACGACCAAAGTACACACTTAAGCTGATGGTGAAGTAGACCGCGGAATAAGAACTGTGGTTCCGAAATTATATTTGATTCGTTCTGTGGCAAATGACGCCTGCATAAACGACCAAAACTCAGAACCACACATCATTTCTGTTTCTTTCTTGGCCCTAAATGCTTAAAGATTTAAAAAAACAAAACAATCTTCTTCTTCTGGAACTTTACTTTTGCTGTGCTAGTAAAGTTTAAACCCGGAGGTCCTTGGTTCGAATCCCCCTTTGGCGTGACATGCCACCGATGATGTGCCCTTGGGAAATGCATTTTACACGACTTTCCTCACTCTACCCAGGTGTAAAAATGGATACCTGACTTTGGTTGGGGGAGTAAAAGGCTGTGGAAGTAGAGGGATGGGCTCCACCTTCCAATACCATGCCCAAGGCACAGACGTCTTGCACTTTTCTTAATTTCTGCTAGGGGGCGCAACCACACACGGAAGTACTCAGACAGCTTTTTCCACCCCGAAATCGGACCGGACAGCTGTTTCCGCCAATCGGACCGGACAGCTAATTCCAACAACCCCTCAAAAACGCTATGGGATTACTCCTCTTATGAACCTGCTTTGCCAGCTCCATATCAAATTGTGATATATTGAAATAAAACAATAAAGTTTTCATGTTTTTGTATCCCAACGTACCACAGAAATCCTCTCCCCTCCAGGAGATGATGATGTGTTCCTGCGCACACTCCCGAGAGTAGGCGGTGAGACTGGTGCACATGGACAGCTCCCTGCTGTCAGGGTCCTGCCACAGACAGTACCCGTACAAACACGAGTCATAGTACTCATCAGGCTCAACCTGTAATAAGATATGGAAGAGAAAAACAATATCAGTTGTTAAACCTAAGTTTTTGTGGTGAAGACCTTTAGCAAGGGTTTCTTCTACAGTTTGTAACTGCGACACAAAAAATGTACAACTTGATGCTCTTCAATAGACCCCTTTCCAAATACCGCGGCCATTTTGAAACTAGCGCGAGCGCGCGTGGTTCGAGCGCGGGAAAAGTAAACACCCGGTAAGCCCACGGCCGCGGTAAGGGTAAACCATGGCGTCCCCAATAGAAACCAGCGTTGAGTCATCTTCTGCGGCGAGATGTTCTCCTCCTCGGTGAAATCCATCGATGTATTTGCATGGCACAAGTAGATGATATTGTTGTGGACACTTAGACTCGATATCGGCTAGTAAAATTGTGAATTTCGGCTACTTTTCCGCAGTTCCTGTCTATTGCAAACCTCAGATAGACCTAGACACTACATGATTGCCAAGATGCGGCTGAAATACGTTTGACTAGCTTTCACCACTGACAATATACCGCATACGAGTACTAAGCTATGGGAGAGAGTGCGAGTGAGTGAGTTAGTACTAGGTTTTCACTACGACTGCGTTTAAGTCAAATGATCTGTGTTTTTTTACGAAGGCCAATAACGGCAATTAACTTTCGTCGTTTACGCAAAAAGACTTGACGCCAATGAAAACCATTTCTTAGCCAGCGACGACATGGTTAGGATAGGCTGTGCTAGCCAGAAGTGTCGCCCAGCAAAAGTGTCGCCATTTGAAGACATTTTTGATATCCAAAATGCGCTCCTTCCGGTGCGGCCATGTGTGCTGATTGGTGCAATGGTGCAGTCAATCATGGTGATTGACAGGACCGCTAGCAGTAATTATTCACGCCCAGGTCTCCATATTTGGTTTGACCACGCGAGACATCGCGAGACTTCGAGTTGCGACGGAAGATGGCATGGGCCTTCGTCAGTTCGTGTCTTTTCCTTTCACGCCAGAAGAGCAACCTGATCGTTTTTTGATAGAAGCATGGTACCAAAAAAAACATGGGCATAGTGGCGCTGCACTGAAGTACAATGACTTATATTGTAAATACTGTATGTCAAACAAGGTGGAAGACGAAACACATTTTATGTCAAGCTGCCCATTCTACGACCAAGAAAGAAATGAGCTGTTTAAAGACGCCACCATTTTCCATCCTAATTACCTTCGCCGGGAATGTATGCATTCGCGGTAAGGTAATGTTATCAGTTACGCCAGCTGTAAAGTGGGTCCGTATGTATGTCGAGATCATAAGTCGAGAGAACTTTGACGGATCTTGCTGATTTTTGGTAGATAAGTGGCGGTTGTGGGAACAAAGGTCAAGTTCGAAAATGGTTAACCTGGCGTTTTCCTAAAGTGCTCCAGTGGACTTTTTTTGTTAGTGTGTTTGTATGTAGACAACATAACTCGACGTATTGATGATGGATCTGCATGATTTTTAATGGGTACGTAGAGATTGTGAAAACAAAGCTCAAGTTCAAAAATGGGTCACCTGGCATTTTCCTGCGGTACTGCAGTGGGCTGTTTATGTATGCGTATTTGTTTGTTGACAGGATAACTCGAGAAGCTGTTGATGGTTGTGCATGATATTTAGTGAATAGGTAGATTTATTAAAGGGGAAGGTCAAGTTCGATGATGGGCCTCCTAGCGGGTACTTTGGGTACTGCAGTGTAGCTTCAAAGTTTGAGGTCGAATTTTCTGCAAGTGCTACGGTCATGATTTTTGTGTGGTAGATAGTCCATACCACATGAAGTAAGTTGTGCACGTTTGGGCCCTCTAGCGGCTTGTTTGGAGCTGCAGCGGGTGTTTTTAATTTATTTGTTTTGACCTTTGGACATGAATAACTAGACTTATGGTCAACGGATCGTCTTGATTTATGGTATGTAGATAACTCGATTAATGATTTACATAATTGAATATTCATTATGCAAATCAGGAGCTAATTTGCATAATTAGCAAGGAGAGTTTATAAATCTGCTGCCTTTCAAAATAGGACTCTCAAACATGTGACATATATAGCTGAAAAAGAGAGAGGTATCGATAGATACCAATAATGCTAATAGCTACCTATTTTGCATAATTAATGAGAAAATACTAATTGAAAATACCACAATAGTAAATGATTGTAATTTCATTCTTGTATCATTAGGAAGCTAAGTAAAGGTGAACAATATCAGACAAAAATCATGCATGACAAAGCCTCATTAACATAATTTATAAGGAAATGTCTACAATTCCCTTTCAATTTGCTATTTTTAAGTCTATATATCCAGGTTAAATTGCACTGACAGGTGACCTAGTTTACGGAGCGGGCTCCCTGTGAGACGTTCCTGGAGGACACATGTGATACTTTACTTGCCTGGTGCAGGGCTCTGTTTTGGGGTCAGGGAGGTCACACGGGCATTTAAAAACACAGCAGCCTTACGATCTAACGCTCTCCCTGTTGGAAGGTATAGGTTTGATAAAAACTGATTGATATGTCGACTATGAAAATAAGGGCATAATTGAAGCAAATACATTGCCAACAAATTGCCTTATTTTCTGTAGTAAAGATAAAAGTTATGATACCAATTAAGCAAAAATATTCTTACAGTGATTATTTTTATAACTCTTGGGAGAACTCGTGTAGGTATAGGTATGGGTTTGTTTTAAACTTTGAAAGAGAATACTAGTAACTCAAGAAGGTGATGACAGATCGTCATGATTTGTAGGGATGTACATAGTTTGAGTGATGATTAACATGATCGTATAAGAATCATGCAAATCAGGATCTGTGATGTGAAAAAGTATACAAACCCTTGCATTCCATTGTAGTCAAACACGTGACATGTAACTGAGAAAGAGAGGAATATTGATAGATATCAATTATGCAAACGAATACCTAATTTGCATAATTGATGACAAAATACTATAATTCCAGAGTGGTAAATGATGGGATTTCATTCTTGTGGCGTTTGGGAGATAATCAAATGTGGACGTTATCAGACATAAATCATGATGGCCTCATTTACATGATATATGAGGAAATGCTACAAT
The DNA here is from genome assembly GCF_035083965.1 of Branchiostoma lanceolatum. Lineage (NCBI taxonomy): Eukaryota > Metazoa > Chordata > Leptocardii > Amphioxiformes > Branchiostomatidae > Branchiostoma > Branchiostoma lanceolatum. The sequence continues at coordinate 12,943,671 of NC_089734.1, read as the reverse complement.
GGCCCTCTTTTCTAAGATTTTACTTTAATGCTGTGTTTTGTGTAGAGAAAAGGATCACTTGAAATTCATGCAATCGAGGACCTTATTTACATACTGAGTGATAAGCATTCACTCGAAAAGGCTAACATCAGTCGGCGAAGGTATGAGGTCGTGGAACTCTAGTTTCTCCATGTTTTCAGACGAAAACTATTCTCCTCTTAACATCACAAAACCCACACATTACAGAAAAAGTGGGATCATTCGTCTTCCACTGTCTCGCAAAAAGAAGCCGAACCCAATAAGCTAGAACTTAGTGTAAGTAGTTAAGACTAGAGTAGTCATATGTTATATTGTTCACCATTATCTGTCCGTCCACTCTGTGTTACGTATACATGTACATGTACTTGGAATTAGCCTACGGGCAGGAATTTGCAATAAACTTTCTATATTACAGCGCCACAGAAAAGCTACATAAGATTGGACACAGACAAACTCAAGCAAATTTCTTAAAAAAACGGACTATCATTTGGAAGATTCTTACCGTGGAATGACACTGGTCGAACGGGTACTGGTGAATCTTGCCGCATCTGTTCTCTGCCTCTGCCCTGATGTCCGGGGAGGCGTCGCAGGGGTGCGGAAGCTGCGCCACGTCCGGACAGGACTCTCCTATCTCGTCCATCTTCCACGAGTTACCGAAGATGGCGGCGTACGGAGCCTGCGTCCCGGCGGGTGTCATAAAGTCGTCTAGATAGATGATAAAGCAGAAATTGGGATTTTAGAGAACTGGTTAGCCTCGACCCACCACACCTTTAGAAAAAGAGTAGGGGCATGCTCCGGTGTGTGATGGTCCAAATCCTTCTGTCTGGAGTTAGTGATTCACTACAAATCACCCGAATGGAGGCCTGGCGAACCTCCATCTCGTATCAGCCATACGGTGATTTACATCATTCACCCGAACGGGAGACCTGGCACATCCCTGTCTTGTATCAGCCAACGAAAGGGCATGTCACCCCGCAAGGGGCGATATAACCCCGACGACAACCACGTCGACTACCTACCTACCTAGCCTCGACCAGGCTCGCAAACTGTATCTACCAGCTGGCTAACTCCTATGGCATGTTATCTGTCTAATTTGGCAATTTCTACTTTTTCTAGTGACTCGTGGAGCATGGTAGAGGACAAGAACTGGTTAAGAACGATCAAAACAAAACAAATATAGACATGACTTGCACAATGTTTTGTGCATGTACTCTGACACCACGGTGATGTACAGCTAGAATAGCTCAGTAGAATAGTATGAATGAATGAATGAAATTTACATGAACAACAAGCTAATGTGTACATAATCGCCCCCATGCGCTTACTGTCGGTATTGTAGTCGTAGACCCCGCACAGTCCGCGTTTTTTGTACATGTACTCTGACACCACGGTGATGCACAGCTAGCCTAGCTCAGTAGAATCGTATGGACATACAGCTAATGTGTACATAATCGCCCCCATGCGCTTACTGTCGGTATTGTAGTCGTAGACCCCGCACAGTCCGCGTTTTTGGTACATGTACTCTGACACCACGGTGATGCACAGCTAGCCTAGCTCAGTAGAATCGTATGGACATACAGCTAACGTGTACATAATCGCCCCCATGCGCTTACTGTCGGTATTGTAGTCATAGACGCCGCAGAGCCCGCCTGTTTTGTACATGTAGTCTGACACCACGGTGATGCACAGCTAGAATAGCTGAGTAGAATAGTATGAATGAATGAATGAAATTTACATGAACAACAAGCTAATGTGTACATAATCGCCCCCATGCGCTTACTGTCGGTATTGTAGTCGTAGACCCCGCACAGTCCGCGTGTTTTGTACATGTAGTCTGACACCACGGTGATGTACACGGCCGTCTCCGTGTCCCACTTCAGGCGCATGCCCAGAGTCGTCTCAAGGAACACGAAGTCACCCAGGTGCTTCAGCGTGATTCCTGGAAACAATAAACATATTCGGACCATAAAAAAGGCTGATACTAGTTGGTAAAGATACTCATGTTTGATTATTTGAATAAAGTAAAAAGAAATGTCGAAATGGTCACCTATAGCGAAGGTATACAGACAGTAAATAACTAGAAGCTAGTTACATCTGGTAAAAATGGTACATGCTCATGCTGCTTTCTCTGCTCAGCACTTAACATTTGGGAAAGAGTATAGAAGTTAAACACACACATCATTACCAGCGAACTAGCCCACTGCTGCAGAGACTTGCACAAAGTTGTGTGGCCCAAGGGCAGCGAATTGTGATAAGATGGGCGCCGACATAGGCTCCACCAAGTGGCGCGGGAGGACTTTAACTTTAAATCTAGTTACATATACATCTGTAACTTATGTACAAAATCTACATTAACACAGGATCGGGCTAGATTACACTAACTACATTTTGTATGGCACATCCTCTCTATAGAGATTTTTAAGTACATTTTCTTCCTTGATATCAGTCCCTGTAGTTTGTTCCTGGTTGATAAATACGTGACTTAGTAGTATAAGGTTCTAGGAATGCTAGGTCAGGAAAACTGATGATTTCAGCTTCTCGGCACACAAAAATGTTTCATATTAATATAATTTGATATCAAGATCAATAATACTGTCACTCCAATTGTTATTGTTGAACTTCATAATCCAAACATTTACCGTTTCTGGAGACGGTGCTGTCAGGGCTGATGTTGAGATCCTCCCCGTTAAAAGTGATGGTGTTCCCGACGGCATGCAGGTGGTCGTTACCAACGCGGATGTGGAGGGCCTGCAAAACGACAACGACGCATTTATCAAAAACAAGTAAAAAGCCATAGGCACTGCTTAAATGCTTAACCCTGGACAATAGAATTCTTTGAACACAAGTTTTTCATTCACACCGAGTTTTCGGTGACCATTTGTCACCTTCCTCCGAGCAATTCTGACTGGTTCACATTGCACTGCAGCGATAGGTGTCGCTGCTTACAGATGCGGTCCCAAACGTAAATTGTTAACGTATATACATAAGAGTCAACGTGGTGTTTAGAATGCTGTCCCAGCTCCCAAATGCTTAATCCTGTTTACTTTTTCAAGGATGGTTGTTGACTGTGCCTTTTCAGTAGCCCATTCCTAGACTAAGACTGGAGCAGTTTACTCGAGAATGTGAGTACGTCCCATTCTTTCATTGTGTTAGAAATTATAGTTTAAACCTGATATAGAAGTCCATGGATAACAAAGTTTCTTGTGCAGAACCAAGTGTTATATTCAAGCCAACGTTTCGGTGACCATCCGTCACATTCCTAGCTCGGGGCAATGCTGACTGGTTCTATTTTGTACTACATCTAGGTGTCGCTGCCAACACATGCGGTTCCAAACGTAAAAAACCGCAGTGCATTGCTAGTCGCTACCAGACTAACCGCGTCGGCTATAGAGAGAACATTTGCAGGGAGACTTTGGCCATGGAGGGTAACATTCCCTATCTCCATAGCCGACTCCCTTCATACAGTTGACTCTATTTGGCCAATTTCTACTATTTTCCCAGCGACCCGTGGAGACTGGTAGAGTCTAGTGCATTGCCCTGAAGAAAGTGACGGTTGGTCACCGGAACGACGGATGGAATAATACACTTGACTGTGAATAAAGAAGTGTTATCCAGTGACTTCCAACCTGATGAAACTATTCACATTACAACAGTCCATGTTTTCTTTCGTTATCTATTTTTTACCAAACGTCTGTACCTTGGTGCATGTCTGATGGATGTCACAGTTGATGTTCTGCGCGATGATGTGCCAGAGCCCATCCGTGTCCTGCGATAGGCTGTACGGACACGGCCCGCGGAACGAAAAGCTCCGCCCGTCGAACGACCGGAAGTGGTGCCCGGCCCATGTCACACACGTCTTGTAGGCCATGACAGCTGGAATAAAATCATCATCAGAAATTATGGCATCGCTATGCTTAGTTTGTTTATCTAGTAGTTTTCCCGCCTTTTGTATCGCGCACCTGCGCACTAGGTACCAGGGGCCAAGACCCCGGATGTAGTTTTCTTCTCTGTACAGAATGTTCTTGAGTTCTGTCAATACAACACGTGCGTTCGTATACGTGTGTGAGTTGCGATCTCTACCTAGTTTTAACATAGTAACACTTTGGATAACACTTAACAGCAATGTCTATTTTACTTCCTTTATAATATATAGAGTTTGATGCATACATATAGTGAATGCATGAAGATCTTTGTTGTACATTTTTGTCACACTGGACCAAATACAGCTCATAACGTTAACCAAAAATATTGAAAGTTTATACAAAATTAGTTAACAAACAATTACATTAGTTCAAAATTGTTTGTACTTGTTTATCAGTTACAGTAGAAATAAAAGAACAAATGTGTTACTAAAAGGGCCCTCATCAAAATCCATCCACGTAAAGTATCAAAACCCTCAGTATTTAGAAGACAAAGTCAAAGATCGGGCCAAGCATAACTAATATGTCTAGATAAAAAAAAAAAAGGAAATAATAGAATTCGTGTAAATGCTTGTTTGTGGTCTAACCTGACATCGATGTCGGCAGAATATTGTTGAATTGATCTGTAAGAGACATGATATTAGTTACATTTTTTTGCATTATTTTGCGACCAAACTATTATGAGAAATTTTGTCATCGCATATAGCACATTAAATTTGTGGCAGGCCTCTATAATCCAACGTTATTTCAAATCCGTGGAGTTTCAAATAGAGCCTGATACAAACATATAGTTTGATATAACGTTAGATAGAGTTACATGGATATTGTCTAGAGTTAGGAATCACACATGTACACAAGAAAGCACCTACTATACTGTAGGTTGATACATAAAGAGTTTGGAATACATAGTTCTATATATATTCATACATATATATATATATATATAGATAGATAGATAGATAGATGGATGGATGGATGGATGGATGGATGGATGGATAGATGGATAGATAGATAGATAGATAGATAGATAGATAGATTGATAGATAGATAGATAGATAGATAGATAGATAGATAGATAGATAGATAGATAAAGAAAGAAAGAAAGAAAGAAAGAATGAATGACTGAAAGAGAGAGAGTGAGAGAGAGAGAGAGAGAGAGAGAGAGAGAGAGAGAGAGAGAGAGAGAGAGAGAGAGAGAGAGAGAGAGAGAGAGAGAGAGGATACATGAGCACCTACCACTGTAGAAGTTCGTCAGGTGTGAGGTCTGACACGGGTAACACTGCCCCAGCGGCCCCCACGCCACGGCGTCAGTCTGGTAACAGCAGTTGTTGTAGTCCACCTGGGCGGTTTGGTACGTCTGTGTGAACGTGTCCATAGTACAGGCGTCGGTCGTGTAGCAGTAACCCAACAACGGGATACCTGTGGAACAGAAATAACTCAGTTCACCAGGGGTGTCAAAGAATTCATACGAATTTTACGGAATACATACGAATTTTACAGAATACATACGATCCATTACTATAAACATACGATCCTTACGGAACAAATACGATCCATTACACAGAAACATACAATCCTTACGGAATACATACGATCCTTACGGAATACATACGATCCTTACGGAATACATACGATCCTTACTAATTTTGAGAAATTTGCCTGGATCACGTGACACCGGAGGCAAATTCAATATGGCGGACTCGGGATAACCAGTTCTTCGTACGATATCTTGAGCTTAATAATGGCGTATCCCATCCGGCTAAAGTCTAAAAATCTCAAGCTGCTCTAAATTAAGACTGATGTAGGCTTAGACCAACTAAGAGGACCTGACAAAGCTAGATTCGGTGCTGGCGCGATGGCCAGCAAATTATTAAGGATCGTATGTATTCCGCGTAATCAATCGTATTCATTCCGTACGGATCGCATGTTTCTGCGTAATGGATCGTATGTATTCCGTAAGGATCGTATGTTTCTAATATTGGATCGTATGTAAATGTAAATTTGCACAAGATATGCTCTTAGATAATTTTAGGTACGTTTTGTTTTTTTGTTGTCTTTTATATCATACTTTAGGTTCCCAAAGACTGTCCGGCCGGGCCCCGGATTGGAAATGTGACCCTAGCATTACGCTGACATATAGCTTGTAGATACTGCTTTATTTTCAACATTCACATGTAGCATGTGCAATATTTATCATAGTACATAAGAAACTACCCAAGTGTTAGCAATTCTACCAATCCAAAGACTGCTCAAAGTCTCGTTCCATACCACGTAGTCTCGTATGGAGTATTCAGTATCTCATAGAATTAGATTTTGGCATACGTCGTATTTTTTACTATTGATGTGAAATAAATATCTCAATTTTAAGCCAACACTAGATCATGTAATTTGTAAAACCAATGTTAAAATCAAGTCACTGTGGATACATCATTCAAAACTTGCGTTTTCGAAGCTTTTAAACAGTTTTGAATGATGTGACGTAATATTTATAAATAACGGTACATGGTGACGTCACTTACTGCAGTCGTCCCCATGGTACCCAGGTAGACATTCGCACGTGTCTGGGGCAATGCACGTTCCCAGGTACAGACACTGTTGTTGGCACACGGCTGAAAATCAACGATTCATGCTTGAAATAATGATTGTATGTAAAGTAACGAATGTGTCTAACATCTACTAACATATTTCCGCAAGGGTACATGATTCCGCCACCCTGAAAAGATACGTCCAAACAGATCTCTAACCCAACGTCCCCTAGTATAAAGCACTCCTGTATATCTAAACTGTGCATACCTGGGGGTGCTACACTAGAGATCTCTCGAACCCACTGTTTTTCAAAGTGGCGGATGTATGTAACCCGATGGATTAATGTTAATGAAGGTTACATGCACACCTATACATGTGCCATCATGTAGGTTATCGTATTCAGAAGTAAAGTAGAAGTCGATATCAGCTGTCACTTCATGGTTTGACCCGTAACACTACAATTCTTTAAACACAAATGCGGTGACCGCAAACTTTACAAAACAGCCCTATATGATGTCCTTGATAACACTAAGGACAACACATTATTATGCTATTTCCTTTTTTATGGATATGACATGCCGTTGACCACTTCAATCTGCAGTAGTGTCTATATCTAACTTTTTGTGTGTAAGTCTATTATGGCAGTAATGTAAAAAGAAAACGAGGCAAAAAAAACAGAAATTCTTTGGCACACGTCAGAGATAACGTTAGCTGCAAATATGTTGCTCTTTTTTGCAATTTCATAAGTTTAGTCTTAAACATATATCTCACTGGATTCGCGGCGCGTTGGCGACCTGGCTGCGACCGAGCGACTTTGACAGAGCTCTCAATAAAAGACAATTTTTATAGGCTTTGTGTGTTTTGTTATCTTTTTAGTCATACTTGTACGTTTTGCATGGCATTACCATTTCAAAGTGAAGGGTATCACAAATCCAGTTTAAGACGCAGCGACGCCACCAACGTGCCATGGGTCCAGTGAGAGGGGGGCTTTAGTGACAAATGGGGAAAAAGGGAAACTGCTCTATAGATATACTATACTATAGAAGTATTGTACTCAATCGTCAATTTCAGTGTGAAAAATTGCAAAGACTTACGTATATCACAGCGTGCACCGCGCCAACCCTCACAAAATCGTGGCTACAAAATGTACGTATTTCTCTTTTTTCGCAATTACAGAAGTATAATCTTAGTGAGAAATAGGAAAACGAGGGGAATCTACTTGACAGGATATTAAATTCAAAGTATTATACTCAATCAATCGTCAATTCTACAGTGAAAATTTGTTCAGACTTACGTATATCACAGTGTGCACCGCTACAGCCATCACAACATTGTGCTACAAAATGTATTGCTCTTTTTTCGCAATTACAGTATAGTTTAATGACACATAGGGGGAAAATGGGAACTAATGTACTGGATATCAAATTCAAAGCATTGTACTGAATCTATTCAAATGTGTTGATTGATAAATTGATATGATTGTACATTGGTTTTAATTCAGTGGCAACTCTGCGATTTCCAATAAAGTTATCCTGTATCTTGTATATATAAATCGTCAATTTTAGTGTGAAAAATCGCCCAGACTTACGTATGTCACAGCTTGAACCGCTCCAGCCATCACAACATTGCGCCACAGTCCGAAACGTTTCTACTGGCTGTGTAACCGCAGCCCTAGGTAGGGGGAGGGGGTGGGAAAAAATCAGGAATTTAATTTTTCTAATCAAATAAATTAAGACGCCTTACTAGCATACAACGTTGAAAACGTCATAGTGCCATATATTATGTAACAGTGGGGATCAACCTCCACTAACTGACCAGTCTACCTGGTCCGGACCTTTAAGCTTAGTGGTTAGCGTGTTGAATTCCCAAGCAGTGCGGATCGGGATTGACGCGGGTTCTAATCCCGGGAGCGGCGTACTCGCCCCTTTGGGTTTTTACAATTATAACGTTCCCAGCTTTGGGGTGGCGGAAAAATACAGGAAATGCATGAATTTTTCTACTCTACTATAGACGCCTTACTAACGTACAAACGTCGAAAACGTCAGTGTCGAAAAAATACAGGAAATGTATAAAGACGCCTTACTAGCATACAACTGTAAAAATGTTAGCGTAACCATCTCTCTTTTTTACGTGGACGAAACATACATTTTTACTAATGTTGTCAATATATATTTTTCCACTTCGCTTTTGGACAGACAAAAACGACGTGGCACTGAACTCAAGTTTTTCACAGTGCCACAATAACCAGAGGTGAAGTGTGGAAAGTCGTGTAAAGTGCCTTTCCCAATGGCACAACATCGGTGGCGTCAGGGGATTCGAACCCGGGACCGTTGGGTTCTGGGCCGTGCACCCTGCCGTTACGCCACACGACCCCACGGCATCAATATATTTCACACATTTCTGCGATAGCCTAACGTCAACACTAATCTAAATCACCCTTTCTACATGTATGACTTTAATATAGACTTTTAAAAAGTACACTTTAAACCACATCCGACCGTATGGGTTCCCTTTGGTGTATATAAATGTGTGCCATATCAACATTTTTTGTCGAAGAAAAATTCCTTCCATGAGTTTGTTTGTGTACATGTCTTACAACTTCTAATACATTTTTACCGAGATTGGCCCATTATTGTAGAAGCTATACTATAAAGTTTCCTTTAGTCCGTTTGGACCCCATACGGCCAGATTCGTCGCAAAAATGTATCAGTCGTATGAGTGTTAAAGGCACCCAGAGCATTTTATGAGACTTGAAAACTGGAAATATTTTAGTTATATTCGTAATATTAGTAATATTCATGAAATTGACAATTAATGCCACTGTTTGCCACATTTGCGTTCGGATTTCTTGTCAAAAGTGCGCAAAAACGACGCAAAAATGGTCATCATTTAATTTCACGCGCCTACTGTAAATACTGTAGATACCATACATGCCCACCTCCGTCAAAACGTAGAAATGCAAATATTTGACGGACATGCAGTCACTCTCTCATTGGTCGAACCACTGATTGTGATGGACAGTCGGGATCAGTCTATCAGGGCTTGGATTTTTATCAGTTCTCACCACACAATGACATCGTATCTTTGCTCCTTTAATGTCTCTATCGAGCCATCAATCTTTGGAATACATTACCATCTAACATCAAATCATTGACAGTCCCATATCACTTTAAGAAGGCCATCTACCAGTTTATCACCGATTATTCGTAAGTTATGTTAGCAATCTGTATATGTTATGATTATGTATATATGTCCTTTTAATCTTGCACTGTATATATGTCTGTGTTTGTATATTTTTTGTGTGTGTTGAACCCTGGAAGATTCGTCGTAATTCGACTAAAAGGTATCGCAATAAATCAATAAACCAATGTCGATATATAATGGTATAGTGTAATTGAAACATACTATGTGTAGGAATGACTAGAAATTTGAGTTTTTTTATTAAGTTTCAAGTCTCATAAAATGCTCTGGATGCCTTTAAAGAATCAAACACTTACTTATAGATGTAGCAGATTGCGTTCTGTGAGACCACAGCTTGTGCGGCCCCGGTCGGACCGCCGTATGACGTCACCATCTTGTCGTACTGTAGCGTCCAACCGTCATTCTCTCTTAAGTACAGGTCACCGCACTGACACGTGTCTTCTTGTTCCTTCGTGATCACTACTTCCTCAGTGGTTGTCACTGTTTCGTTGCAGAAGTGTGGACTTGCGCTGACGAAGAAACAAGACCATAACATGTCCATAAAGTAAACAACCGGACGCTCTGATGCAGTAACAAGGAGAGTCACCAGGAGGCCCAAAATCACCCTAGATCTTTTTCTTCTCAAGACCTACCCACATACCAAATATTATATAACGATCCATTTCTATCCTCCTAAGATATGCTGGCTTAAGTACGCGGTAACTCAAACCGACGAACATATAAAGATACGACAAATGACATTATTTTTCCCGTCGTTTTGAAGATATCTTTTTTCCACCTAAACACAAGTCTGGAACAATTATGTCATGATCAAGAATTTTTACTATAATCTTTAAAATGTCCACAAAGTGAGATAGACCTATAACATATATGTTAGGATTGTTGCAACAAGTATGATTTTAGCTTCTACTACGTTCTCGCAGTTCATTTACCTTATAGTATCTAAACATTGAGAGGAGACTACATAGAGGTGTTGTGCTCAAGCGATATGCTCATGTAACACATGCCTAAAATGATGCATACTATTGTCTGCCCTAAACAAGATTATCTAAAGTTTCCAACTTTAGAGTTAAAATTGCTTTGATTTTTTTCTATTGACTAACATTGATATTATGAAAGAAAGAATTTGACGATTACACATCCCGACAAGGAAACTGGCTATAATTGTTCGCACTACATTCCAAGAAGTTAAAAAAGAAGTTAGCTGATACAATAATGTATTCATCCCAAGCAAAACATAGATATAGGCTACAATCTCAACCGTCGCTGGCTCGGTCAAACTGTCCATGCTAAGTACGATATCTTAGTCGAACGTAAAACAATGTAGAAAATACTACTTACCTTGTATCCTGCGCTACCACTGCAGTGTAGCCAGCTATGACTTGCAGTAAGACACAAATTAAGACGAACGCTAAGAATCTTCTTTCTCGTCTCCACGACATCATACCTAGAGCGCAAAGTTTTCCGTCTACGCGCGATAAAATTTCCAAAGAACCACAAACAACTTTTCCTACACTTAAATCGTGTCCCCTTTAAGAGGAAACTAAATCTACACGGTTTTCCTACAAGTTATTCTCGTTGCCTTGTCCAGAAATATCAACTTGTCGCTCCTGTCTGAAGTCTGTTTCTCTCTAAATAAGAATGTACCCGTCGTAATGAGGGATATGGAAGCCGCAACACTTTTTTGTGCTTTCAACTTCATCCGTCATATAGCAATGTTTGACAACTTACTCAAGGGAGATCTTCTTTTAAAGGATTAAGTTACTAATCCGACATGTGTGAGCTTTCTGATTTGCTAACCGCAAAGTCGATCCGTTTGATCCGTTACGTAGAGAATAATTAAGTGGATTGATCCCGCAGTGAATGAGACATCTGTTGTTTTGTTTCATCTGGGCCGCGATTAATGATCAGTCCATTGGGAGACGCCCACGGCATACACTCAAGAAAACTGAACGAAAAATATTTTCTTTCGCTACTCTATCTCTAAAATGACGCAACTATCTAAGACAAGAAAAGGAAATTATTAAACGCAATCGAATCAGTGTTTAAAGGAGTCCTAAACTCCAGAGGAGGCAATTATTTTCCAATAGATGATAATTTTAGGAAGTAAAAATGAATACTTATTATAGTGTACGATTAAGTACTCACTAGTCCCGTACGCATCAAATTAAGCATTGAGTATTCTACTAAATTCCCCAGGTGATCATCTATTTTCTAATTAATTAAATTAAACAACCTCAGCCTACGCCTGAGTACAATGTACCTGACAAGGCATGACAAAAGTTGGGTTACACAAAGAATGTCAGGGGGTTAAGAAAAATTTGTCTTGTGATGTGTTCTTTTATATCTTATTAAGAAATGGCCTTCTTATTGTGCTTAACCACCCTCATCCATGCCAAAAATATTCACGATGAAGGAAGTGAGTATACATGGGTAGGGTCTGCACGGGTTTAGTGAGTTACATATTATTTTACAAAACACACCTTGTGTAATTCACCACAATCGGAATTCTGGAAAAAGTCGGTTGGTTATGTATTCATTGATTCATAATCTAGTGGAAAATAACACTCCCTTCTAGAGTTTGGGACTCCTTTAACCTTACAAAAAATTGGCAATTGTCGTTATATAAAACCAGTCTCTCTCTACCATATTTTAACGAAATATATGCATAAGCCCTTTATAAAACACAAAGGTAAAGCAGGCATTTTCAATTATGGTGAAGCATTTTTTTACAAGTAGCTAGTGGTAGTGCAATGCAGCTTCGCTACGGCTCGCGTTTTTTGCCAAGCACACCGGGTCACCCCTACTCTTTTCGATAAGTGTGCTGGGTTCTTTTACGTGCAGAGGTTTGAGGCTTATGCCTGAAGCTCCCTCATACACGGGGGCGTTGGCTTTACGTCAATTCAAGCTTTTCACGTCTTGGTAATAACTTAATGCGGTGTTTACATCAAACTGATGGTAACAGCTGAAAAGGAACGGAAATAAGACGTCTTGAAAAGTCCGGATTACGTCTTAATCTCCATCCTACGGCTTAGCGTCTATTGTTTTCTCGAGAGTGTACCATTTTCCTTTAATTTCCGTGTGTGACGCATTTATTTACAATGAAGATAAACAGCATACAGGCTTTTCAATGTTGTACAATCGACTTTTTGCAGTACGTTTGTGAAGCCTTAGTCATCCAGGAAAGAAAGATAATATTTTAATTCAATCCATGCAACTGGACAATATTTTTACAAGTATCGTCTCAGATATCGTCCAATAGTTTTCATCAGTGAAAGGAACATTTGACTTTTGCTGTGAAAGATGATTTATCAATATTGCGACGCCATCATTTCAATGTACTATGTATTCGCTCTGTATTGTTTGACCAATTGACATATAAGAAATGTGGTCTTTTTTTGCTCTCCAAGCAGAGGAGTGGGTCCGGCTTGTTTTTGACGTGTTTTAGACGTTCTGGTTGGGCTTACTACCTTGTCATGTTTAGGCTGATGACAAAAAGAAAACGGGACAAAGTAGAAAGCCCGACAAAAACGCCTAGAACACGTAAAAAACAGCCAGCTCAACCTCTGCTTGGAGAGTAGTCATTTTTAGGCCGACTGTGACATTATCGCTGTTATCGCAGACTGCTACGAGTTCACTGGACATCACACACCACAAAAAAAAAGAAGTCAAGAAACGCATCCACACTCTGCAAGGCCCACTTGACAGATTCTTGTCCTTAGTTAAAAAGAATAAAAAACTGCAGTGGTTCGGGCATGTGTCTAGGGCGAAAGGCACTCTTGCATACACAATCCTTCAGGGAAAAGCGGAGGGTGCGCGGCCGCGGGGACGTCCCCGTCGGTCGTGGATCACAGATCTATAGCCCCTGTCACACTTGTGCGTATAGCCGTTGCGTGTGAGTTGCGCATTGGCATTTTATCCATACGCCGCCGTGCCCACAATACGCATATCACACGCATCTCGATCGATTTGTGTAAGTTTTATGTAAGCCGGCATACGCACAATATGGCCCAGTAGGTATGATAGTTTGGGGTATTAACGAAATCACGCTAATACGCAAGTTATTCGTTAAAAATAGTTTTCCATTATTTTGATAAATGTGTGAGGCACATTTAACATGTGAATAACGAAATGTGAGTCACACATTCGTCAAAATAATCGAATAATTCCACAACTGTTGTGCGTACGGCTGCGTATTGCATTTTGTCCATACACAACTCACACGCAACGTTTATACGCTCAAGTGTGACAGGGCCCTAAAGGAGTGGACCGGTCATTCAGCCAACCAGATGACCAGACTGGCGGAAGACCGCCAGCAGTGGAGAGCTTTCACTGAAAGTTATGCTGCCCCGACGGCTGACTAAGCTATGGGAGAGTGAGTGAGTGAGCGAGATTATCATGGAAAGATAAACAACAACAATAACGCTATTTTCTATCAACCAAAACTGATTTATATATATTTGAGGGACGTGTCTAGCCATTTCACGGGTCGTCTCGACAGCGCAATCACTGCTATTGTGATATAATCCTCCGCTAGCATTACAGCCACCTCAATCTGTTACGATTTGAATATTGATTTCGGAAACTTTATTAACGGCTCGATTCCTTTGTGGCTAATTATACTTATCTGTTTGACTCTATTGTTCGTTAGGATGAACCCTTGGGGAAAATAATATGGCCTTTGTTCTATTGCACATCTGTTAACTAGTCTTGTTTACTCTCATGAATAAGCTTGGGCGACACATGTTCTAGTTTGGGTGACACATGTTGTAAGGTTTACATAAGTCTACATACGGTCATCAAATACAATTGTTCGGGGTGACCCGGTGTCATTTTGACACGTCGCCTAAGAACACCCGATTTGGGGTCATCCTCGGTCATAACCAGCGCCGTCATTTTTTATTTGGGGGCCATGTATAAAAGAAAAAAAGGACTACTTTCTCACAAATACAAATCATTTTTCTACACAATAAATCTATGCTGACATTTTGCTCTTGACGGGTAAATATGTAGCAAATCTAGCTACCGGCGTCATAGTTGGCGATCTTGAATATTACAATACAGGGATTGTTGATAGACGGCATAATGTTGAAGTATTTTGCAGCTTCGACCACTAGCAGTCTTTCGAAGCTCGAGTTGATCAGCTTGACATGAACTTAAAATGACACTGGGTTGGTGGTATTGGAAGTGGTAAACTAAACCGACGATGCCGTACCCGTAAAAGTACCATTGGCTGGCCGGCCGGCAACTGTGATAACGTTATACGAGGGTGTTCCGTTAAGTTTTGCCTTTTGCTTCATAACAGGCTTATTTTTTCATCAAATGAGTTGAAATTTGGCACCAATGTAAAGGCACATATCGTCTTGGGACTAAACTATCTAAGTTTGTTGTTTAAATTTACATGACAAACTGAGCTTATTTTAAACTGACCACACCCTAGTTAGTCCGTCGGAAGCAAAGAGCAGCACAAGGGAGGTTCAATTAGCGGATAATTAAACATTGCTCTGACTCAATTATAACCATTGTAGGAGACTGAAACTGCACATGTATCAAAAGCCATACTTTTAGAAGCCACACGCTAATTTTCGTCTCTAAAATCTAGTCAGTTTTTTTATTTTCGTTTCTAGAGTGGAGTGAGGTTTGAGTTGAATTCAGAGCGGTCGTCAGGGTCCTGAATAACCATTATGTTGATTAATGGTTTCTGTAGACTACTTTTCCATAACTTAAGAGGAACGAAACTTATCATAATTTGTGGTATTTCAACACTTAATGACTGAGTGAAATTTCGTTCCTCTTGATTGATTGAGAAGTACTCTACAAAACCTTTAATCAACAGATTACGTGTTCGGCTATGAATTCAACCGTCTCTAATATCACACCTCACTCCATTCTAGCAGCTGTAAAACAATGACTATTAAGATTTCAGAAATTAAAATTGGCATGTCACATAAAGAGACATTCGTCATTAAACTTATTAAATTTCAGCTTCTTACAGTAATCGTAAGTAACTCAGAGAGGAACTAATCTTGCTTCCGACGGACTAACCATGGTGTGGTCAGCTTGAAATCAGCTCAGTCTGTCATGAAAATTTAAACAACAAACTGAGATAGTTCAGTCCCAAGACGATATGTGCCTTTACATTGGTGCCAAATTTCAACCCATTTGATGAAACAAATGAGCCTGTTATGAGGCAAAAGGCAAAACTTAATGGAACACCCTCGTACATAGTATGGATACATGAATATGGTAACGTCGTGGGGTGCCATAAGTTGCATTTGGGTGTCCCTGACTTCGAATAGATTTGTATCTGCAGAGGCGAGCCATGCTCGTTTTCATCAAGGCCATTTGAATATCTGAACCTCCTTGTTTTCATCCAGAGTGCTGAATAAGAAGTTCATGTACAAAAATGTCGTCTGTGTGAAAAACGGATTGGTGTATAGTTAACCGATTTTGGCAAAGGAAATTTGAGCATAAATAACGGCTACCTTCAATGCAAGGTCACCGGATAGTGGCGGGTTTATGTAAAGTTTGCAGGGAAGAAGTTGTTTTCTACTTTGTCCCGCCGTCGATTTTGCATCCTAGTTAACGAACCTAAGAAATCCAAGCCCTCATGTAGACTGATCCTGACTAGCGGTTCGACCAATGAGAGAGTGACTGCATGTCCGGCGAATATTTGCATATTTTTGTTTAAGTTTTGCATTTCTACGTTTTGACGGAGGTGGGTGGGGCTATGGTGTCAGTCTATTTACACTAGGCGCGTGAAACTAAAAGATCACCATGTAGCTTATTTTTGTTTCGATTTTGAGCACTTTTGATAAGAAATTCGCACGCAAATGTGGTAAACAGTGGCATTTATTGTCATTTACATAAAGATTACAGCAACTAGATTATTTCCAGTTTTCAAGCCTAATAAAATGCTCTGGATGCTTTAACTATTGATTTCGGTAGCTAGCTTTATTAACGGCTCGATTCCACTAATCTGTTTGGCCTTATTGTTCGTTAGGATGAGCCCTTAGGGAAAATAAAATGGCTTTTGTTCTTCCTAACATCTGTTAACTAGTCTTGTTTACTCTCATGAATAAGCTTTGGTGACACATGTTCTAGATTGGGTGACACATGTTGTAAGGTTTACATAAGTTTACATACGGTCATCAAATCTCTGTCTTTGAAACAGGTTCATGAGAGTTCATCTGCTTTCTTTTGACAGTTAAAACTCTTTTTCTTATGTTCTGTCTCTGTATTTCTTTCAAATTTTAAATCATTAATGACAGATAGTTGACAGAAAATAAAGTGTCATTAATGATTTAAAGTCTGAAAGAAATACAGAGACAGAACATAAGAAAAAGCGTTTTAACTGTCAAAAGAAAGCAGATGAACTCTCGTGAACCTGTTTCACCAGATAACGCGAGAAATCGGGAGATTTTCTGGCCTATCTTTCAATATTGCAAGATAGATACTTATACAACTGAAAGGAAAGTAATCTCGATCCAGTTTTAGTTCACTCGAGCTAATTTTTCACTGGTCGTGACAGAGAAGACAGACGCTATGTACAGTTACAGGTTCATTGTACCGGGGAAATTCCCCCAGCTCTTTCCGAAAAGCACAATGAACAGTGGACCACGGCTTAACGTCCCGTCCTAAAGCCCCCGTCACAAATAAGACATTCAGCTCGGCCGACGTGTTGGCGAGCTTCAAATGTGCATTTTCAGTACGGCCGACGTCCTGTCGATTACGCGGGCTTCGGGCGATTTTTAGAAATAAAAGTTGATCCAAATGTTGGCCTTTTACCAGGTTAGTCGATACAGACTTCGTCCATGTCCAAAAGATGGTACCATCTCATGGAGAATTTTTAGTTTTTAGTGTTCCACGGACCTCGCGCGAGATTTTCTTTGGAAAATACGGTCGACGCTCGGGCGATTTTGAAATTCGGCGAGCTTCGGACGATCTACAAAGTCGGCCGAATTTGACGATCTCCCGACGCTCGCCGAATTTCAAAATCGCCCGAGCGTCGACCGTATTTTTCGCTGAAAACCTGCCCCGTGCACCCGTTACAAATTGAACGGGGCTCGGGCGACGTCCGTCGAACACTAATAATCATAAATCCTACATAAGACGGTACCATCTCTTTGACACGGACGAAGTCATAATCAACTGACCTGGTAACAAGCTCATATTTGGACCAACTTTACTTTCTGAGTTGTGGGAAATCTGTAGGGCATGAGTGAAGTGGGCGGGCACACTGAAAATTGTTATAGACCAATCAAAATACTAGCGCAGGAGCCACAAAGTCAACAGATCAGTCGTTTAACCCCTCTCCAAACATTTTCACCAAACGGAAGTCACCGAAGCTCGTGCGAACGCCGTCCTAGCTTCGGCCGACCGTTGATAAACCTACCGACGCCTGGGCGTGCCTCGGCAGACAAACATATATTTTTAGTGACTCAGTGAACTTTGAACTAGTCATTTTGTGTGGAAAAAAAATCAAAAAGTCAAGTGTTATTTTAGTCTCAGTTTTTTGAAACATTCAAACCAAAAACAAAAAAAAAAGAAACAGGAAGTATTGTCCTTGGTGTCCACGTTTTATTTATAATCATTTTTTTCAATGAAACTTTAACTTTGCAATTGAATTGTCTTTCATTAGAAAAGTTTGGCAGCATTCTTTGACAAGTTTATATTATTATTATTAGTTAATATAACAGTATCATTTATCATCTTATGTTATAAAGCAAACTGTCGTTACCTTTAATTCATAAACATGAAGGAGTTTGGCCGGAGCCCGTCCAACCGCCCATCGATACCAGTACAACGCTCGCCCGAAGCACGCCTTATTTTTCATGAGTCGGGCGGAACACTGACG
Organism: Branchiostoma lanceolatum; assembly: GCF_035083965.1. Taxonomy (NCBI): domain Eukaryota; kingdom Metazoa; phylum Chordata; class Leptocardii; order Amphioxiformes; family Branchiostomatidae; genus Branchiostoma; species Branchiostoma lanceolatum. The sequence continues at coordinate 12,925,149 of NC_089734.1, read as the reverse complement.
ACGGTCGTCCGATTGTTGTACAAAGCCCGTGCGAGGCTCGCACGAGGCCGAAGAGCTCGGACGACCTCCGACCGACCAAAACTCGGGTCTAGAATCGTCGGATGCCCGCCCGAATGTTGCCCGAGCGTTGCCCGAGCGCTGGCCGTTGCTTGGGCGAGTTACGGACAACCTGTTGACAAGCTGTGCGAGTTCAAAAATCATCGCCGAGGCCTCGCTGAATTTAAGCGCAGCTTCCAGTGACCAGCGAACGTCAGCCGAGCTCCGAAAAATCGCCCGAAGCCCGCAGAATCGCCAGGACGTCGGTCGGACTTCGGCTCCCCATTTGGAGCTCGCCGATAAGTCGGCCGATCTAAAATGTTGATTTGTGACGGGGGCTTAAGGACTGCGACCCTTTCCGGTAGCGTGCATGTCGGGTGAGCGACACAGCCGGGATCGAACCCGGGGCTTCTAGTTCCAGGGCCAATATCCCTCTGGATGGGACATAAAAACGGAAGTCCCATGTTTGAGGAGAGTCACCCCTCGAGGACGTTAAAGAATCCACCACACTTATCGATAAGAGTACACCCCGGTGAAAGTGGATCAAACTATGAGTATGATATCATTCAATTTGTGCTTAAAAAAACTTTGTGCTTGTGATTCACATGTCCATTACGTATACGTATAACTAGGGTAGAAGTCATTAGATATGAATTATGCATATTAGCGTACGATACACGTATAATGCTGTGAAAATATTTGTTGGGGGTAGTTATGGTGCCGTCTTGTGGAATTGATTTTCGACACCAGATCATCTATTCAAAATTGTGAATGTTTCATCCTTCTTTATTTGTGACAACAGCAGGTCTACAAAGTGTAACAAATAATTCTGGACATCTTAGTGGTGATAGTACCGTAAATGCATAAATGTTCGCAGTGGTTTTATGTTTGCGGTTTTCGCGGCGACCGTTTCACCGCGAACTTAAAACCGGCACCGCAAACATATTTGTCGAATACTGTAGCAGTATGTGACTATAGCGCTGCCGCAAACTTAACCCTTAAGCTGCCAGGTTTTTTAGCCAAGTAAAAATCAAAAATGTTTGACCCCTGACCTCCCTCACGAATCCCGCGAAACACCCGGCGGCGCTAACTCCCCTAACTTCCCGGCTTCGCGCGCTACACGCACGCAAAGCTGTTTTGTTCTGGGGAATACCCTATCCCGGTTATAACCGGGTCCAGCACACAAGGCATATTTCTGTATCCCTAGTTAAGTCGGGACTGGCAGCTTTTTAAAACCACCGTGAACACTCCATTTTCGCCTTAGCGCGAAAAAAAAACCACGCGAACTTAAATGCGTTTACAGTAACAAAGAGAGCGAAACAACATGAGAAAGAATAATGACAAAGATAGCAATAATGTAATAATAACTTAGCAATTTTCAGGTATATACTGAACAATCTTAGTAGCAAGATTATCCATACAATGCTAAATATACTAGTAACATTGCTAAGCATACAAGTAAAAATTGCGAAGTATACAAGTAAAAGTGCACGGTATTTAGTAGAATTGCTAAGTATACTTATGAACCCCTGTTATTACAAGAGACTGAATGTTGAACACGAATACAACGCTGTTTTCAGTCCCCAAACGATTAGTTATTTCCACCAAACAGTAACGCTAACACCACAAAAGCAATCGCAAACAGACCACTTGACTGAGTAGTAGTAGCCCTGTTTGTAAAACCAGGATCCAAAAGCTCTCTAACTTCCTGGATGGTGCCGTTATTCGGTGCCGGGCTGACCCCGAGAATCTCACACATCAGAGGGTACATGTGGACGGAGTCGAACGGGCGAGGATGCGTGTAGCCCCGCCGGAAGGCCGGTCCTTGTGCCCTGAATATGGCCTTCATCTTCAGGAGAGCGTTGTCATAACCATGTTGACCGGGTACGTCAATTTGTCCTGGGTACATCTGTAAGAAGGACATGGCTCAAATTTTCGGCATTAAATAATATCGTTTACAAAAAACATCATGAGAATTTTGGTGTTGATATTACACTGCATGAGAAAAATAAATAGATAACAGGGCACGTATACGAGAACAAAGAAATAAAGATGGTGTGGCCTAATCGGCTGAGTGACAAGTAACGAAAGAAAACTGACATTAACTTTCGAAAATCCGCCCCAAGTCACGACTGTAAAGATGTTTGAGCACAAATAAAGTCGTCAAAATTCTATGGTAACTAGCCTGGAAACTTAATCAGCCACTTTTGATGAAAACATAGAACGGCTTTGCAGACTCAGGTTAAGACTTAAAAGTCAATAGAAAGCGATTTGGGGTTTTGTCTCTGTTACAGGAAATCGCAACAATCTATGCTAATTTTTTTCCAACAATTTGAGCGCAATCTACAGGGCTACTCGAGATCATTTGGGGTAGTGTTATATACTGCAAGATGGCAAGAAGAACTTAAATACTGTATTCCAGAGTTATTTCTGTTAAGGAACCCGAAGCTACCAGAATAAAAAACCCTGAATAGTTTCATCAGGTTGGTAAGTCACTGAATAAAAATACTCTTTGTACATAGTCACCGAAACGTCGAATGAATAAAACACTTGATTGTGTAGTACTCAATCAATTGTTTTCTTCTTTCGACGTTTCGGTGACTAACTGTAACCTCCGTTATGGCAATTCTGACTAATACACTTTGCACTGCAGCTAAATGGTACCGCACCTGTCAGCAGCGACACCTACAGCTGCAGTACAAAGTGAACAAGTCAGAATTGCCAAAAGGGGGGTTACAGTCAGTCACCGAAACGTCGAACGAATAAAATAATTGGTTGTGTTCAAAGAGTCATTTTATTCAGGATAGAAAAATGTACACGGCTACTCACAGAATGGATGATGAAACTGGAGTCAGCCAAAGCGATTATATCAGGGATCCGCGGGTTGTTAGCGAAGTGGAACCGCTCCGGAAAGTCTTCCTTCAGGTAAACCGTCATGTTGGGGTGGCTCGTACGGAGAACGTTGTACACATCCTTGATTTAAAGATAATAAAGCCAAGCTAATTTCAGTTCTTCTGTTTCCATAAACTTCCCTTGGTTGGTCCAAGGAGGTTTTATCTAGCCTTGGTTTGTCACAGTCTCTATTTATACTATAGATTATAATTAGATTTATAGTTAGTATCATTTTGTTGACAATTAACGCAAATGCTGTAGTTATGATTATCAATCTTTTGGGTTCTTGTACTTTTTTTTCTTGTTTGGTGATCAGTTTGTAAATTGGACCTGCATATTGACGATTGTAGAGAACACAAGGGCATCGAATGCTCGTAAAACTTTGATCTCTTTCAAGAAAACTACCAGAGAAACAACAAAAATTTCAAATAATACATATTTCGAACTTAGGGATTAAATGAGTACTTTGACGTAACTGTAACGATAGTACATAGATCCAAAATTACTCTTGGCGTGCCGAATTGAGATATGGTGGGACAAAAATCCCTGTGGTTGACGTAACAGTGGCACAAGAGCCGTAGATAAACGTCGCAAATGATGGATGAACGTTACTATAGATTTGGTCTGGACAGAAATTGGGTTATTGACATTTTGCTCACCTGTAGTTTTCCGTCTTCAGGCTGTATGAGCGCCAGCGGTCCGTAGTCGGCCAACAGAAGTCTCAGGTCGCTCTGTGGAACGTATCTGTAGATCTCTATGGGATTCGGTACTGGATCCGCCGTGATCATCCCGTGATCTGCAGTCAGGATCACGTTCAGATCACTCAGCTGTTCCCGACCTTTGACCTGATCCACCAGGTACCCGATGAAGCGATCTGCCTTGCGGATTTCCTCCCGACGGGCCTCGCTTTCTAGTCAACGACAGTGAAGTATTCCGTCAACTTAGATAACCATGACCAGTCATTAGCGCCACCTAGCAGATTGCTATATGCCGACAGGGACATGTATTACATGTTGATTACGAGATCAGCACCAAGGACATCACCAATTTTTGCCTTTTTCTTTAGGTCTCAACGGCAGAATATGAATATGAATGTACACAATTTGTCACTAAAACATTAGATAATTTTACGATCTTCCATAAACAACATTTGGCGTTGTGTTGACGTAACGGTTGAGATGTTTGGCCCAGAACCAGGGATCCTGGCTTCGAATCCCCAGACATGCCACCGATGTTGTAACATGGGAAAAGGCACTTAACACGACTTTCCTCACTTCACCAAGGTGTGAAATGGGTACCTGACTTCGGCTGGGGAGGTAAAGGCAGTGGAAGGAAAATATAATAGACACAATGAGTATATCCACTGCGCCTATAGCCTCAAAAAGGATATGTAATTACCTATCTTCCTAAAGAATGTAACACAAAACAGAACAACAATTTTCAAACAAAAACTTACCAGGTCCCTCAGCATGGCATATTTTATCCGGCTGGTTCCAATGAAGGGCGACAAAGTCCAGATCATCCACCAAGAACCAGTCCATAATGGCGTTTACTCTCTTCTGCCATTCGGCGTCGTCAGTTGGGGCACTACTATTGGACATTACGTATCTACGAAACAGTGGAAAGCGACATCTAGTGAAAGACTGTAGCAGTGCAGTATTGGTTGCACTTTTGATATTTGTCTCTAGGTGTCGTTATTGCATGAGCGTTCCTCTCTCATCTTCTATTCAACCTCGCAGTCATTCACTTAATCATACTGTTGGTTGATGTTACCTGTCTAAGAAACAGTAAAATCTGACTTCTAATTCACTAGCAGCGTAGTAATAGTTGCACTTTCGTTATCTATCTCTAGGTGTCGTTATTGCACGGGCGCTCCTCTCTCATCCACTTTTCAACCTCGCAATCATTCACTCAACCTTACTGTTGTTGGATGTTACCTATTTACGGTACAGTAAAATCTGACTTCTACAAGTAAAACATTGTAGCAGTGAAATATTGGTTGCACTTTTCAAATAATTCGATAGGTGTCGCTACTGCATCGGCGACGCTGACAATGTTTATAGATGGTACGCCCACCTGTCTGGTAGCATCCCTTGCATGGGAAGGAATCCTCCGTAGAACATGTACACTCCCGCCCGCTTACCCTGCTTCTTTACCGTGTTCCAGATAGGTTCTGCTCCGTTGTCATACCTGTATTGCAGAACAACACGAGCAACTTAAACTGTGACTATGTAACCACCATTAACATTAATCCGCCAGGTTACATAAATCCAGTACTTTGAAAAAAATAGTTATTTTGAGAGATCTCTAGGGCAGCAACCCCCAGGTATGCACAGTTTAGATATACAGGAGTGCATTATACTGGGGGATGTTGGGTTGGAGATCTGTTTTTAGGGTGGCAGGATTATGTACCCTGGAATTATGTTAGTAGATGTTACATCCAACCAAACTCTCAGAATCCAGCGATTGTGAATGAATGAGTGAATAAATTTCCAATAGCCATGCAATGCAAAGAATTCAGTCTATCACAAGTATAAAATATGACATTGAGAAAAAAGGTACAGAGAACAGTCAAGAGGGATGTACAGAAACAAAAATTACAAATCAATCAAAAGGGAAGGACTTTATTGACAAAACAGTTCATGCTTACCATTCTCTCATGTGCTCCGTCTCTTGGGCTGAAAAAGTCACCCCCGTTTCCTTGTCGAAATATTTGTTATGCACGACTCCATGGCTCTCAGGATATAACCCTGTGTTTTATATGACAGATATAAAAGTTTTTTAAATATACATGCTAATGACTATAGAAAAACGCATCAAATACACAGACGAAAGAAAGAAAATACTTATATGTGGTTTCGTCACTGTTCGAAGCTGACTTGGCAAAAAATTTATAATGTAAATCAAATCGAAACGTTATATTTTAGTTTTGCCAAGTTTTGTGTGTTCTTTATATTCAATTTTAGATTACACCGCCACATTAAAAACATCGTTTATTAATGAAATGTGACAAAATGACGGGAATATGTTGGAAATAAGTTGCAAATAAGGTACAAATGTGAATCTGAATGTACATTTTTCAACTTTTAAATATTTGTAGTTTTTACCCACCAAATTCTACAATAGGTCCCTTTTAAAGATATCTACTATTAGTAACCCACGGGTCTCCAAGCAGACCCAACGGTTGCAAAGACCATATCCAACTGGCAGAAGGAGTTTTTATGGGACGGTGCCAGACAATTTCTCTGGCTGACTGGAGCTTCTCTGGCTAGCTTGTACGATTTTGGCACCGTGTAGATCTGCTTGGAGATTAACCCACGGGGTAGGTATGCACACTTCAGATATCTAGGTGTACAAGACATTTTTAAGGAGGCCTTGATAACAATGTTTTCTTTAATGTGCTATCTACGATTACCCGGTGGATTTATGCGAGTAAACGTTACTACTGACGCAACCTACATGAAGAACAATAATAATTTATAAAAAAAAGCTCACCCGTTGCTATAGTGATGTGATCAGGACCCGTTAATGTAGGATACGCAGGTGTGACGTAAGGTGCACTGGTCCCCTCTTGCGTGAACATGTCCAAATTTGGCGTGTCCACATCTTGGTCAAAATCCCACCGGAAACCGTCAAAAGATACCAGTAACAGCCTCTGTCGTTTGGCACTGACATCATATCCGGTCATTAGCACAGCTAGAGAAATAGAAACGTACACTAGAACCTTAGCCATTTTTCTTTTTGTGACGTCTTCTCCTGCTATGATGGCGGTTGTAGGTGCTTGTTTTAAGGGCAGGCCCTACCGTTATAAGCTAAATATTTGGTAGAGCCAAATATAGGTTGTTTAACGGAATTCTAGGCCGGGTGTTTGTATAGGAGTAAAAAATTAATACATAGAGAGGCTCCTCATTGACGTCATTATAGTTTGAATTCCCAGCGACCATGTTGGTTGGGTATTTGGATCAAACAGAATTATAAGCATGTTGGCGTATTCTGTGACCCAAAATGGTGCAAAAGACATGACATGAAAAGTTCAATCAATTTAATCAAGTTATACATAGATAACATCTGACGTACTGTCACCTGTCGTAAGGTCACCTGTCCTGCAGACACCTGTATTGCAGACACCAGCTGTCGTACAGACACCTGTCGCATGGACACCTGTCGTACAGACACCTGTCGCATGGACACCTGTCGTACAGGCACCTGTCGCATGGACGCCTGTTATATGGGCAACCGTTGCCGCCTAAACCAACGTTTTTCCTGCGATATTACTTGTCACTTTTGTTCTTTCCTAATATCATAATCATCATTATTATGAAGGTCACACATTTTAAATATAAAAATATCTCCCCCACAATTAAAGTAGACTAGCCCAGGGGTCACTTCAAGTCGTTGTTCTTCCGGACGTTGACCTTTCACGTTACCGGCTTGTTCGATTGGAACGTGCATGTCATTACCAGAAAGAAGACGTCGCACAAACACACCTGTCCTATTTTTCTCGGGTAGACTTTTAAGATCAAGTCGGTTCGGGCCCCAAGACTTCAGACATAAGGTAAGAATCTTAAGAAACTAGGATCCGATCTGTTTTTGAAATGTAATGTTTGTGTGAGGCGGGAATATTCGGTTGTTAGGGGAGGGTGGGGTTCGAAACTCATGTCCTTTGATACTAGGAAGGGGTGTCATCACAAAAAAGGTGTTATTGAGCACGTTATCTTTGTTTTATAACAATAGGCAAGTTACTGTTTCCAGTGTAGAACTACGGATATAAGTGTTATAATGAGTATGGTACTAGAACTGTACAAATCAAACAGAGGGAGTTCGTTGATACTGTAGATTTTGAGATTGATATAGATATGACTAAGGTCTATTATGTATATCTAATATATATATATGTAGCTGAAAAAAGATTGATAGTGAAATCTTGTCTTTCCTTTAATGCCCAAGTTATTGATTATTCTTGTCCGTTCCTGATTCCAATCATTCAGGTAATCGATGATAACAACAATCATCTTTAAATAGTTTAATGTGAAATCCAATTTTGATTTTTATAGTACTCACTTGAATCTGAAACAAATATTCCCAGCTACCAATGAACTTTTGGTAATTGGTAATTTGGGACCGCATAGTGATGTCATCTCCTGTGATTTTGCATATGTAAATACTTTGCGGAATGCATCTCATTATCATGTATAAATACCTGTGCTGCATAATATTGTGAATATGTGAACCAGTCAGAATTGCCTTGAAAAAGGTGACAGATGGTCACTGAAACGCCGGTGGAATGAATCTCTTGGTTGTGTAAAAAGAGTCTTTTTATTCAACTTTTGGTAATGATTCTAACATACATGATATAAGGCAGGAGATCATTTTTGTATGTTACAGTAATTATCATAATTTCATCTTGTTAAATCTATTATCAAAGGTTAGTTTACAAAGTAGGTCAATGGTGTGTGACAGCTTGAAGATTGATACCAAATATGGGCATGTCCAGGAGCTACATGTATGAATGATGATGATTTAGTGTGATTGGCTCATACATAATGTATGACATGATATGTGATGACGGATCATTAGTTGTGTTAAATGGATTTGGGGAAGGGACAAAATGTTTAAGGTATGTGTTTGCATTATTAGACAACACATTTCAATGTGAAATGTACCAAAAGTTGAGAAAATTGATTTGATGTCTTCAAAAAAAATTGTAACATTACAGTACCAGTAATTCCAACGTCCGAATCTGGTGTTTGAATTTTCGGCACGCTCGGTGCATGCGATGAACTGTATGTTCAAATGATTCTGTTTGGAAGCCTGTGTGTTTGTGCTAAACCAAAATATCACCCGGTCCACATCACCCGTATCAACCGTTATCGTGGCCCAGGTATGACATACTGTACATGCAAAGTGTACAATGTAATATGAATCAAATCAGAATTTTTTTACAACATCCAGTTAAGTATGACGGGTTATTTACACAATGTAATGGTGTGGCTCTCCTCCATTTAACTAAGGCATTCAAGGGACGTCCCTACTAGTAGTTGAATCTACTAGTAGGCATTTACACCTGAGTTGAGTGAGAAAATTGGTCTTAAATGCCTTTCCCAAGGACACAGCATTGGGATATGTCAGGGGTTCATTCAAACTCAGTACCTCCTTCCAAATTTGAAGAAAAAACAGCAACCACAACTAGAATAGGTCCCGAGGTTTGCAGTAGGGAAACGGTTAAGTTCTAGGCTTCCATTTGTTGTCACTGTGAGTTTTACGTTTGGAGCAGTTTTCACTTGAATGCTCCAGGTATGTGTTAGTTCAGGTCTCAAAATCTATTTTTGGGAATAGGTGCACCAGTGCACCTTAACCTAGAAATTAAGGTGCACAGAACTAACTTATGATACACAACATGAAATCAATCTCAAGTAGAATGTCAACAAAACATATTTACAAACCCTACTGCCTTAAGAACTTCAATCTGAAATGCAAACTTCAAAATTTTAAACAGTGAGTACTAAGTAAACGTTACATCAAACAAAGCACAACAAAGGTTAATATAATTGCTTTTTTCTGATATAACTTACATTGTAAATTTCAAGAATATTTTGTATACAAAAGTGTACAATATATTACCTCTACAACAGACTTCAAAATGTCTAGGTGCACTGGTGCACCCACAGTCAAAAATTTAATAGGTGCACAGCTCCAAATTTGGGTGCACACAGGTGCACATGCACCTAGTATTTTGAGCCCAGAGTCTTACTATACCCTTGGAGCATTTTTCACCTGAATGCTCCAGGTATGTGACTGTGAGTTTATATATAAGCTGGTTTTTCGACTTCCTGAATTATGCATTGTCACGCCACCTGTACATTTATGTTTCAACCAGTAGGTCGTTCACACAATGTAACCCGAGAACTCAGGCGTGACATCGCCATGGAGATCTGCAGCAAAGATACAATAGGTGTCGGGTCAACGTCCTACTGGCCTTTTTGATTCTCCAGACCAAAGAATGTGTAGCTAAGCCCAGGTGTGTGCATGATACTGTAAATGCAGAAATGTTTGCGTTGATTTAATTTCGTGGTTGGGAGAAAATAGAGTGTTCACGGTGGTTTTGAGTTTGTGGTTGAAATGATAGTAGCGCTACAGTCACATAATGGATCAGTTTTTCGCGGTGGTTTTAATTTCGCTGTAAAGAGTTCACCGCGAAAACTGCGAACAGAAAACCATTGTGAACATTTTTGCATTCACAGTAGCCCCTGGTCAGTGTTTGTAAATATTAATAAAGAAAAATGTTGTTACCAAAAAAGTCATTTAAAAAAACGAATTCAATTAGAAGAAGACAATTCAATTTTTCAAACCAAAATACATTTATTTCCTTTTTTTAAATGTACAGTATTTGATCTCAAAGGAAATTCGATGCTGTCTTAAAAAAATTGATAGCTTCATATCATAACAAAATGAATGCAACATTTTATAAACTGTCATTTGATTTGTTTATTTTTTCCTGGTTACAAAACAATTAGCACTAATTGTTACAATCTTGTAAGAAAAGTCTGAGCTGAAAACAAAAGGTGAACTGATGATATTATTTTTATTAATAGTAGTCTGCACCACTCATGCAGTAACTGACAGTGTTAAAAAAAGTAAGATTAAAACAGAAGAGCTGGGAAAGTACACAAAAATCATAAAAATTTTCCAAGATTAAATGAGGCTTTAAAAGTTTTTTGGGATGGTGATGGAATCCAACGGATTTATCCAAGTTGATCTTTCAGTCTTATCTTTAAAGACTGAAAGATAGCTGTATATTTTCTTATCATTGTATTGTTCTTGTAGCCAAACTACTGTTTATCACATTGAATCATATTGCCAAATTTACTTTACTGGGTTGTCTTTCCCCCTGGCCTTTTCTTTCCTAAGTGCATTGTGTTTGAATTTGAAATTACAAACCTGATTTGATTTGGAGTATACCCTGCATGATACATTGAACGTGTAGTTCTAAAATTGGCTCACATACCAACTTGCCAAGAAGACTGTGCAGTGATGATATTTTTCTGAATTAAGTCAAGTAATAAAATACAAAAATGCTGTAAACCGAAAAGATGTATAGAATACTAAATCTGATAAAGAAATAATTTTTTCATAGCGCAGAAAGTACTAATTAAGATAATACCAAGTGAAATTCTACCTCATGCACTTTGCAGAGTGATTGTGTTACTATGTAATCTGTAATGTATAGCTCTGAACTCTTGATAACCCCCCAATGTGGATGACTCAAACCCTTGGTCAGGACTGGTAACATGAACTCCAGCTGTTCAGTGTCACTGGACATTTTGGCAAATCATTTCCTGGAGCCACAGATAACATACTGATAGGCAAAGCCTGCTAGGCCTTCTGAATAAATTTTCTTGTTTAACAGACATGATATAATTAATGTTTCAATTAGCCAAGATACCTTTGTCTTACTTTGTCATAAAAACGACAGTTTGGCACCTTATATGTGGCATATCTTAATGTCAGGAACGTCTTACTTCAATCGGTAACAGGAGTTACAGAATTTGGCGACAGGCATTATAAACCTCCTTGCATGTAGTGTACAAGAACAGTGACAGGAGCGATCTGACTTGATTTGTTGGAGGGCCTCCGAGTAGCTGGATTAAACAGTTAACTGGTCATTCCCTGAACTGAATTGTTACGTTCTTGGCTGATTTTTGAATTTTGCATGTCTCCTCAGACGACAGCCTTTTTTTTAGGCCACCCATTGCTATAACTTCTTCTAACTCAAAACCCATAAGTAATGTTGTGGTACATTTTTCATTAAACATAATAGGTGTAGTGGGAAAATGAAGAAATCATCGATGGTGCCCGTAATTTGGCATATCAAATCGTAAAGGCTGGCCACAGCAATTTGTACATTTATATTAGAACGAGCGTACTGTGTTGTAACCTGAGTGCATCATACTGATTGTGGATGAGTCAGAACTTGGATAAAGTATAACACTATATATATATATATATATTAGGTAATGACAATGGAGTGTTAGAGAAACAATTTTCAACCTACAGGTTGTTGACCTAGGTTGACCTGTAGAAAGGAAGTGATGTCCAGTGCATAGTAATGAGTCAGAACTTGGATAAATTACATAATTTATGTATTAGGCAAAGAAAATGGAGTGTTAGAGAAACAATTTTCAACCTACAGGTTGTTGACCTTTGTTGACCTCTTGAAAGGAAGTGATGTCATATCGCCATCAACTATTTCTGAATGGATTGTTGGCTCTCAAGATCTCTTTTGTGAGGACAGGAATTGTTAAAAAAAATTAAAAGTAACAATTTTCAGCCTAAAGGTTATTGACCCAGGTTGACCTCTTGAAAGGAAGTGATGTCATATCGCCATCAACTATTTCTTGATGGATTGTTGGCTCTCAAGATCTCTTTTGTAAAGACAGGAAGTGGCTACAAAGTTTCGGTCTGGCGGTCGTTTGAAATCGAAGACACGTGAAAGTCGTTAATGTAAGCCAATGGGTCAATGTCCTTAAATGTACAGTTGACTAGTATGACATCATATGTCAACTTGAAAAATAAGGAACATGTAATATTCTATATATTAATTGCCAACCCAAATAGCAAAAAAATGAAATTACGTAATCTTTTAGGTCATACCAATTTATTTACTCCTTGAATATATATTTTACTCCATGAAACTGTGTACTTTGAACAGTCAGACTAAATTTTTGTTTTGAATTCTTTAAGTTCAGCATTATTGGTTCAAGCCAAAGAAACAACAAATTGATTTGGCTTGGCCTTCTTTTTTAATTTGTGAAAGATAATTTGCATCACCCAGAAATGAATTCAAACATTTTTGAAAAAAGTCATTATCAAGGTCTGAATTGTCCTAAAATATATAGCCCTGAGAACTTCTTGATGTGACGTTACTATGTATCATGATTTTTATATAATCAAGGACATTATTTGACATGCACTATTGCAACATCTACATTGTATATATGAGTTCATATCTGTGAACAGCTCAAGTTAATCACATGAACATCCTGTTTATAATACTTCGACATCTCTGCAAACTATTGCAGCAAGTAGCCAGTAGTAAGACCTATCTTAGGGTATTGCCTCATTGTCCCCCACATGCCCATATATGGCCTGCTCCTTGGGTAGGATTGTGTAATCAGAGATCAGAGGTCCTGATTGGTTAATCAAGAAGTGCTTTGACCAATCAGAGGCCATCATTTTGTCATGTGACCCAGATCTCACAGGTAGAAAACCCTCAGTGACCCCTGCAAACAATGAAAGGCAAGAAGGTGAGGGTAGTTACATAAATACTCCGGCGCGAGCAACTTGGGGGAAGATTCGGGAAAAAGAACATTAGCGGACGGGTTTGCAACAACAAACCACAATAGGAAGACACCATTTGCAACTGTAAGTATCCTTTTTAACACCTGTTAAGCCGCAACAGGTGTAATTGTCTTATAGAATGTTGTCTTGTTCGTCCTTGGTATGTGCGTAGTTCCACCGACTGTACTTAAACAGCTGCAAACGGTGCATGTCGAGTATGTCAGGGGTTTGCCGGCGGCTTTGACCATCTTGAAATTTTGAAGGGCTCTTTTTACATTGTTGCCATCCTTGTTCACCTGTAAGGTTAGCACATTTGTTGCTGTAGGCACTGTTTGTATGTGGCATTTCTTCCAAAAGTTGAGTAAGTGTCGGCTACTAAATGTTTGACAGTTGGGCACATTGTTGTGTATACTGAAGGACTTAATTTAATTTCATCATGGCAACACTACCATCATGTCTTCTGACCTACATAGTAGAAACTATGTGAGGGTTTGATGAAACCCAAGCAATATTAGGGCCTGAAAATTTTGAATTTGGAAGTCTATTTATTTAGTCAAATGTGCTTTTACAGTGTTAGTACATGTCACTACCATAATGATTTCAGCATTTAAAAAAAAAATTTTTTTTGAGCCGTAATAATTGCTTTGGTTGCCTTTAAGTGCTCTAGACATTTAACATTTAAAGCATATAATTTTGTGGATGCCATGTGGGTTGTAGCATACATGTAGGTGTCCCCTGAGAAGTACATGTACAAGTGGGGCACTTGTCAAACAGAGAGGCTTGACCACACATACCATTGATAACTTGGAGGCTTGACCACCAAGTTATCATCATTATGGTATTTCTGGCTTCCTGTATCCCAAGCAACGGCAAAAAATATTTTGTAAATTTGCTTGTACCTATTTGTAGTTAGCACTAGTACTGTAAAGATAAGTGTACTTTTGTCTTTCCCAGAGAGTAGAAGATTGTTTTTTATATATTGTCAGGTACATTGAACTTTGCGGGCCAATGTCATGATCTCGCAGCTAAACATCTATCTTTGTCACTGATCATGAATACAGTGATTTTGAGTTTTTAATAATTTGTTGTGTGGATATATTTAGATGTTGTCTTCTTGCTGAAACAAGAAGGAAATTGCTCACTTCCACAGGCATATGACCAAGTGATTAGTTGATAGTCGTAACTGTATTTAACATTGCTGTAGCTATATATAGCTTTATCAAAGGGTAGATCTTCAGTTCTGCAAAATACAATTATCATGAATGCAAGAACAGCTAGGCTAAGAAGTATTTCTATAGATCATTCATGTATTCCCATGAATCAGGAAAATGGAAATCAATGATATTTCTCATTAGTTGTTAGTGAATGAGAGTAGAAGGGTCTGATCACATTAATTGACTTTTAGCTAGCCCAGCTGATATCAAGCGTCAAACTGATGAAAGCTTGTTTGTATCTGAAGAAATTAGCAGGTAAAGTTCGGCAGCTGCGCGCGAGGTCGGAAGTACACAGCCCGGGCAGTGTGTGTGATTCGGTCCTGCGCTTACAGCTGGAAATGCCAAGAGCAGTTTGTAATTGCTATCAAAAGAGATTGTGTGTAGTGAAAATGTTGTCAATCTTTTTACATAATCTAGGGTAAATGGTCTCAACATGGAATGAAAAACATTGGCACATTTTCTATATCTTCATTACGAACGTGCCCATGTAAAACACGTTTTATAACATGATGTAAGCATATGGGGCGAAAAAAACTCATGAATGAGACCTTAAAGGCAACACAAAGATTATGTACTACTAAAACTCGTAGCTTACGGCATTGTTACTGGATCAGTTTAATAAATCACATTGAATCAGTTCAGAAATTTTCCCTAAGAGATTGTGTTCCTTATCTGATAAGACCCTTGTAAGGGAAGTCAGTGCAACATTGATACATTTTATCACAGTGACTGTTAACTTTTGGGTCAAAGAGATTTTAGGATAATCCTTCTAGCGGTTACCTATTGCAAGGAACAGTTGCCAGTATTTGAAAGCCAATTGGCTGGGTCCAACATTTCAACATTTCCGGCAATTGCACAATGAATGCTAAACACTGGTGTTGTCACCACCAAATTTAACTTGGACGTCAACCACGTGCACTATACCAGATAGTCAAGTCCACATAACTGATGGAGTGTATGATAACATTGGTACAGTTGCTGTACATGTCTTAAACTTTGATACAATATTGGCTAAATACAATTTTTCCTTCTTAGTATATACAAATTTGTTTCTAGTCCAAGTTGCAGCATTTAAAGATGAGATTTGTGTGTGTACTGAAAATGGTTGATTATCAAGTTTTAATGTTCTGCGGCTGAGGTTTTTGCAGTCACTGTGGTTTTTGTCTCATCACAAATTCATGAAGATATGCTAAAGATCTTTTCCATTGTAACAGTTGTTTCAACACTGCGAACTTAAAACACAGCAAATGCCTCCTTTCCCCTCCTTTGATCGTGAAAAGTTAACCTTCTCCCTGCTGCCTAACTCTGTAACCAATATAATGGGGAATTGGGTGCCAAATGGCTACTTAAAAGCGCTAAAGGTTAAATGAATTTACCGGGCAATTAATATGGACTCCAGGAAAAGCACTAATTTATATATACAGTAATCACCAATAGGTATCTCAATAAAGCAATGCAAAAATTCATAGAAAAAAAAATTTTGTAAGTCTAGATCTGTCACAGTCCTAACTACGTCTTACATTTCGGTCCTTCTCAAAGGTTCCTTAGCAACGACTACAGGTGGACTTAAGTACTTGGTAGTAAAGGTGTCCATATATAGCCAGGTGGGGTCTCTTTTCTTTGGTAAGTAAACTTTCCCGCCTGAAAAGTTTACTTATTAAGTGTGTCATCGTCCAGAACAAACAAGCCTGTCTGGGGTATGAAAAGGGTTCTAGATCATATTGCTTTAATACATTGTGGATGGCCAGATGCTGGGTGGATCTTGTTGAATTTCTGTTTAGTTTGCGAGCAAACATAGGATTGGGATCACTGAAGCAGAATTTGTACGTATACATGTACATGTCCAGGGACTTAACCTTCTCCCTACTACCTAACCCCATTTCCAATGGAGAATTTGAAGTGGTAGCAAAATAGCTACTTCAGTGTGCTAAAGAAAAAGCCTACATGTAGATGGAAACGACTAAAATTTATTCTAAGTTATCATGATCATGTCCTTAAAATCAAATTTGCCCTAGATGAAAAAAGGGAAGTGTTAAGGCTAGGCTGCACCAAGTAATCTTTATGGATTACGTCCTTGCGCGCATTGATTTTGGTCTGTTCCCAGAAAAAAAACAAGAAATTCCGCTAATTTGTGTTGTTAAATCTTCCATTTTAAGCTTTTAAGTAACAAAACACATTTTTATGAATTTCATATCATAAAGTTCAGACTTTCGGGACGAATGGGGTGAATTTTTTTCCGTCTCAACAAGCAAGTTTCCGTCCTGGGGACAGCCTTGGTACAAAATTATCAATGATGAAGTAAAATATACCAAAGCACAAATATCTATAATTTGTATTTTTCGTTGTTTCTTTCCTAGGTACATCTGTTTTGACGTCAGTCAACCAACGAGGACCGCAGAGATTAGTGACTTTACGATCATCTTTGTCAGAAACTGTCGGAGGCTGAGCCATGCCTGACGAGACGGACGCCGCCCCACGGGGGTCCAACGGCGGGAGCGAAGGGGGTAAGTCAAGTTCAGTCTCAAATCTATAATCTGTTTCTGAATTAGGAAAATCACAACCCTGAGTCCTGAATGATTTTTAATCATAATCATGTTTACTTCTGATTCTGATTTCATATTTCTTGAACATCTTGCTAAATGATTATAGGTTCTTCTATTATTTTACTCTTGCCTTATATTCTCACAGCTCAGTATATACTTCAATACGCTATGTACAATGTTGTATCATAGTGATACTAGTAGTATATGTGAGAATCAGTCAATCAAAGTCATACATTTTGATTAGAATTAGGAACATTAGTCGACTTAAAGTTAGGCCACACCATTTTGATTTCTTGGTAAATGGAATTTTGAAAAAAAACTGCTAGATTGGAAAATCAACATGAAAACAGAATCTCAGAGGAAAGTTTGTATTTTGGTGCACACAGTTTCAGGGAGTGAACAGCAGGGTCAGGTGCAAGCGTCACCCCTGTTTTAATGATGTTCCTCGTGCTAAAATTAAAAAAAAAATTCTGTTAATCCAAGAAATTAAATTGGTGTGGCCTAATGAATAAAGAATGCTGTATGATGTATTTGAAGCCTATCTATAATCTCAGCTTACAATAGTTGGTTGGATCGCCCTTTGACTGACCCGCGGTCGGTCTGGTACCTCGGGTGATACGGAATACCCCGTGTTGTATTCTATATTGAGAACAACTAATTAATAGAGGCTCGGTAGCTATGATAGCTAATATCAGGCTGTCAAAAATTAGCCTTTTCTTAGCTCAATGTTTGACTAATGAAATACCATGATCATATAGTACAACAACAATGTGGTACGTGTACATTAAAATTTACAATTGCTGTGACAGCTGCTCATCTTTGATTCAAATATCTCTCTAATTTTCCATGCAAATTTTCACACAATAAAAAAATGTTCCACATTGCATGTAGGTTGTATAAAAGTTACCCCTCCTTTTTTTTCCTTTCCCCCTCTCGGACTGACAGGAAAGAGCGTTGAAGGTTCCCCATCGCTTGAGCGACCCGCAAGTAATGGCAGCCTTAAAAAGGCTAATGGCATGCCGTCAGTCGAAGCTCCCGGTGTGTTTAAAAGTTCATGTCTTGTGTGTTCCTAATAACACATAGATGTGTGTGCTAGCTGCATGCAGTTTTAACACATTTCATTTTTTAACCTTTTTCTTGCAAAGGCTATGAATCTGGGTAACAGTACACAGAAGTCAGCAGGATGGGGGTTAAACTGTCTTGTGGTGTTTCAACTAAAACAGGAATTTTTTAACACAATCATGATGATTCTCAGTTTTCGGAATCTAGAAAACTTTTTAGACATTTGAGAAAAGGCCTTGCACATTTTTAAAAATGGTCTTCAAAGAATCTGATTTTTCTCAGTGATTTTGTTTTTTTTTCCTCATAGACAAGCATTCGCAATCACTGCCATGTTGTTTTTTGCAAGCATCTCGAATGTGAGGGAAAATTAAGCAGAGAAAGTTGATTTTGTAGTCGGTGATAGTTATCACAGTCACTGTCTTTCACCATCTCTGTTTGCACCTGTTTCACTGCACCTGTTACTGTGCTAGCTGTAGGGGTCCTTTTTTCACATACCGGTACAGCTGTATGACTAGACTTACATGTAGTCTATAAACTAATAGCACTAACTTATGTACTGCTTGGTTTCGCATTTGGCGTGTTTGTTACATGCGTGTGTGGTGTAGTGTGAGCTAATATGATTCTTGTCGGTGATTATGGTTTCTAAGAAGCTACATGACAAAAAGTCACGCTTTGTGAATCACATGTAATGACATCAGAGCTTAGAATACTGGCCTTCAGCCATATGCATAATACACAGTTTCGAGAGACTAACATGACTTGTTTGTCACATGCTTGTGTGGGTGTGAGCTTTTTATGCTTGATGGTGATTTGGTTTTTTTGGAAGATACATCATGATGACAAAAAGTCATGTATTGCG
Organism: Branchiostoma lanceolatum; assembly: GCF_035083965.1. Taxonomy (NCBI): domain Eukaryota; kingdom Metazoa; phylum Chordata; class Leptocardii; order Amphioxiformes; family Branchiostomatidae; genus Branchiostoma; species Branchiostoma lanceolatum. The sequence goes on along the minus strand of NC_089734.1, from coordinate 12,906,205 downwards.
GATCACAAGATTATGATATCAGAAATTACAATATTAATACTGGCCTTTAGCCATATGCATAATTACACATCATTTCTGAAGTATTGCAAAAAGCACTGGCCTTCATTATAAGACTTACATGTACATTAAATATTCTGATTGATGGTTTTCGAAAACACATTTGATTGACAGCACAACTGTTGGATTATTACATTATCATTTGTCAATCTTTCTTCATCTGTCTATTATCAAGCTTTTTATATATAATTCTATGATAACCATTTTATACAAGATCTTTTTTTCATTTCATATGTCAATTGAAATACTACATTTTGTTGATGAAAAATTCTGCATTGTACATACACATGATTTTGAAAGGCAACAGACACCCCTTTTCAGTTATGGTACCTCCCTATGATGTCATAACAAGGTTACTAAAAGGTGAAAGGCTATGGCACACCACAGCTGTTAATGGTAAACTTTAACAACGATTTATGATTACAAATTGGCAAATATTTACTGCATTTACAAGTGGCAATAGAAATGATAATGCAGACAATGCCACTTGTTTATGATTTATTTTTTTGTGGCACTTATAATCAAAAATAGAACCTTAAGTAATCTAAAACAGTGTACTTTGGACAGTAATTGCTATGTTTTACGTCACACATTTATTTACTGTTGTAGGGCCCGGAATATTCCGCAATTCATCTTTTTTAGTGGAATTATCATTTGAGAGGCAGAAAATTTCTCAAAGGCACCCAGAGCATTTTATGAGACTTGAAAACTGGAAATACATCATTTGTATTCTAGTTGCTGTAATCTTTATGAAATTGACAATTAATGCAACTGTTAACCACATTTGCCTTTGGATTTCTTATTAAAAGTGCGCAAAAACGGCACAAGAATAATCTACATGGTGATCTTTTAGTTTCACGCGCCTACTGTAAATACAGTTCTCACCACACAACAACATTGTATCTTTGCTTCAGTAATCGTCTAGTGTTATTGAAACTTACTAAGTGTAGGAATGACTAGAAATTTGAGTTTTTTTATTCAATTTCAAACCTCATAAAATGCTCTACATGTAGATGCCTTTAAGTAACCATTTATAATCCAGAGATTTTGGTCTGTGAAGTTTAAGTGTCGGGGTTAGATAAACACTGCTCAGTTTGGAATCACAAGAATGGTGATGTAGACAGGTCAAGCACTTTATCTTTTGTGAGGTTGACGTATTGGGGGGCTGGCTGTAGCAACATGTGTATGTTTGCTGTACCTGAAATAACAAACGTGCATACTGGCAGATTTGTAGACATCTGATGGTCTTTTACGAAGAATGATCATGTCCCAGTTTGAAATCATAAGCAGCCAGATGATGTCACTTGCAAATTTTGCTGTAACTTAGGAAATAACAATCTCCCATAGATTTTTAAACATCTAACGGTCAGCTTTAATATATCTAAGTAGAATGATCATATCCCAGTTTGAAATCATAAATTGTACAGCAGACAGTTATCGTCACTTGCTTAGTAATACATACAATGGCATTCATGTTTTTTTAAATTTTTTATACTCTTTTATAGCTGTTGTTTTAAAAGACATATATCTCTCAACTTCTTAAGTCTTGGAAATTAGAATAACTTCTGAGCATTTTGATTTTGTTTGTGTTAGGAAAATTTCAGATCGAATCTTCAGTAATTTTGGTTTGGATGATTTTCATTCGAAATGGAAATTTTACACCCATTTTGCCCTTCTAAGCCCAGCAAGTTGGTCACCATGTACAAGATGTTTATACAACTTTTTTAGAAACTGCAGAGTACTTGAACACATGTTTTATCTCAGGCTGCTCGCCATTACTCTTAAGATTTACATTGTGGCTGACACTCTGTGTATATTCTGTCACTAGGCTTTCCCTCAGAAAGACTCAGCTTGGAGGAACGTTTTCCCGAGTCTGACTGGAATTCTCGTCAAACGGTTTGCTCTCTTTAGATCGCAGTTGTTCCTAAATTCTTGGCAACAGTTTCATTCCTCCTCAAACTGTTTTGCAGACTTTTCCACTTTTGATAACTACAAAGACTTCTGGTTCTTTCGAAACCCTTCAACTTCAAAGTTGTTTGGGTTTCGGACCTCCAGACTTGCTTCTTTCTTTAAGATTCCTCAGCTGGTATGCAAGTGACTGAACTTCAATGTCTTGACTTCTGAATCTTACAAGAAATCGGAGACTCTATTTTTCTAAGAACGATTTCCCTGGCAGTCCAGCAGTAACCACAAGTGAGTGAGACTTCAACGTTGACAGTTCAGTCGGCATTCTTGAGAAACAAACTTTCTTATCAAAGAAGACGAGGAGACAGTATCGTCCTTGGAGCAACCTAGCCTGCGCCGCTGCTGCCGCCATGTTTTCGGACTACCAACTAGCCGGTCGAGAACTCCTGGGACCGTGGAGTTACTACCGTTACGATCCTTTTCCCGTGCGACCACGGACAGATGATGATGATGACAACCACAACTCTTTCCTTCTAGGTTGACACTCCTGCAAAAGCCTGCATTATTTTGCATCGATGATAGCATTACTAATTGACAGTATACAGTTTAAACATTGCATTCATTTGATGGTTATGGCATTGTTACCAAGTCATGCATGGGTTCTCTAGTAAGCTTCCTTATGTGTGCTTCTGGTAAATGCTCTAAAGTGTTTTTCCAAGTTGCAGTTTTTAATGTCTAATAGCCAGGTCAGTGTTAGTCTAAGAATAAATCTAGCAAGCAGTTGCAACCTAAAAAGCAATAGTGACAGACTTGCCACCAAATCATGCTTGCTTGAGGCTCTAATGTTATGATGCTGATGCCACTATCGCCTGTTGACTTGCAAATGTTTAAAGAAGTTACAGGCTGAACTATTAATATTCAGTGCAGAATAAAGTGTACTCTATTTTTGATGAAGCTTGGAATGCTTAACTGTATCTCAGTCTGAACGTTGCTTGAAGACTGTACAAAACAATGTTAAGTAGCTTCTGTGTCTGTTTAAGAAAAAAAATGTAAAAGCTTGGTTGATAAACAACTTACATTATGGAAATCTTGAAAATGTGATCCATGGTATTCTGAATGCAGTCAGGTTTTCAATATTTGTTTTCATTCATCTTTTTCTTTCTTCCATCCCTTCTTCTTTCCATCTTACCTCTTTTCTCTGACCCCTTCTTTCCAATTTCCATCATCACTCTTCTTCTTCACTCATATGTGGCTGTTTTTACCCATAATAATTCAATTATCCTGTTGTTCCCTTGTGTAGAGGGAATTTCTGAGGCGCCACCTGATTACTATGACGTAGCTGTCGTGAACGGTAAAAGCAAAAATGGTGGCGCTACCCCTGTCTCTTCTGACGCCATCATTGCTATGGAAGAAGTCAAGGAGGGAGAGTGAGTAAACTGTACTTCATTTCAATTGGTAGTTAGTTAGTTTGTTTGTTTGATTTGTAGAACCAATTAGCTGCCTCAAGGTGTAATTACATTATCATGGACCAATGAACAAGCTGTGTTAGACCAGACTGATAGGTTTGATCCAATCATATCAGACCACTAAGTCCTTAATTTGAGAAGTGGTGGTGGTGTTCTCAAATTCCAGATCCCCTGTAGCTTAGGGTCCCATCCTACAAAACTCTAGAATGTTAGGTACATGACATTGTATGTTTGTTTTTATCCTACATTTTCTAAGATTTTGCAGTATCACTATCAGTGACAATGTATTTTTTAGTAGTTTATTGATTGATTGACACATTTTTCTTCCTTTCAGGAAAAAGGATGGCGAAGAAGACGAGGAAAAGAAAAAGGAAGACGACGTAAAACCGATTGGCCTCTTTGAAGTTGTAAGTTCAAATAACAGTGTACAAAGTTTTTATGAAACTCTACTCAGTGACCTTCATCATACAGAAAAAAATGATATGATGATGGTTTTACTTATGAATGCAGAATGATGTTCTGTTTATTAAGCCAGCATCACACAGTAAAAAAAATTTTGCCCGAAAAGGCGAAAAATACAATCAACTTTCTGGCGATTTTGAAATCCGTCAACCTTCTAGCGATAAAAACAAGTTCAGCCAAAAGTTGTTGACACAGTGTGACACCTTCTTTTCTAGTGTTGTCAAGTCTTCAAGTTTTACTAAATTATAAATCTTATTATGTCATGCAAAGTGTTCAGCTAGCAGTTTTCTGATTGCACATTTTCTCATCTGATTATATATTATGTTATAAAATTATATGTAATTGATTGTTTTGTGATAAATTCAAAGCTGAATTGTGATTCTGAGAAATTCAATAATATTTAATTTCAAGAATCTTTGGAATCAGCTAACCATTTTCTATCCCCAGTGGAAGTTTGCAGACAAACTGGACATCTTTTTTATCATCCTGGGCACCATCTCGGCCATAGGGCTGGGCATATCCCTCCCCCTCATGATAATCGTGTTTGGCGACACTCTGGACGGATTCGTGAAGGGCTCGCTCGCGGGCATCAATCTGACTGCCGACGCATTTGTGAATGTGTCTGACATCAGCGGAATTGATGTTAACATGCTGTGAGTCATTGATAGGTGTTTGTATTGTTGTTGTTGGTGACTGCACTTGTTAATGATTATGCTTTGGAGGGACTGTGGTATGATTGGGGAACTGCAAAAAACAGTCCAAACACTCAGAGTAAAGTTAGTTACCAATTTAGCAATGTTAGAAATCTAATATTCTGGCAGATATCAAAGTTAGCCCCATTTCACTATGTTAATAGAATAACTTGAAAATAACATTGACCTGACTCTGAATTCAGATTTAATTTGTCCCAAGATCTCATTTCTTTTTATTTAAAAGTTTACACAAACAAAAGATCAGAAAAATTATAATCATAATGTATAACTTAGATTTAACGTTATAAAGAATTAATAAAAAATGAAAAAAATGAAAAATGAAAAATGAAAAAGGAAAAAAAAATTGAACCACAAAAAAACTCAGATTTTGTGTAATATGAAAAACTATAGTGAAAGAAATTATCAAATTTTCTGAAATCATACTTATTATTATGATATGATTATGACGTTTTCATCACTGAACATCCTCAAACCCTCCAAAGCATCCTCATGACTCACTGTTTTACAGCACAGGTGGTTTAGTGACCTCTGACCTCACAGGTGCTACTGGTGTCTCACTAACACTTGACCTCTAACCTTTCACCTTTCCTCTAACCTTGTCTTTTATATGTTTGCTGCTTCTCTTCTCTCTGCACAGTTCCGTTTCGCTGACGGTTGGGACATTTGTCTCATTATCCTTGGCTCACTGCTGTCCATCGGTTTGGGGATCACTTTCCCGCTCATGATTATCGTGTTCGGAGACACGACCACGTCCTTCGTGTCCAGCGAACTAGCCAGCGAACTACAAGAAGTCCTGCGATGTTTCGGAAATCTGATTACGAACATAACCTCGGGCGCGATACCGCCCAATATCGAACAGTACCTGCCTCCAAATTGTACCCACCTGTTGCCATTGTTGAATGAAAGTGCGGAGAATCTTGCAACGGGTTCTGTCAGTGGAATTAACATTGCTGACTTGCAGTAAGTTTGAAGTCTTTTGTTTCAAAATCTCGAATCCAAATCTGGAGAATCATATCAATCATCATTTAACTAATCCAATCAAATCAGAGCTAAATGCATTCAATTTCAATGACATTTGTCATGATTATGAAACCATTAGGTTTTCAAAAGAGTTATAAAAGCTGTTATAAAAGGAGCAACAAATCAGCTCCTGAGCACTTAATATGCAAGCAACTTATGATTAGGATTGATGTTTAGCCCTCCTATCAATCTTTCCCCTAAACTTGTTGAAAAGAATACAGTCATACATGAAATCAAATTATTAGCCAATAAGATAAATTATGTTATTCCAAGAAGCACTCCTGAATCAGTCATTCACAAACTTTAAATTACAATTGTAAACGAATCATAATAGATTATTCTTAACAGTTTTGAATTACTTCTTTGAAATCCTAGAATTAACATTAACGAGAAATTCAATATTGCTCAAAGAACTTCATGATAATAGTGTGATAATTTGATATCTATATCATTCTACCTACTGAACTCAATCTACTTCTTATTACTAATATTATTCCAACTTTAAGGTTTTTGCATTTTTGAATATCATTGATTGCACTCTTGTTACAATCTAATAAGTGTGATTTGCAATTTACAGTTGTTGTGGTTTGCATGTCATTACTTTTGTTTCTTGTGCAATCAATCAAAGTTATGCATGATACGTGTAACGTTACATCGACTTGCACAACGTTGCATGTTTTTTGTTGATTTTTGATATAGTCGGTTCTATGATAATGAATAACATCAAATATTGCACTAGTTACAATGCTGATAATGGAATGCAGCATGGTTTACAATGGTAGTATGCAAATGATTTGTGAATATACGTCAGTCTACAGTTGTATGTATGGTGAGCAATTAAAATTAACATTTTGAAAAAGACCCCTACAATTCTTTTCCTCTCTATAACAGACAAGGAATTGACATTGAGGGCCAAATGACGACGTATGCCTACTACTACGTGGCGATCGCCTGTGGGGCGTTCGTCTGTGCGTACGGACAGGTGGCCTTCTGGACGCTGTCTGCCACCCGTCAGGTCAACCGCATCAGGACCAAGTTTTTCCGCGCCATCATGCGCCAGGACGTCGGATGGCACGACACTCACGCAACCGGAGAATTCAGCACCAGACTGGCTGAGTATGTACTTAACTATACACATGAATTTTGTAAAACAGTGTAACAGCGCCTCCTAGTGGCAAGAAGTC